>NW_026251243.1:600000-946451 GCF_024521655.1 Durotheca rogersii
GAGTTAACCCGTAAAGGCAAATGGTTACTAAAGAGCTACGGCTCTCTAGACTTGCGCATGGGTAGTCTTTGGTGGTCAGAAATACAAGGAGACTATTGCATGCCGTTAACTGCTAAATATAAAATACTCACTTACCTGTCCCCATTAGCCTCTCGTATGATCGCCCGAATAGAAACTCCGCGTAGACAGCGAGCCGAGCCTTAGTATGTTCCTATAACTAGAAACGTTTCCGATGTGACATGAGATGGCCAAAGAAGCTAATATGACAATTGACAACGCTGCCGGAAGTGATGTTGGGGCTGTGCTACGGTAAGATCGCCGAGGACAGACAACTCTGCGGTGTTCTTGGGTAGATAAGATCCCTCTCTACCTCAGTGCCGCCATAACTTCGCGAACATGTTACTAAAGAGAGATAGGAAACACTCTCCGGTCCCGCCCCGACGTCCTGCGAGGAACTCGTATGTAGAGGGAGCTAGGTAGCGGCTGCGTATTGAGACAAAACCCCCAACCTAACTCTTACACCCCCAAAGGCTGAAAAGGGGCATCCCGTCTAACAAACTGTAGGCAAGCCTATCCACCTACCTACCTACAATGCCACACCTATCCGCCCCTTATTGCTACAAAAGGCAGCGCCACCACCCAGTCGTCTTGAGGGCGATTGATGCACTGCTGTGACTCTCATAGCTCGATACCACCAGGCCACGGGGCACCGCACGGCCACAGGGTACCGCATGGCCCTGTATACCTACCTATACACCACGTCTCCAACACACTCCCAGCACCCACACCACCATTTCGCCTTGCCGCGAGCCACAGGCGCGCGCGAGAGAGCTCAACCCGGGGCCTTTCTGCCGTCTCGGGCGTCTCCGCGATCCGCGACTCGGCTCCGGCCGGCCGGCCGGCCGGCGCCCTGGCTCGGCTCGCGAAGCCTCAGAGCGTGGCGAGTCCTAGGGCCGCTCGATTCATGCGCACACAGTCCACATGGGCCTCCGCCGGCAGTCCGGCCCCAGCGCCACCGGGCCGGCTTTTCTTTAACCGGGCGGGCGGGCGGGGGAGGGGAAGGCTGACTGCGGCCGGGTTTGGGAATTTGCCGCGCGAATTCCCGTCTCGGCCCCAGGCACGGAAAGAGTCTTACTCGGTTCCTCAACTCGCTACATGTTATACCAAGACCTTAGAGAATGCCTGCGAATGAAAGAGTTGCGGGTGCTCCTGATGAATAATAGGCGCTAAATTGAGCCTGAGTAGTGGTTGTGGAAACTATTTAACTGATCTATATATTTACGCTTCTCTTAACTTTACAAATAGACAGAAGAGTTGACTAGGTCTTTTGCTGGCGACGACGAACGACTATGTCCGTTTGTTTTACCGCTTTAACTCCCCATAGTAGCTATCAAGAAGAGAACCTCGTCAAATTCCGGCCAGTCTCCACGCTTGTATACGTGCTCGGAATATACACTCGGAATATACATAGAGAGCGAGAATATGTACATAATAAAAGCCAAGACCCCTTGCCAACCGGTGTAGACGGACGGTTTTCCTGACAGCGTTAGACGTTGAACCCTACGGCCCCTCCCATGAAAAATATTGTTAACGGCGGCTTGGCATCGCGCGATCTAATGCCGGGCGCCCAGCCGACCCGTGCAAACTGTTAGCCGATGATAGGCAGGGCAGGGTCCATGAATCGCATAGTTTTGCCGCCTCCATCACCGGGCCACCAAAACCGCTACCGGTTTTCGGAATGGGCGGTCTTTTATCTTCCCTCGCCTGTCTCAAGGGATCTCGCCCCTCCCCTGATGAGGGGACCTATTCGTCACCGGTGGTAGTGGTGATTGGCCCAGAAATGGGACATATTTGCATGGCCGGTGGACGGTGGGGGTTGAAGCTTGGGTAACTTTGGCCACTGGCTGGTCTCAAGTGAAGCTCGTCATCCAGCCCCCTCTCCCTTACTCTCTCCCGCTGAGATTGTCTCGTCTCTCTGCTTCCCTCCAACGGAACCTACCCGTCTCCACATAGTACATGGCTACCTATGTATATGGCATGTCCGGGGGCCGTAATGCCGCGCAGTATAGACTAAGCGCGCGTATGAGAAATATCGAATAAATACCTACCCGCCTGCCTGCCTGCCTGCCGACCCAAGACGACGTCCCATCCCCGTCTCGGCAAGGAACGCCGCGCGGAGCCTCCCAACAACAATTCGGCGCATGCTGGACTGCTGACGTGTCGTGGTTTCCATCCATACCGCTGTCGTCCCAGGATGGCCGAAGAAAAATCGCACCACCACCCCAGCGTCGGCGTCGCGAGCGGCACCATGGCCCCCCGCGAGACAGGAGCGGGTGACGAGGAGTCCCAACGAGACGTCGAGGTCGGCCAAGTGCTCGGCGAGCCGCCTCCGCCCCCGGACCAGGGCGCCGACGGCAGAGACGAGAGTGACGAGGATGACAAGCCGACGCTGCCCTTCTCCAAGGCGAGATGCATCGCCCTGGTCGCGACGGTCACGGGCGCCAGCTTCCTGAACGTACGTCGCCACACGCTCAGCACTTTTCCCGCTCCCGGGCGCCGATGTCGCCGCCGCTATCGCTCACCCCTAGCTAACAGACAGAGAACAGATCCTCTCGATCCAGTCGGTCGTCATCATCCTGCCCATGATCGGCCAGGACCTCGGGATCCCGGACAGCAGCCTGCAGTGGGTCGTGTCGTCGTACGCGCTCACCTTCGGCTGCTTCCTGCTCCTGTGGGGCCGCATCGCCGACATCTACGGCAAGCGCCTCATCTTCATCCTCGGCAGTGCCTTCGTCGCCGCCACCATGATCGCCAACCCCTTCATCCCCAACGAGATCGGGTTCAACCTGTTCCGCGGCCTCCAGGGACTAGTAAGCGCCACATTTGTCCCAGACCCAGGGGAGGAGGGAGGGTCGTATCGTACTGCGCCGTGTGTATGCTCATGAATCGTGTGTTTAGGGCGCTGCCGCCAACGTGCCCACCGCCATCGGCATCCTCGGGGTCACGTTCCCGCCCAGCAAGGCCAAGAACTACGCCTTTAGCGCCTATGGTTTGTAGCCTCCCCCCCCGCCCCCCTCCTTCTCGGGCGCGCTGTTGACTGCCCGCTGCGTGTCTTGGGCCGTCTGCTAACCGCGAGAGACAGCCGCTGGCGCCCCCCTTGGCAGCGTCTTCGGGAATTTGATCGGCGGGTTCATCGCCTCGTTCGCGAACTGGCGTTGGGTCTTCGGGGCGACGGGCGGGCTCGCCGTCGCCGTCACCGTCGCCGGCATCTTCGTCATCCCGCCACCGCCGCACCGAGAGGACGAGAGGGCCCCCAGCGGCGGCATCTCAGTGCTGAAGACGGTGGACTGGGCCGGCGGGGTGCTTGTGACGGTGGCGATCCTCGCGCTGCTGTTCGCGCTCACCGAGGGCAACGCCGTCGGCTGGGACACCGTCTGGATCTACCTGCTACTCGTGATCGCGGGCCTGCTGCTCGCCGCGTTCGTCGCGTGGCAGTGGTACCAGGAGACGCACACGACGCGGCGGCCGCTCGTCAAGGTGTCCGTGTTCCGCAGCGCGCGCTTCAGCGCGGCGATGCTCGCCATGGTGCTCTTCTTCGCCGCCTTCAACGACCTGCTCGTCTCCGCTACCTTCTTCTTCCAGGACTTCCAGGGCCTCGACCCGCTGCAGACCACGCTGCGCTTCGTGCCCACCGGCGTCTGCGGCATCGCTACCGCCTTCGTCGTCAGCCACCTCATCTCGCGCGTCCCCGCCTGGCTCCTCCTCCTCTTCGGCAGCCTCAGCGTCGCCGCCGCCTGCCTGCTCTTCGCCATCCCCATCCCCGCCGACACCTCCTACTTCGCCTTCGGCCTGCCCGCCTTCATCCTCGCCGTCATCGGTGCCGACATCACCTGGCCTTGCCTCACCCTCTTCACCTCGCAGTCGCTGCCGCGCGAGGACCAGGCGCTCGGCGGCGCCCTCGTCAACGCCATGGGCCAGATCGGCCGCGCCGTCGGGCTAGCCATCACCACGGCGATCCAGACCGCCATCATGGCCCGCGACCGCGGCGTGGAAGTCGAGCACGTCGGCCGCATCCTCGCCTGGGAACCCGCCTCTCTCGCCGGCCTACGCGCCGGCCAGTGGTTCAACGTCGGCCTCGCCCTATGCTGTGCCGTCGTCGTCGCTATCTACTTCCGCGGCACCGGAATCATCGGCAAGATCGAGAAACGGACACCGTCGTCCCCAGTGCTGACGGCCCCGACGCCTCCTGAGCCTGACCGTGACGGGAAGGGGGAAGGGGATGTGGGTAGGTGAGATTCTGGGCTACTCGTGTATATATATCTACTGCTGCCACGCACGCAAGCGCTTACGTGTGATCGAGGTCACCTGGGTTCCCGTTTAAAGCAATACGATTTCTTCCACCCTAAGTCGTGTAATAAGATGCTCAAGCGGATGTTTTGGCGTCGCGCCACCCACCCCTAGCTTAGCCGGCACCTATATGTATCCCATCTACACGGCGCGGTGCCCAATATGACAATGATAGCGCTACATGTCGCTCGGAAATATTTCGTCATCACTATCGACGGAGGCCCTTTCGTCTAGAGGTACCTACGGTGTCGGTATTTGTCGTCGACGCAGTTCATCTACCCCCCATGTGAGAGTCGGCGAAAAAGACCCTGGTGTATTCAATAAGCATCGGGGCATTATTACGTGTGGATAGCTCTCTCCATCTGTCGATATATGCCGGTTTCATGGACAGGTAGCCAACCGGGTACGATGAGAAGCTGGCTACCAGTCATTCCCCTTCTCAGCGGGCCAGAGCAACCACGAAAAGACGACGATCATCTTCATGCCAGCGGCGACCCATAGGACGCCCGCAGTGCCGACGGGGCTGCGGGCGAGAAGGCCTCCGAGGACAGCACCAATGAGGAGCAGTAGGGGCGCCGCGACGCGGCGGTTGCGTTCGGGATTTTTGGGGGAGAGGAGCTCGGCGTCGGAGAAGAGGTCACAGTATATGCTGGTGAGGACGACACTCGTAAGGGCGTTGTACTTGAGGGCACGGCTCGCGACAGCCTGTCCGCAGCTCTGAAAGGCGACGAGCGCGATGGGCACGAGGACAGTCCAGTCGATAGCCTCCCTCCTCGTCGCGCTGTCAGTCTGGGGCCCGAAGGTGAGAATGGCAGCGGCGGCGGTTATGAAGATGGCCTGGGCGACGAAGGAGGCGCAAAGAACCCAGCGCCGTTTGGGCGACGAGGTGGGCACGCGGTGCAGGGCGCTGAAGAAGACGGAGCCGACGCAGAAGCAGCCCAGCGACGTCCCCGACTTGATCCAACGCGTCGACTCGTGTGGCGCAGCGAGGCCGAGGCCGAAGTACACGGTGTTCCCTACATGGCAAATGACACTCAGCGATCACTTCTAAACGTGGGGGGTACGGGCCGTTCTGCGTCCCTATATTACAGGCCAGGCAGATCAAGGAGGTGGGTAGGTATACTAACCTGTCTGCATGGATACGAAGGATCCCCAGGTGGATATCGACGCGCTGTCGAGCAGGCCGGTGATAATGTAACAGGCCAGCAGGATCAAGTCGGCCCAGTCGCGCCGCACGTCGGCCATCATGTTGGACCGCCACTTCTCCAGCCGGGAGGGCACCCAGATACCGCTCCTTCTAGTCTGCAGTAACGGCTGCACGTCGCCATCGTCGCCGTCGACGCCCGGGGCCGGCTGCGAGTTGCTGGACAAGGTGCCGTACCCAGTGATCGGCGATTGCGACATCGTGGGTTGATTCGCCTCGGCCACGGCACGCAGTCGACTTGCTCTCCCTGTCTCCTTTTCCCGGTAGGTACCTTGGCTATGTTCGTCTATGCGAATCGCTCCGGCGGGAGAATCCAATGGCAGACGGACAGACACACAACGGGAGATAGGAAAGGAGGCAAGGGAAAGAGGAGAAAAGCAAGGGAGGACAAGTAGGATAAAAGACGGTGCCCTCGCATATATTTATATATCTTTATATCCGTATATCGAGAAATGTAGGTACCGTACCTGCCTCTATGAGTATATCTCCGTCATCGAGGAGGGATCGCGCTGAATTGAGGTCGTTCTCTCAGGTACCTCCTGAGGTACCTGCGCAGGTTAAGGCGTACCTGTATATACTACGCTATGCTGCAGTAAAATCCGCAAAGGTACCTAAACCGTCGAGGAATCCACGGCGGGGCTCTTGGTGATTCGCTGGAATCGAGGGCGACTTTATAGGAGGTACCTAGGTACCTAGCCTAACCCGCTAATCCATCAGGTACACGAAGCATACTTCGGTATAAAAGTACACTACTATCTCGGTACCCAACGTAGCTGAAGAGGCCCCTAAGGTACCTATAACAGCCGCCGAGCGAGGAGGATGGCAACGCCGTAGACAGCTGAATAAGTACCTAACCCACCCTAACCTACACGTACGCGGTGGTGTAAGCGTGAAAAAGGAGAGGAGAATGCCTGACGAATTCCATCCCAGACGGGTTGTGAATACTTACCTCCTAACGTGTGTCGATGGTAGAATTATGTGACCAGAAAAGGGAGCTAGATAAGAGGTAGGCAATGTACCTAGACACCTCTATTCTGCAGAGGAGGTAGACAATACCTACCTCCTAAACATGCCTATATAGGAGGTAGGTAGGTGATAATTACATGCATACATAGGTACCTACCTACAATCTCACAAGCCATCCCAGGGCTATACGCAAGGGTTGTTGCACTTGTAGTCTCGAATACCACCGATCAGGGAAAAAATCAAGGAAAGGAAGAAACGGGGAAGAAGATAGAAGAAAGAAAAGAAACCGAAACAGAAATCCCTGGCTGGCATGCAGTGGTAGGGTCGGATATCTGCGTGGTGTGGTGACAAAGGCGGCGCTTTCGGTGGTACGTGACGAGTATTAGTAGCAAGTAATAATAGGCCCCGGTTTCATTTCTCTCGCCGGCGGCTGCTAGGAGATCCCCCCGCTCCCATCACCCCGTCACCCCATGCTATGCAGCGTGCTCGACCATCCGCTCTCGCGACCAAACGTAGGTACATCGTCACCCATCGCTAGCCGTGGCCAGGGCCGGGACTGGCGATCAGGGACTGGCGACGGGGGGTGGATGCTGGGCTCGGGATTCGCCGTTCGCTCGGAGTTGTGCATGGCATCGTATGGATATGGGCGACGAGGGATCGATCGTGTAGGTAAGTGGTCGGTCATATCGCCAGTGGCAGCAAGCCTACAGCGACGAGGGTCGGCGCCAGACAGGAAGACAGGATTACGGCGTTGGGAGCATCGGCAGCGACGGCAAGTCTTCACATTCTGCAACGTGCTTGGCGCTGGCGACCATTTACCTCTACGCATAGTTATATACTATTATACACTCTATATATATACCTACAAGTATATATATATATGTTATTGGCTGGTTTGACAAACTTCTCTTTGTTTACTCATGAGCAGCAACAAGCCGTCATTTCTAGTACGAACCAGCGTAGGAAATCCCAGCCTGCCTTGCTTACTCTCTCATTCTTGACTTACACTCGGCTCGACCCCGCAAGTCAATCCATTTCCAAGAAACTCTTCCCAAACCTACTCCAAAATGCAGCTAGGGAGCGGGAGCGGCAGTGTTGCCGCCTGGAATCTCCTAGCGGCCTATCTCTCCTTGAGCGGCCCGGCCTTCGCTCTTCCCGTCGAGGACAGCCCGCGCCAGTATCTCCTCGCCGGGCTCAACCTCCCGGCCAAATACAGCGCCAACGCCAAGTCTCCCTACACTCCCGACTATAGGGATCCGTACGACCGAGCTGTAGATGCCGTCGGCGACAAGCTGGATCCGCTCCCCTACCGGAACGGATGGGGCGCCTCTGTTCTCGGCCCCTGGAACCGTGAACGGTCTCGCCAGAGCCCAGATCTGGTGCGCCCGCCAAGCACGGATCACGGCAATATGAACAACATGCGCTGGAGCTTCGCCGATTCTCACGTCCGCATAGAGGTACATTCAAGACAAGGGGGAAAAAAAAAGGGGAGATGGAGCCAGGTGCTAACTCGTCAGTAGGAAGGGGGCTGGACGCGCCAGACCACGGTTCGCGAGCTGGGCACCAGCGTCGAGCTGGCCGCCGTCAACATGCGTCTCGACCAGGGCGTCATTCGCGAGCTGCACTGGCATAAGGAAGCCGAGTGGGCCTTCATCCTGGATGGCGAGGTTCGGGTCACGGCACTCGACTACGAGGGTGGGAATTTCATCGATGATCTCAAAAAGGGCGACCTCTGGTACTTCCCGAGCGGCGTGCCGCATTCCCTCCAGGGGCTCGGCAAGAACGGCACCGAATTTCTCCTCATCTTCGACGACGGCAACTTTTCCGAGGAGTCGACCTTTATTCTGTCCGACTGGCTAGGTACGTGATGATGCTCTTCCTCCTCCTGCTACTACAACACCTGCAGGCACCACGCCACTCCGGACAAGCGCGCACTTGGCCGGCCCATAGGATGCTAACCTGTCAATCACAGCGCACACGCCGAGGTCGGTGATCGCCAAGAACTTCAACCTCGCGCCCGAGGTGTTCGCCCACATCCCCGAGAAGGAGAGGTACATATTCCAGGGATCCCTGCCGGGCTCCGTCGACGATGAGAAGCCGACGGGCAAGGGCGTCAAGAAGTCCAAGTACAACTTCGTCCACCGCATGCTCGACCAAGAGCCTCATCTGACCAGCGGCGGGGAGGTCCGCATCGCCGACTCCAAGAACTTCCCCATCTCCAAGACGGTGGCCGCGGCGCACGTCCTCATCCAGCCCGGCGCGCTGCGCGAGATGCATTGGCACCCCAACGCCGACGAGTGGTCCTTCTTCATCCGCGGGCGCGCGCGCGTCACTATCTTCGCCTCCGAGGGCACCGCTCGGACCTTCGACTACGTGCCCGGCGACGTGGCCATCATCCCTAGGAACATGGGCCACTTCATCGAGAACATCGGCGACGAGCCAATCGAGATGCTCGAGGTCTTCCGCTCCGACGAGTTCAAGGACTTCTCGCTGTTCCAGTGGCTCGGCGAGACACCCAAGAAGATGGTGGTCGACCACCTCTTCCAGGACGACCCCGCCAACGGCGAGATCTTCTGGAACCGGGTCAAGAGCGCCGAGAAGGACGAAGTTACCCTGCCCCGTCTAAGGTCAGGCCAAGAGGACGCCAAGCAGGGAGAGTTGTGAGAGTATACGATACGGGAGGGGGGGGCGCTCGGGTAATAATAACTCTCTCTCCCTTCTACCGTAAACAGGACTATTGCATGAGGTTACATCCGTACTGCTTTCGGTGGCATCACAAGTTGAATTTGAATACTGGTTATTATTCCCGACGAGCTTATACAAAATAGTGGTTTCTACAATATTAAGAAAGTCCTTTGGTAAAAATGTATCGTTCACGTCAAATCATAATATTATCCGTATATTAACATTTATCTCTCCATCGTAGAAGATGTTATTACATCCTTCAGTATATTGTTATCTGCGGCGATGTGAAGGTAATAATATATTAACTACCCATTGTATTATCAAGTTATGAGTGCGTAGGAGGTTTACGATAATCTTGTTATCACAGGAATGAAGCAGTCATGTATTAATACCTATTCTTAGTTATTTGAGGTCTTCGCACAAGGCACCCCCTCTGCTAAATAATATTAATAATACCAACCCTACTAGAGTAATCCGCCTCCTTTCGCTATATCGATAGTCCAGAGAAAAACAGGCAATAACTAATACCACCATTTTCATCCAGAGGTCGCCTGCGATTAATGCCTATCGACACCTCCTTGAGCTATTATTATAACCAGCATCCTCTTAGCTTATCCTTGGCTAGCCAATGTCCACCTTTTTTTTTTTTGCCGTCGGCAGAGCCTAGCTAGGCGGGAGGCGTCCTCATCGAGCACACTGCATCTGTGCCCTCTGGTGGCGACCGGTATAGGCCCTATAGGCCCATCTCCGAAACGACAGGCTCGTCCCGGTAATATTCGATACGCGTACCAGGGCCCCCCCGATGTTCGAGGCGTGCGTCGACTGAGAGCGGAAGGTATTATTCGGAACGGTCGGGATTTGTCACAGAAAAATCTCGACGCCTACACTTCCTTATCTGGCCTTGTAGGCCTATGAGTATACGCTGTAGCTGGGCCTCGCTGGTCGTACTCGGAGAGGGGAGTTTATGATCCCGTAGGACTCGATCTGTCGATGCCGACATGATGACCCCTCTAGATTCGACGCGTGCCCGAGGAGAACCGGTGCTAACCAGGTTCGCGAGTCAGCCCGATGAGGATGCAAAGGCTGCATTCTTCGCTTGGGCCGCAACGGTAAAGGGGACCGAGCATCGATCTCAATACCTTTGTTTACGCTAGCCTGCCCACCACCCTCATATCTCCCTGCCTTGCCTGCCCACCTAGCGATTGCAACGTTGGGGGTTGTGAAACCATGACGATATCGAGCACTAAAATACGTCTAGCCAACCATATCGCTGACTCCAATTCCGCCTTCTCCTCGTCCTTGTCCGACTGCGATCAAGGCCCGGTACACCTCGCCCTGTGTAAAAACACGCGACATCTAGATTGTGGCATTCTGGGGAAGTGTGAGTACGGCAGCGACTGATATCCGGCGCTCCCCTCTGTAGGAGCCGCAAATCCGACTTGGCTCGGCTCACCTTGCGGGGAGCGCTGATGTCGACGTACCTTGGCGTTCGGAGACCGAGCAACGCACATGCACGCGCTGGACCTGGACTGTGCGATGAGGGCTACCCGGCCTCGAAGGTTACATCTGCAAAAGGCCATCAGTGGTCTGTTATCGGGAGCGGACTGGGGGATGGCGTTAACGCCAGCCCATCCCTACGTATAGATTCGCCCCGTAATCCAGCATCGCAGCGAACCCCCTGCCAGCAACCCGAGAGGAGGTCGCAGCGGTCGACCGTCCCCTCCACCCTTTCCCCCCGAAGCATTGGGCGACACGTTCATAATCTCAAGCGAAGGAGAGAGGGCCCTGGGTCAACCAATCGATACCGAACTGTCTGCTACGCGAATACAAAAGATGGTCCGCCGAGGTTTCCTTTCGTCTTCGGTTCCCGTATCTGCCGCGTCGGCAGCCTGCGCTGACCAACCAGACTCGTCTTCCCGGTTAACTGCCCCCCCTGGACGACTGGGGGCGCTGAATCGGGGCATATGTCCGTCCTCTGCTACGGATGCCTCGCTTGATTTAACCCCCAGCGCTGGCAGTAGTGGGAAACATGAGGCATGGATCATGTGGGGTTCCCCGCCGTGTTACAGCGGTCTGTGTGGTCTTTTAACCTGTTTGGAAAAGTTTCCTTCTTCCTCGCTTTCTTCTTCTTTCTTCCCGTCCCGCGGCGGAGCAGCTGGGGAGTAGACAGACACGGCAGATGAGGAGAGGCAGGGGAGGGAGTAGGGTAGTGCGCTGATGTGTTGCGATTGGCAGGCAATCATCGGCCGGTCCATCGTCTGCGCATGCGGCGGACGCTGCAGAAGATGTTGTGTGCGAGATAGTAAGTCTCCCCGGTTGCATTTCCGCAATCTTATCTCCAACTCGACGAAGGGGAATTCCCGCGATTCCCCTGGATCGCCGAGATTGCTTTGACGGCAACTCGCAGAACCAAACCTCGACTCCCTATCATAAGACACGGGCAGCTATTAAGACAAAGGTCGACTGATGACAGCGAGAGGGGCCGTTTCGATGACTTGCTACTCATATGCGCAGCCCGAGGGAGTAGCCACAGCAGGGCTTGCCCATGCGATGTCACCGTCGCACCCACGCAGAGCCTGGATTGTGTCAAGCTTTTCTCTCGTCCTTGGCTGCGAACCCGCGGTGCCCAGGCACGGCTTGGCCGCGTCATCGTGCCCAGACGTGCGCGGAATAAAAACATCGCCCGGGTATACGGCCACGACGACATCGAAGACCCATGGAACAACGAGTCTTGTGTGTATGTGGGCGGCGCCACTGGGCTCATGCAATATTATATTGGCAGTGCTGTCGCGTGGGCAGCCGTAGAGTCCGACAGCACCAAACAAGGAAGTGTAGGCGCCTACATTTCCCTGTGATGTAGCACACATGCATTCGCGCGAGGACATGGCGCAATACCGCAGGCGTCCAGCAGACTTCCTCCCGTAGCTCGCCACATAACCGCTACGACGCCCTGTACGTAGGCGTTGTGATGCCTGCCGGCATACGCATACACACATAATACACACACATATACCCACATACAGGCACCGCACATAACCGCGGTTGTGACCCGGAGATTTAGGGATGGGCTCCGATGTCCTATAGACCGCCAAGACCTCCGAGCCAAGACTCGGTATAGACCTGCAAATCTACTATTACATCCGATGCTGACAACAACCAGGAACTGCAATGACTGTAAGCACCGTCGAGATCTTATTACAGGGCGCACGGAAGCTATGCTATGCTGCGCCTCCTCCTCCTCTCACCTGATGGGGGATGTCTTACTAGGGAGGGCATCGTTGACAGGGCGCTCAAGGTAGGTGGGTAGTTAATTAACTTGTACTTAACGACTAGGTGAGAAGCTATTTACTATGCTAATGGTGTTGGCTCTTAATATATGTACCGAAGAGGCCTGGAAGGGGTTTGGAAGGGTTGTGAAGATACAGAAAGCAGCTAATAATTAATACACGGTATTTGCCGGACACACGTAGGCATATGAATATGCAAATATGTATACGCACTCAGGATTACGTAGCACGATGGCGGCAACAAAGCGATGGAGGCAGAACCTACATGATCTGGCGAGACAGGCGCACGGGGCAAGCTGATAGCCTGTCTGGAATAGATTACGCCGCCCCGGATCCAAGCCGTCTACCGCCTCTCTCCCAGCAGGACGCCCTCACTGCCTTGTCTATGCTAATATGCACTCGCTACGCACCCTGTCCACGTCCCTCCCACATCCCACAAATGGCTGCCGTCAACTCACGTCTTACCCCGCGCCTGACGATCACATCACGGACGAATCTGTCACGTCGAGACGATGATTGACCAGCGTGCCCGGTACGGAGTCACATTTTGGGCATCAGACAGGCGCCTGATCCCGGGTAGGACCCAGATACGCCCGTAATATGAGCCGCTGTTCGCATCGAAAGCAGCATACAGTAACCAGCCCCGAGGAGCCCACCGAGCGAAGAGGGAGAGAGGAGGGGGGGAGGGAAAGCAAGTCTCTTCACCTGCTCGAGGCTCAAGGCCGAGAATTCTACGTACCTACGAGCCGGCCCTTCTATCGTGCTGTGCCCCTGAACGTGTGATTCCGCGCCGCGTTCCTCTCTTCGTGAGGGTTCGCACATGTGAGAACAAGAAATGACCCTCAAGATCCCTCGTAGAGAGCCCCGTTGATGCCGACAGAGCGGCGAGAATATTCCGAGGGTAGGTGTGATCGTAACTGGCTCTGCGACAAGCGACCCGGGTCGAGGGCATCGCCGCCTCGGTGCGCGATCGTCCTCACATGCGCAGGACACCCACCGCTACCACCCAGCGCCCAACCGTGGGACCTTCTGTTTGGAGAAGCACCAGAATCTTGTGCAACGAGGTGAGAACTGATTTCCCGTAGGCTGGACCTCGATCTATAATAAGGCCCGTAGCGATCTCAGCCTCATGAACTAGGGTAGGTTAGACTATATGCTCGTTGCTTGAGCAGTCGGGGAACTTTTCTCTTCTTCTTCTCCTCTTCTCCTCTTTCCCCCTAGTCTAGCGCAAGTAAACTTCTCGAAAGACCAGCGCCATGGAGAAGACAGTCACCGCCCTCAAGGAGGAGTTGCGGACCGACGTCACCCTGAACAGGGTCGTCAAGTTCGCCCGCGTCGCGCCCAAGAAGTTCCCGCCGGCCGCGAAGCAGTACCTCGCCGACAAGCTCCCCATCGTCCAGTGGCTCCCGCGCTACTCGCTGTCGTGGCTGCCCCAGGATTTCATGGCCGGCCTCACCGTCGGCGTCCTGCTCATCCCCCAGGGCCTCGCGTACGCCAAGATCGCGACGATCCCGATCGAGAACGGCCTGTACTCCTGCTGGGTCCCCGCCGCCGTCATGGTGTTCATGGGGACGTCGAAAGGCGAGTCGAGAATAGGGGGGACTAGACGCGAATACGGCTAGCGTTGAGAATTGACGCTAACTCCCCCCCCCCCCTGCGCAGATTTATCGACGGGACCAACATCGATCTTAGGTCTCCTGACGGCGCAAATCATCGCCGACCTCAAGGACGAGTTCCCGCGGGTCGACATCTCGGCGGCGGTGGCGATGATGGTGGGGATCTGGTCCCTGCTCATCGGGCTGCTCGGGCTCGGCTTCCTGCTCGACTACGTGTCGATCCCGGTGCTGACGGGGTTCATCTCGGCGACGGCGTTCGTCATCGGGATGGGCCAGGTGGGCTCGCTGGTGGGGCTCAGCAACGTGCCCGACGGCGCCTTCAACCAGCTCGCCAACATCCTGCGGCGGCTGCCGCGGTGGGACGGGCCGACGTGCGGGATCGGCTTCGGCACCGCGCTCGTCCTGCTCGCGCTGCAGCACGTCGGCCGCCGCTGGGGCGGCCGCCACTTCGCCATCCGCTACCTCGCCAGCAGCCGCGCCATCGTCGTCATGGTCGTCTTCACCCTCATCTCCTACCTCGCCAACCGCGGCCGCGACCACGGCGCCTACCTCTGGAGCATCAGCGAGGTGTCCACCCACGGCATCGAGACCCCGCGCGCGCCCGGCGCCGTGCTGCTGGCGCGCGTCGCCGCCCGCTCGATCGCGCCCCTCGTCGCCTGCACGCTCGAGCACCAGGCCGTCGGCCGCGCCTTCGGCCGCCGCAACCACTACGCCGTCGACCAGACCCAGGAGTTCAACTACCTCGGCGTCACCAACATCGTCAACTCCTTCTTCGGCTCCATGCCCGTCGGCGGCGCCATCTCCCGCACCGCCGTCAACTCCGAGTGCGGCGTCCGCAGCCCCCTCAACGGCGCCATCACGGCCGGCTTCATCATCCTCACCCTGTACGTCTTCTCGCCCGCGCTATACTGGCTACCTAAAGCGACACTCTCCGCTATTATTGTGAGTATCTTTCTCTGTCTCTCTATCTCTCCTCTCCCGCCTTTTCCCTCTCTTTTCGCTTGCAAATTCAGAAAGAGACGTCCCTATTTTTTGTCCGCCTAAAAGAGAAGTCTATTCACCCGCTAACTACTAAATCTGGGACAATAGATCATGGCAGTCATCCACCTCTTCGGCCCACTGTCGCTGATCTGGCGGTACTGGCGCGTCTCGCTCGCCGACTTCGTCGCGTGCATGGTCGCGTTCTGGGTCACCATCTTCGTGTCGGCGGAGATCGGCATCGGCGCGGCGACGGCGTGGAGCATCGTATGGACGCTGCTGCGCACGGCCTTTGTCACGCCGACAGTGCTCACCAGCGAGTCAGGGTCGGTGACGAGCGGCGGCGGCGGCGGAGCGACGGGCGCGGGCGCGGGCGCGGGCGGCGGGCTGCCGTCGGCGGTGTCGATCCCCGAGGACACGGTAGTGGTGCGGTTCGCGGACGCGCTGTTCTTCCCGAACGCGAACCGGGCGAAGGTGCGGGCGCTCGAGGCCATGCAGGTGGCCTTCCCGTCGGTGGGGAACCGGCACTACGGCGTGGAGCGGCAGCGGTCGTGGAGCGTGGCGGCGGAGCAGCGGCTCGCGCGGCTGCGGGCCGCGCGCGGCGTCGCCCTGCGCCAGATGCCCCTCGCCGTCTGCGTCTGGGACTTCACCGCCGTGCCCTTCGTCGACGCCACCGGCCTCACCGCCCTCGCCGAGCTGCGCGACGACGTGCGCCGCCAGCTCGGCGCCAGCATCCGCATCCGCGTCGTCGGCATGGTGCCCGCCGTCCGCCGCCGCTTCGCGCGCGCCGGCTGGCGCCTGCTCGACGTCGACGCGGAGGAGGCGGCGCCGCCGCCGGCGGCGGGAGGAGAGGCGGGCGACGTCGAGTGGGTCTATCCCTCGCTCGAGAGAGCCGTTTGGGACGAGAGGGAGAGCGACAGCAGCTTGAGGGGCGTGGTTACGGAGAAGACTTGAATTCCGGGGCGGCGTTTCTCAGGGTAAAGGGGTCAGGTCACTTTTCAAGGTCGGGCACAGGCAGCCAAGGAGCAAAAGGGCAGGCATAATATGGGACATGGTTGAGGTTTCGTGCTTGGGTATTGGCTCTTGCTCCAGTTTGGGTAGCCTGGGGTGCGGATAGGGAGGCGGGAGGCAAAGACGAGGGAGTGGGCGAGAAGCCCCCCCTCTACGTATATTATTACAGTCCTTTCCAAGGTCCGTCTCAAATAAGAATCCGGATTGATGAATCGAATTTGGGTGTGGTTTGTAGAAAGGAAATCCTGCGGAGGGTTAGAGGCTTGCCTAGCCTGCCACGGATGAGATACTAAAACAATGGTCAACCCCCCTCTTCGCATGTTGAACTAGGAGGTCTGGTTTCTGTCCTGAATAGGGGGACGTTATGGCGCTTGCAACTAGACAAGCTGTATCAGACTCTTTCAACACAAACGGGTCTGGAAAGGGGACACGAACTTTTGCAAAGATCAGGAGTTGTTAGCACGACTAAACCGAGGTATGCCTATCAACGCGAACATAGGTATGTAGAGAGGGAATAAGTGCAGTTCTCGCATAGGTATCCATCAATGGTTGCCCTGACCGGACAAGATACTGCCACAGTCAATTAAGCCATGACACTATTTCGCATAGGAACAAAAAAAGCTGCTTGACACCTGCTTTGATGGTTAAAGCGAGAACGAAAAGACGAAGAGAGCGAATAGTGGCAATGGCTCTGCAACCTCTGGTGAGGTTTCGCTTCACGGCGTTGGCGACATTTTGTAGGGGCTCGTGAATTACCGAAGTACTCTAAAGTGCTGGACTCGACGTGCCTACAGCTTTACAACGGTACTTGATTGGTGGGATTTAGGTATAAGGGTTGCAAGGCATATATGGGAGAATAATACAACCCCTGACATGAGAGAACTCAGAAAAAAAGCACCTTGGCGCAGTGGAAGCGCGCCGGGCTCATAACCCGGAGGTCCTCCGATCGAAACGGAGAGGTGCTAGTTCTAATGTAGCTATTCACTATTTTCATTTTTTTCTTGTGTTACTATTTCACTTTTACGGTGGTGAGTTTCCGGACATTCTCTTCGATTTGCTCTGTACAGTGTCTTTTTATTTTAGGGAATAGGTACTTAATCCTAGGTTCCTCTCTTTTCCCCCCTCCTTAGTGCCGAACCTCACACAATATCTCCCAAGCACCCATTATCCATCCTATGCCATTCCTGGTGTCTGTAACTCCATGCGATACCCAAGTACTTTCCAATAGGAAAAAATTCAACAAAAGAAAGAAAGAAAAAAACCAAGGGTAGTAAGATGTGGCTGTATGAGGCTGTGCATTGCTTAGCGCAACGCGCCGCGGTCCCTTAGCTCTTATCTATGTAGGAATATTTCCGAGCCGCTTTTTCCTCCCATCTCCGTCTATCTTTATCCACATTTAGCTACTTACCTCTATTCATCCCTCTTCTCGACCGTCTTTCCTGGCTTCATCCTATCAACGGCCCGGACGGCCGCCGCCTTCTCGCAGGGTCCGGGCATCATGTGTGGTATCCACGCCGTCATTTCTTCCGCTCCCATTCCAGCTCTGCCTGTCGAGCTGAAAAGTCTCCTTTCGCACCGTGGTCCCGATCATTTCGGTCAGGTTCGCCGCGCGCTTCCTTTCGCAAAGGATGACTCAGAGATCTCTCTCGAGTTCACCTCGACGGTCCTGGCCTTGCGGGGAGACCACCTGGCAAGGCAGCCGCTGGAGTCTGCCGTCAGCGCGTCTGTCCTCTGCTGGAACGGGGAGGCTTGGAGGGTCAACGGCCAATCCATCCGTAGCCAAAACGACGGCGAGCTCCTCCTAGGAATCCTCGATGCCATCGACGTGCCCACGGCTTCATCGCGAGAGTCGCACATCTTGAATGTTTTGCGCAGTGTCGATGGCCCCTTCGCCTTCTTATTTTATGATGCTCAGATCCGACGTCTTTATTTTGGGCGAGATCGTTTAGGGCGACGGTCGCTTCTCGTCCACGCAGCCGAGCATGGCAGCTCGATATCATTTTCCAGTGTTGCCGACGTACCTGCTGCTAGCTGGAAGGAAGTGGAAGCAAGTGGGATATACTCATTAGATCTCAGCACGCGTCTTGCTACGCCTCAAGGACTGATATTAGACACCCGGGTCACGAAGCACGCGTGGATACGATCAGGAGGAGAAGACATGGTAAGCTCTACATTGTCGCAAGTACAGGTGTGCGCATGCGACCTCTGCTATAAACTCATATTCGCAGGTATCGAGCATTGGACATTTCAACACAGCGCTGCCTCGGCCCGGCCAGGAACCAGACCTCAACTCGGCGTCCGAGATGCTCCGGCACTGGCTCTGCGAGTCTCTCAAGTTGCGCGTATTAGATATCTCAGAACCACCAAACCCGTTGTCCGGCTTGGACGTCCGCGTCGCTGTATTATTCTCTGGGGGTCTCGACTGCACGGTCCTGGCAAGGCTGGCCCACGAGTTTGTCCCCTGCAGTCAGGAGATAGACCTGATCAATGTTGCTTTCGAAAACCCCCGCCAAGTGGCGATCAATAAGACCCTGGCGCACCGAGAGGCGGGCGATATCTACGAAGCTTGCCCGGACAGGGCCACAGGCCGGAAGGCTTTTGCCGAGCTGAAATCGGTCTGCCCAGACCGACGCTGGCGTTTCATTGCAGTGTGTCCTCGATCCACTCGTGCCGTCCCTGACGGCCAGCTAAGCCGCATAAACAGGTCAACGTCCCATTTGAAGAAGCCATGAGCCACAAGCCAAGGATTGTTTCCCTTATGCATCCTCATAACACGGAGATGGATCTTTCCATCGCCTTCGCCCTCTACTTTTCTGCCCGGGGAATAGGACATTGCTACGTTGACAAGCCCGATTGGGAGCCAACCCCGCCGGTCGTAGCTACACCGTCGAGGGTACTCCTATCCGGTCTCGGGGCGGACGAACTCTTCGGCGGCTACGCGCGACACGAGGCAGCGTTCAAGGCAGGTGGGTATGCCCGAGTCATCGACGAGCTGAAGCTGGATATCAGTCGCATCGGCCAGAGGAATCTAGGTCGTGACGACCGGGTCATGGCCCATTGGGGCAAGGAGGTGCGGTTCCCATACCTCGACGAAGAACTCGTTAGGTTTGCTATCAGCTCTCCCGTATGGGAGAAGTGCGATTTCCAGAATCCATCCCACCCCGCTGTCATCGATCCGGCCAAGCGAATCTTGAGGGTCCTCGCCGATAAGCTCGGCATCCCCGGGGTGGCTAGAGAAAAGAAGAGGGCGGTAAGACGGGAGTTCGCGTCATACAACAAGCAATCGACCTGCCGCTGACGGTTACGCAGATCCAGTTCGGCTCGAGGACAGCCAAGATGGAAAGCCACACGGGTAGGCTTCGGGGCACAGCGCTGATCAGTTGAGACCCGATCCCGGCTAGTGGCCTGCAATACGCCACGTGATGTTGAAGGGACTGGCGATGATGATACATCAGATACTTCCGAGTTGGTCTCCAATAATCCCGTCGAGTTGACCCACCTGTGCGTTCCTACGTTCGTAGCAACCCTCTTGGGATCCTCGTATCACGGCCCATTACCAGCGATGACGTCGAAAAGGCATGTCTGAGCCAGTCTACCCCTTACTTATTATACGATATGGTCATGTCTTTCTGTTTGTACAGCGTTTCTGCGGAGACCGGTACTGCATCGTGTCAGTACCTAATCGGGGATACGACGCGTGGTGGAAGGACAATCAGCTCGCGGCACGAATACAGGACTCGAGTCTACCCATACAATATCCTCCCTAATGGCATCAGCGGTGTCTTCTCGGAAGGAGAATAGAGGGCAGCTAGAAGCACACTTCGCTCTCTTTTCTCTTGCTTCGCTTGATCGGAGGGGATTGGGTCAGGGGATCAGCCTAGTCAACTACCCATAACTACGGAGAGAAGGCACATCCCCTCTCGGAGATACACAACGAAAAAGTTTTCACGATGCGTTCCCCCATATAGGAACTGTTTGCTCCGTGAGCTGCTCATCCGATTACGGGGCAAAGACCTACCTAACCGGTTACGCTATATATCTATATAATTTTTATACAGTACAACATAGTGCATAATAACAATACCTTGACTCATTAACTGCCTCTATACTTCGAATGTTCTTCTTAATCCTCGATTGAGATGACAAAAATATACAGAAGATCTACGGATAAGCATCTAATAAGAGGGATAGCTTCTTGCTCTAGTTGCTGTATAGATTTAACTACCTCGTTTCGTTTATAGAGTCGAGCCTTCATTGTTATATAATAGGCATACACTTAACCAGCTCTGAATTAGGTCGGCTCATTCTCTGACACACAATTGACCTAATGTAAATTTGTATCTACCTATCTCGATATAATACATACTTGGTTACGCGCTGCTCTATAGAGTTGATCGAATTTCAACTGCTGCCTCCCTAGACAGCCCATGTCCAACTCCTCTTCAGCTGTAGCAACATCTCAAGAGTTGGCTTATAACGTGAACGCCAACTCACAATTTCGCCCTGAAAGACAGCCACCTCATTAGCAGCAATAGTACCCAAAGGCGGCTTGAACAACGCCGCCTCCTCACATCCTCCTGAAAGACCAGTCACCTCATCAGCAATAGTAGTATCTACAGGCGACTTCAGCATCGCCATCTCACAATTCTGTGCTAAATTTTCAAATGGGCCACCTCTTCTTTCTCCTCCTCCTCTTCTTCTTCCTCCTCTTCCTCCTCTTCGTCTTCCTCCTCCTCTTTCAGCCACTCTCGTTGTCGTCATTGTTATTCGATTCTCCCGTCCAGGATGCCGGCCCCCCAGGCGTTCATGGGCTACACGGGCCCTCTGGGCCGGCCCCTCGGCCCGCCGCTCAGCGACTGCAATATAGTGCTCTGCGGCATCTGGCCCGGCCAGGACTACGCCGAAATCGAGCAGCGACTCCTGAACCCCCTGGGCGCCACCCACCAGAGCTCGATCGGTCCCTCTACCACCCACATCGTGGTCCTCGAGGGGCCCGGCTTCTACGAGGGTCCCCGCAAGCACAAGGTCGACCAGGCGAAAGCCAGTGGCCGGCCCCTGGTAACGCTGCAGTGGCTCGAGGAGTGCCTGCTCAGGTCTGCACGTATACCCGAGGAAAACTTCAAGCCGCGCCTCGCCCTCCCTCTTTCCACAATCTTGCGCGCCGAACTCCTCCCCGTGGCTCTCGTCCGGGACGCCCCGTCCATCGACAAGCTCGTCGTCGTCGACGAAGGCGTCCCCGAGAACTTGTTCGGGTTCGAGGTATACATCGACGAGGACCGCGTCGTGTATGACGTGCTACTGAGAAGAGTGGACGTGCTTCAATCTTGGAACACGTATGTCCGACTCCAGGTGAGAATTTTCTTCTCCTCGACCTCTCTCTCCTCTCCCCTATCCCCTCCTCCCTTAAACGCCGCCTTCTACGAGACGTATTGACCGGTGCTTCTAGTTATTGCGGAGAATCGTAACGGGGGAGTTCACCGTTTGGAGCCGACACGGCCGGGTGGGAAGCACGGGGAGCTGGAGCTACTCCCCGAGATATCTGGAGCCCCAGCCCGCCTTGAATATATTCAGAAATCAATTCCAGGCCTGGACCGGCCTGGACTGGAGCGACCGGCACAGCTATTCGATTACTGGAAAGCATGTATTGGTCGAGAGGATCGTGAGTTTCGCCTGTTTCCTCTTTTCCGTTGTCGTGTCCATCCTATCTCACCCTCCTTGCCCCCTTCTCCCCCGAGTCATCTTCGGCGATAGCGATGGCTGACTAACGGCCGACACAGTACTATGATCCTGATTACGAGGACTTCGACGCCGTGGCACCCGGCGTAACCAAGGCTGAGGATTTTCCGGTGGCGGCCAAGGAGCTTACAGAGCTCATTTTCAAACAGCAGTATGTCACGGGCGCGACAGACCGGTACCGGGTGACGGACGGGACGTTCCCCCTGGGGCAGCTCAACCACATCGCCTTCGAGCAGGGGTCCCGGATCCTGGGATACATACGACGGGTGTTAGAAGACAACACCTTGGCCACCTCGATGTACCAAGCCACTCCAGACGCGGTCGTTACCGAGCTGGCCAACTTGTACTACACCCTGGTTCCGGTCAATTCGGAACAGAGTCCGTTGCAGAATCTCGCGAACCTTACAGAGGTCGCGGCAGAGGAACGAGAACTCGGCGCGATGCGGCGGGAGATGGAGGCCCGGCACAGGCGTAGGCTCGAGAGGGAAAACGTGGCCATGCAAGAGCTGAGACTGAACTTCGAGAGCCTAGGCCTCGAGGTGATGACGCCGCTCGACGCGGGAAGCCAAGAGTTTGAGGAGCTCAAGGCCCTCCTACGGTCCACGCGCGGCCCAACCCACGCCTTCGCTTACCAGGTCTCGCAGATCTTCCGAGTCCAGATCCGAGGGGAGGGCGACAAGATCAACCGCACCTACGGGCTGCCTCAGAACAGGCGCCTGCTGTGGCACGGCTCGCGCTGCGTCAATATCCGCGGTATTCTCACCCAAGGACTGCGTATTGCGCCCCCCGAAGCCCTGGTGTCGGGCCACATGTTTGATAAGGGTATATATCTGGCCGAGGCGTCTAGCAAGGTGAGTAGCTCTCGCTCAGATGAGAGGAAAAGGAGGAGAAGCTCACAGTGTTTACGCGGATAGTCGGCCCTATACAGCTCGGCACTAGCTTGCAACGGGCACGGGGTCTTGCTCCTATGCGAGGCCGAGCTGGGAAACCCGATACTCAGATACCTGGGTCCGAGGCCCAACGCGGCCCAGGAGGCTCGACAGCGGGGCTGCCTCGCCGTCCATGGGGTTGGATGCCGACGCGTAACATCATGGAAAGACGCCGGTTGCATTCACCCATCCCTGCAGGGAGTCCAAATGGTAACGCCAGCACGAGCCCTTCTCCCTATATCCCACCTACCCCTCCCAACCTTGAGCTTCTTGATAGAGTCTTCCTCGCTAACCCAGTCTCTCTCTCTCCGCAGCCTAATATGGACCAGCCGTTCACAAACGATCACTGGGAAAGAAACCAATTCGAGTACAGCGAGTACGTGTGCTACAACGAGGCCCAGGTCAGAGTGCGTTACCTGTTCAGGATCCGAGTCTAGGGAACTCTAGGTTAGAACGGCCGCAGTCGACGATGCTGGAGGAAAAAAAACATGATACTATGAGATTGAACTCGTACCTACCTACTCATCCAACGTTGCGTTAACTCGTCTTCGTGTTGGCTTGCTCTGAGATGTATACCCGTGAGACGTAATCAACAATTCTTCTACACTCATCACCCAGTGGCGCACGACGCGTCTCGTAGTTCCCCGGGCAACCAATCGACTAGACGGCATACAAGTAGCCCCCCAGCTACACGCACGTGTGTATATACGGAATGACGCAAAGGCTTTTAGATATGTGAAGAGAAAATCCATCACGCCGAAGACAGGATACGACCGCCAAGAAGGCGAGGCGAGGAGCAGTCAGGGGAAGGGAGAACAATATACAGTAATTGTTGTAAGGTAGGGAGACAGTACGGTGGGAAGAGGTAGTCCTAGAAGGAAGAGGTAGTCCTAGAAATTGCCCTCCTATAGATGTTACGACATTAGAAGGTCGTCCTCCTTCTTATCCAGTCCGCCTGTGATGCAGAGATATTAAAGTAACACAAAGGAGGCGCACACGAAAACGAGAATGGAGAAAAGGAAAAAAAGGAAAAAAAACGAACATCGTCTCTTTAACCCTCATCTGCTGTCGTCTGGCCCAGGAACGCTCGGAAGGGGGTATGCCGAAAGATGATTGAGGAATGATGATGACCAACGCCGCTGCTGTCCCATGTACGGTGTTTTTTCTCGGCCTCGAATATATGTGGGAAGCGGGACGAAGAAGACCGAAAAGAGAATAATTCATCACAAAACGCCGTCTTCCATGCAGTTTTTTCCCCCGTCTAAACGTAAACCTCGGAAATCCGGTTCTCTAAAGCTGCCGCTACGGGGAGGTAAAGCGGATCTGTGGAAGACTTGAAAAAAAAAGGCCCGTATTCACAGATGAGGCCGTTGTCGTAAGATCTCATCATCGGCGGCCGGGCACCCCTATCAGCCCTGAGCGAGTCGTCGCCTTCGCTCTTCCTTCTCTCGCTTCAGCTTCTCCTCGAGGGCCTGCTCGCGTCTGTCCTCCTCGCGTGCTAGTATCTCCGCCCTTCGCTCCTCTACGTCGATGTCGGATAAGCCAGCTTCCATATCGCTAGAGCCGTCGGATTCGTAGCCGTACCCGTTACCTCTGGGGTCGGGCTCGTCGTCGTCGTCATACTCGATAAAGTCGTCCATATCATCGTCGTACTCGTTTTCGTACCGATCCCGACGGCTAGGTGGTGCCAGGAGCCCACCCCCACGGTAAGATGATACCTGTTTCCTAGAAGACGGTTTGTCCGACGACGCGCCGGGTCGAGGGCGCGCGGTTCCAGTGTAGCCCGTAGTGGCAGTTGCTGATTTCTTGACCTTCTTCTCCGGCACTTCACCTGCTGGGGAGCCACGTGCCTGCTTGCTATCTACCTTGGCGTCCTTGGTGGTACCGTTCCGGCCTCCTTCGCGACCTCCCGCGGCGGGCCGTGCACCGTCACGGGAAGGATTAGCAGGTGTCCGGCCATTTCCAGCGTACGCCTTTCCACTCTTCCCCTTCACGATGTTGGGTTTCGGCTCCGCCTTTCCGGAGCCTCGGTCTCGTCTGTCCATAGGCTTGTGTTGAATCATGCCGGCCTTGTTCATCGTTGCCTGGGCCTTTTTGGCACGCTCCATTATCTCCTGGAAAGAGCCCTTCTTCGGCGCCTTGGATGGGTCCGAGGGAGTTGGGGTGGTAGGCGAGGGTTTCGCCGGGGGTGGTTTAGAAAGAGGCTGAGACGCCGTGTTGAGCTTCGACGGCCGGGAAGCGGGAATCAAAGGCTGCTTCGGCTGGGAAGTGCTGGAAACCGGCCCAGACGAAGGCCTGCCATTTGAGGAGGCGGTTATACGCTGTCCATTTGGCGTAGGAGGTTGATAGGGGCGGCCATTTGTCGACGGCGAATGTGTCCGATGAGGCAGGGTCGACGATCTGGCGGGAACGGAGGCCGCAGTCCTGGGGCGGTCGGCGTCATCTTTTTTCACATCGCGAGCGACCCTGCTTGCCGAAGAAGGCACATCGTGCTGTCGTGCTTTGTTGTACTTGGCCGAGGCTGTATTGGGCGGATCACCTTCCGCCTTGCGCTTGATGCCTAACGACGTCGAGGTCTTCTCGGGCGGCGCAGGAAATGACTGGCCACCGCTGATCTCGGCAAGGAGGTCACCGATCTAGTTGCACAGGACATGTGGTTAGATATCAGGTCATCACTAAAACGGGCGGACGGGGGGAGTGGACGACGTACGGGCATGATGATAAGACTGGTGGACCGAACTACCACGGAAGGGCGTCTCTAGATCGCTGCCGGATTGCCGTCAGGAACGTGTGGCAGTACCCGAGGCGTCATAAATCAGCAGGCTCTGTCATATATGCGATGACTCTCGTCTCAAGACCCGATGCGACCAGGAAACGAAGGTGAAGTCTGGTCGGATTGATCTCGCACGTCGCAGGAAAGGCCAGAGGGCGTTTCAAAGATGGATCTGGGGGGGTATTAACGGATGCGGCGGACTATTATGTACACAAAGAGGCGAGGAGACGGCGGGAAATGGCGTCGAAGCGGGTGCGGTGGTGGTGATAAGAGGTTTGGTAGAAAGAAAGTCTCGTGCTGTTCCGCTCTCCAGTAGAAATTCAATCGTACCGAGTTAGGTACCTATGTATATACGGTACATGCATGTATACCTACTCATAACTCGTATGGCGCTGGGCTGGCTGGCTGCTGGTTGGGCGGTTGCAGCTGGTAGTTAGCGCTAGCCAAGCGTGGCTGAGCTACGTCATCCCGTGTCAACCACTCGCCATCGGGCAGCGCCAGCTGGCCGGCGGGTGGCGATTCCAGCCACATTTCAGTTGTCGGTAGGGACTTGCTGTCTGGGGCTAGGTTAGGTCCGTTAGCTCCACGGTACGTACTCACATGTGGAAATATGGGTATATGCTGCAACCTCCTTGCCTTGGTGACCCACCCCTCTCCCGCTATAGTAACAAAGTATGGGCGGGCACTGTATACCTGCGTACCTGGGTACATGCAACAGGCGAGCTGACCGCGATAGACACCCCTAGAGGAGGTACCTTGGTACCTAACGCAGTACATGCACAAGGTACCTAACCTACACGCAAGCCACGGATATACGAATATACCTGGGTACATGTCAATCGAGGCTGGATGTCGGGAGGTGGCCCTAATCAGGTGATAACCGAAAAGGGACCCGCCCGGTCGTCGCCCACAGTCGCCGTGCGCACCTGAAATGGAAGGGAACTTTTTTATCTCCCCCTCCGCCCGGATTTCTTCCTCGACAAGGACATCGATACCTCTTCCTCCCTTCATCTTCGTCACCGAACATCCCACAGAACTCGAAGGCTCAGTCTCCGCCCCAACTTCGCGGTTAAATTGATTGATTTCTCGTGTTCTTCCCGTCTCCGTAAGTCGCCGATTCACGCCATATTCCCTTTTTGTCTCCCTCCACGCCCTTCGACCATGCTGCGGTCCCAACCAAGAATCCACCCCTCCCTCCCGCTGCCCTGATCGCAAAAAGTGCGCTCGGCCATGAACGGAGAGATCAGAATATCATTCTAACCGAACCGCTACCTGTGCGCACCCCTAGGACAGACCACATCCGCAACGATGAAGCACCTTGCCGCTTACCTCCTCCTCGGCCTCGCTGGCAACAACTCCCCCTCTGCCTCGGACATCAAGGAAGTCCTCGACTCCGTCGGTATCGAGGCCGACGAAGACCGCCTCAACACTCTCATCTCCGAGCTCAATGGCAAGGACCTCAACGAGGTTCGACTCCCCTTGCGAAAATCTCGAACCACCGACAAACCTGTGTATATAAGAATATTGGGGCTCCCGGCTAACATGGCACTATAGCTGATCGCTGAGGGCACTACCAAGCTCGCGTCGGTTCCCTCCGGCGGCGGCGGCGGTGCCGCCCCTGCCGGTGGTGCTGCCGCCGCTGGCGGCGCTGCTGCTGCTGACGAGGAGAAGGCAGAGGAGAAGAAGGAAGAGGGTACGGCAGAGCCCGGTTTCTCCCTTTCCCCTCTGACCGGTAATGCTGACCCAATGTCCTGCAGAGAAGGAAGAGTCGGACGACGACATGGGCTTCGGTCTGTTCGACTAGACGCCCATCATATGTGCTTACGACAACGAAGAAAAGGAAGCAATGTGGGTTCGGAGGAGCGGCGGAAATACTGGCTGTGGCGGTCTTGCGTGATATCCGGCGTGGATGGTTCTTCGTTTGATGAGCCCCCGAAGGATCGGGTTCGACTAGGCTATCTAGAGACGGTTCGGCCAATTCAGTCCTGCTTCTCCTTCTCGCACCTATCCGAATCGATGGTGGCCCGCAAAGGATGTGACGTGACGCACATTGCGCTTTGAATTCCCCCAACCCACGTATCTCTCTCTAGTCGACGTTGTGACGTGGGCAGGTTGTCAACTTGACGATGCGCTTTTGTCAACTGGATCCGCTAAGCCGTAGAGATTGTGGTAAACATGATACTTCCTGCTGACCACCCACGTACACACATACACGCCTACCGAACAGAAAATCGAGGTGCGATATGCGCCTGAGTTAAGCATCGGTTAAATCCCAATCGGACGCGCATGCAGCCAGGCTAGATCCATCCATCTCGATATGGAGGGGCATCGTGGGATGCATGGCATGAGAAGGGAGGGATGAATTATGGGCCGTATCCTTATGCAGAGCATCAGGCTTGAACGCTCATAGGCCCGCTCACGCACACTTGTGCGCGGGGGTGTGCATTATGCATGTTGTGCACATTATTCACCGCGCGTTGTTGTTCATAAACCTGCCAGCTGTCAACAACCACGACCGTCGGGGCGCCCTGATTGGTTACCAGCCTCGGAATGTCTCCGTTGCCCCTGACAACATAACAGTAGCGGCAAAAAAGAGGGAAAAAAACTTGGGGGAGGGAAACTTGGGGGGGAAATTGAACCAAGCTCGGTGGCCGGTCGACGTCCCTCAACAATCCCGTCGTCCATCACCACCCATCCCACACGCCCCGTTCCTCCCGTCTCCTTACCAGATTGCAATGTTTTGGACCATGACTTGCCCCGACACGTAAAACATCCATTAAATCCACGAAACACGAAAAATACTAACCGCCAATTCGACGCGCTCCCTCCGCAGAAACCCGCTTTTGGCCTTGCTTGTGCTTGCTTCCCAATTCCGCCCCCTAGGCCGGTCGGTCTCTTCTCTTTCCCCCAAGATCAGCAGCTGGCTCGCACCGCAGGCATACAGATGGCCTCTGCCGCATCCCCGACCCCCGCAGGGTCAAGCAGTAATAGTTACTACCACCCAGCAGCGGCTGCTGTCCTGACCCGGAAGTCCTCGTTACGATCGTCCGGATTGAGGAGGGCCCCGTCACGATCTCAGCTCGAGCGCGCCGAGTCGAACCCGTTACCGTCCGCCCATGGGTCCAAGTCGCAGTACGCGGTGAATGACAGCTCCGACGATGAGATCCCCGTGCCTATGAAGCTCAGCGCTCTCACCAAGGCGCTCCTCAACGACGAGGGCGCCGAGCCCGAGCGGGAACACGATCGTGTCAGGACCCGAGCACGAGGCCACCGCCCCCCTTCGCCCGCGCACGCAGAGCCGGAGAAGCCGATAAAGAGACGCAGCGTGTTGAGCTCGTCCACGTCGGTGGGCGAGGAGAGGAGACAACATACCCGCGCCAGCAGCGCCCAGACATCGTCGCGACCGACCTCGCCCGTGAAGAGCCAGCCTAGTAGGGAGAGCAGCCCCGTTAGGAAGCGAGTGGTTCGACTGAGCTCCACGTCCGGGACGATCGCCACTGCTGCTACAGCTGCTCAAGCCAAACCCGCGAAGAGGAGGTCCACATCGACGTCGCTCTCCCATTCGCAGAGTAGGAATCGCCCACCGAGCCGAGACAGCGTCGCGGAAGATATGGCCAATGCTTCAGAGATCAAGGATAAGGACATCAACACGCCCGCCCAGCAGGGACGTGTTGTCAGGATCGCCATGAGTTCGTCGGGGAGTAGGGTTCGCTCGTCCGGCTCGTCGGCGCTATCCTCTTCGCGACACGCAGACTCGGCCTCGTTCCTCTCCCACGCCGGGCAGGCCGATGAGGACGGCGCACCGGAAGCTCCTCAGACCATGCCCCGAGACAAGGGGTCTTCGAATCCAGGGAGTGCCTCTAGGATGGGCTCAAACGGTGCCAGAAGTCGAATCGACGAAAGTCAAGGTGTTCAGAGCGCGATGCGTGTCAAGAGAGTAGGGAAAGTTCCCGGCAGCTTCCTCAGCGGGCCGGCGCGTCGAGGACGGAGAAGGCAGAGCGAGGAAGACGCCGAGAACGAGCGCGAGCCGTTACACTCTGGCCAGGACGCCGACGGTCAGCAACCTCGGGACCCCGCGGACTACGAACTGGGTGACAACCTCGCCTCGTCATACTACGTACCGGATCGTCTAGCCTCAGGCAGTCCCGTCAGTTCTAGGAGTTCTACGCGACCATCGCATCGGAGAGAACCATCCACGGCCGTAGATGACGCGCGGGTTCCACAATCGCGGCAGGCGTCGCCCGACCACGACGAGATTCCCATCCCGCACTACCGAATCCCTCCGCCGCGGCCGGAGATGCCGGCGCGAAACGACCAGGAAAACGAAGCCCCACCGACCTTTAGGAGACCTAAACCGTCCACGAGCTCCCTTCTCGAGAGGGAAATCCCCAAGGCACCGCCCCCCCGGCCCCTGGGCGCGGACGTAGGCGCGTTGCGGCCGACATCACCTGAGCGGAAGGCGCTCGGCTCGCTGAACCAAAACACACCGCGTAGGGCGGCACCGCCACCGCCGCCCAAGATGTCGATCCTCGACGCGGCTACGTCGGCAGCGGGAGCGGCCACGGCGGGGAAGCGGCGGAACTATATGAAGGTTAACGGCAAATGCTACACCCGACTCGACTCGCTCGGGCGAGGCGGCAGCGGCAAGGTGTACCGGGTGGCAGCGGACAACGGCAAGATGTTCGCACTAAAGCGTGTCTCACTCGAGGGCGCCGACGAGAACACGGTTCGCGGCTACAAGGGCGAGATCGACCTGCTCAAGAAGCTAAACAACGTCGAGCGGGTCATCACCCTGTACGACTATGAGATGAACGAGGAGAAGCAAGTCCTCAGTCTGGTAAGTGAAGCGTGGCATGAGACGAAACCCAACCCCTTTAGTTTGACGAAGACGTCGCACCTGGCTAACCGTGGCGGTGTTCTCCGTTTCCTACGTATAGCTTATGGAAATGGGCGAGCTAGACCTTAACACCCTCCTACGGTTGCGGCTGTCGCCGGAGAACGCGCGGTTCGACCCAGTGTTCGTGCGGTACTACTGGCAGGAGATGCTCGAGTGCCTGGCGGCGGTGCACGCGCACGACATCGTGCACTCGGACCTGAAGCCGGCCAACTTCGTGCTCGTGCAGGGGCGGCTGAAGCTCATCGACTTCGGCATCGCGAACGCGATCCAGACAGACGAGACGGTGAACGTGCACCGCGAGACGCAGATCGGCACGCCCAACTACATGAGCCCCGAGAGCCTGATCGACTCGAACGCGGCGGACCCGCGCCACCACCGGATCGGCGCGGGCGCAGGAAGCCTCGCGCGCCCGAAGCTCATGAAGCTCGGCAAGCCGAGCGACATCTGGAGCCTCGGATGTATCCTGTACCAGATGGTGTACGGGACGCCGCCGTTCGGCCACATCGCGAACCCGATGGCGCGGTGCCACGCCATCATCAACTGGCAGTACGAGATCGAGTTCCGGGACCGGGGCGCCGGCGGGCAGCCGGTGCCGCCGTCGCTGCTGCGCACGATGCGGCGGTGCCTCAGCCGCGACCAGCACGCGCGGCCGACGTGCGCGGAGCTCCTCTCGCGCGCCGACCCGTTCCTGCACCCGGCCGAGGCGCCCGACGGGGGCCTCGGCCTCCCCGTAACCGAGGACCTGCTCGGGCGCATCGTGCAGAGCGTCGTGGCGCGCTGCCGCGAGCGCATGCCCACCGAGGCCGAGGCGCTCGGCGTCTGGCCCCAGGCCTACTGGGCCAGCATCATGAAGGCCGTCGGCCGTGAGGGGGTGGGCGGCGCAGCTCCGCCGTCGTCGCGGGCGGGTCCCACAGACGGCGCCGGAAGGTAGTTTCGTGTGCGAGTGAATATTAATGCGAAGAGGAACGAATTAAGACAAACCATCGGTCGGGAACTGAATGAAGAGAGGAGGTTGACGAGTACGTGTGGCTTACGACGACGAATAAAAGGAGAGAGGGTGCGGAGGGATGGGAGGAGGGGACACTCGTCTAGAGACCAAGGCTACACGATTGTCCCGAGCCCGATTGCGGTATCCAAGCCGTCGAAAACGGCCAACTACGGAGCGAGAGAAAAGGAGGGGAAGAGTGACGGGGGCCAGGAGGGGGATATGGAGAAGAGAGAGAGAGGCGGAAGCAGAGAAGCGTAAAACGAAGAAAGACAGCATATGCTTTGAGTTTCGGGTCGGTCCGGCTCCGCCCTCGATTTCGACAAGAGCAACACAAAAAGAAGAGAAGGGACGAGAAGAGAGACGATGCCTCCAATAAAGTCATCTCTGTCCCCTACTCCCTCACCATCACCCACCACGGCCAACTCCCCGGGCAATACCCCCCCGACATGGCGTCTGGATCCAGCTGTATATACTGCCACGGCACCGTTCTGCTTCTCACTTCCTGTCACATCTCAGCTCCGGTGTTCGGGACCACGGGGGGGAGGGGGGGGACCGGGGGGTTACTTTTCTCCGCGCCCCCTTTTTATTATATTCTACTTGTTTTCTCCTGTTGGCCTAGCTCGATATGTACCTTTTTTTTTTCTTACCTATTTCTATAAAGACGCGAGACGATGGCGGGAAGGAGAGACGCCCCGCCCCCCGGCAAACGGGGTGGCTGTCCATCCGTCTGTCCGCCCATGTTGGAATACCAAGTACGAGCTTGTTGCGGCCGTCGCAACTGGTATATAATGCCGGCGGTAGCGGTGGTGTTGTGGTGTTTTCTTATTTCCTTTCGTTCTCTTCCATCCTGCTTGGAGACGAGGAGGGGGGAGAACCAAAAAGGAGGGAGGGAAAGGGGGTGACCTTGTTACTTTATTCTTGATGCTTTGAAATACCCTACTGTCGTTCTTGCTCTTCGCTCGAAGATACCTGTCTCCTCAATAGCTAAGGTTCCGAATGCCTACGATGTACAAAATTACGATCATGGCCGTGACAATAACGAAGCGGACATAAAACCCGCCGAATTGGCGATGTATAGTACAGTTGTTTGGAGCTTTTCTTCTTCTGTATACGCTCTTAGCTTCGCGCGTACTCTTCCTCGTCCTAACCCGGCTTTTATGTGACTCGCTTGCCCATCGTATGTACAATTATCGTTAGCATGCCATGAGTATACACATATGCCTCGGCTGTCCTGACGCTCTATCTCCTAACGCAGCACCTTTCTGTCGCCACGAGTTGACTTAACATTTAGAAGAGATCGAATACCTGTGACCCCTCTGACCCCAGATATTACGAGTGTCCATTCTTCTACCATGCACGGCCTGGCCAACCCTAACAGGAGGGTTCGAGTCTGCAACCAAGAGAGTTCGGGCACTCATCTCCACCCCACCTTCTCTGTGCCCCGCCGCTACCGCTTGTAGGCCCCTAGGGAGGCGGCAGCAGCTTCAGTTCGCTGATCCTGAGGATGGTGAAGCGGTGCTTGCTCTTGACGCGCTGGACGTGGCGCTGCCGGCGCTTCGTCTTGAACTTGATGCGCAGGGGCTCGGTCTCGACGCCGAGGACGACGGCGCGGCACTCGAACAGCGAGGGGTCGATGTGCGGGGCGCCGAGCAGCGTGAAGTCGCGCGAGCCCAGCGTCGACGCCCGGTCCAGCCGCAGCACGTCGCCCGGCAGCACGTCCGGCATCAGGAACGGCAGGCGGATGCTGTCTCCCTCCGTCACGAGGTACGGCCGCCCGTGGATCAGCACCGTGATGTAGTGTCGCGGCTGCGCGAACAGTAACGGGTACATCTCCGCTACCGAGGTCGATGTCGCCCCGGTTTTTGCCGGCGCCGTGGGCGCCGTCGGCAGTCGCGACAATGGAGGAGATGGCGAGGGCGAAGGCGGCTGAGCAGGCTCTGAGGACGCTATAGGCGGGGCACCAGTCTGCGCTGAGCTTCCGGTCGGTGGCGTCGTCGGAGTCGTTGTCGCGAGGCCCCTCGCGTGTATGGGGAGGAGAAAGGTAGGCGGAAGCCTTGTGGTGGTCGCGCCCAGCTCCCGCAGAGAGCGGAGGAGTAGTCGGCTCATTTTCTCTTTCGTCCCCCCTCTTTTCCTCCTTTGTGTATCGTAGATACTTCCGGGTATGCTTATGGAAGTGTACTCGTCCACAGAAATCCAATTGACGAAGTCATAGGAGTGGACCGGTCGACCGACTGACTGGGAGAGCTCCCTCCAATCTCTCCCAATCTTGCGATTCTCCAGCTAGTCAGGTTTTGGTGGTTGAGGAAGAAAAGTTGCAGGTAGTGGCGGAACTTGCAACAACTCTCAGCTGTGTGGCTGTGCGATGGTCGTATACCTACATATATGCATAAGTACGGTTAATTACAAAAGAAAAAATGTGTGGCTGGAGCTATCGATAAGCAGTAGCACACGTCCTCAATCGATAAGGGACTCCAGTCTTTTTTTCCCCCATCGATGCCACCAACCGCCTACATCGACGACACCGGCATCCTATCGGCATTCTTCTCCGTCAACCCAAATTACAGTATAACTTCCTGTAACTCACCCGGCCGAGGAGAAAGCCCATCACGTAGTCAACCTTCCAAGTCCCTCTCGAGGGCGAATCCCACCCATCATGGTACGGCTACCCCCCAGCATCCCTCCCAGCATTCCCAGAGAAGCAGGCTGACCGCGGGCGGACGACAGCCTCAAAATGAGTACATGGAGCGCTTCCGCAAGACGCACGGCCGGCGTCTCGACCACGAGGAGCGGCACCGCAAGCGCGAGGCGCGCGAGGGCCACAAGGCGAGCAAGGACGCGCAGAACCTGCGCGGGCTGCGCGCGAAGCTGTACCAGGAGAAGCGGCGCAAGGAGAAGATCCAGATGCGCAAGGCGATCCGCGCGCACGAGGAGCGCAACGTGCGGTCGGCGCCGGCGGACCAGGACCCGAAGACGCCGCTGCCCAACTACCTGCTCGACCGGGCGAACCCGACGCAGGCCAAGGCGCTCAGCTCGGCGGTGAAGAACAAGCGCGCGGAGAAGGCGGCCAAGTTCGCCGTGCCGCTGCCCAAGGTGCGCGGCATCAGCGAGGAGGAGATGTTCAAGGTGGTGGCGACGGGCAAGAAGACGGCCAAGAAGAGCTGGAAGCGCATGGTGACGAAGCCGACCTTCGTCGGCCCCGACTTCACCCGCCGCCCGGTCAAGTACGAGCGCTTCATCCGCCCCATGGGCCTGCGCTACAAGAAGGCCAACGTCACCCACCCCGAGCTCGGCGTCACCGTCCAGCTCCCCATCCTCAGCGTCAAGAAGAACCCCCAGCAGCCCCTCTACACCCAGCTCGGCGTCCTCAGCAAGGGCACCATCCTCGAGGTCAACGTCTCCGAGCTCGGCCTCGTCACCGCCGGCGGCAAGGTCGCCTGGGGCCGCTACGCCCAGATCACCAACAACTGCGAGAACGACGGCTGCGTCAACGCCGTCCTGCTCGTCTGATTCACCCACCCTCCGGCACTCTTCCGGCCGAGAGAGAACAACGCAACCAGCATCCCCTTGGCATGCACAGTGGCCACGGCTCCCGTCGGCCCAGCTATCTCCCGCCTTCCCCCCCTCCGGCTCGGGTTCCCGACTTCTTTTTCGTCCGCGGCTCCGAGCACACACGAGCTCGGCCGGAAAGCAGACAAAGCACGGAGGCGTTGGCCAGCCGTGGGGCGCGGACTACTGCGGGCCGAGATGCACTCGCGTAGAAGGGGGGGTGGCGTGGACGGGAAGCGAAGCACGAACGCACGCAGGAGGGATTCTATAGCCAAACACACGCGCGCAACACGTACATCACCACAGACGGGAAAGGAGATGAGCAAGGGGGGACACTTTCCGGGGTAGACTCTCGTCGCCACGACGACGGGAACGAATGCATTTTACGGCGTCAGGCGTCCGGGAACATGGACCGCTACGAGAGGGCGGAAATACGGGAACGGCGGTCGAGCGGTGAGGTCCGGTGCGTATTGGAAGCATGTCAGGCCGCGGCGGATAATGGGCTGCCCGTTGGTGTGGGACGCAAAATAGACTAGATGTGAACGTATTTGAGATAGATACCTGTATTTCATACAACTTCGCGCAGTTCTTGTTGATCTATCGCTGTTGCTGTTCTTCGCCTGGCTGCAGCCGGCGAGGTATACGGAACTAGAAAATAGCAAGGCTTCTCATGTCACCGTTCGCCCAAGAAACTCCGAAACGACGTGTATCCTCTATATTTTATCCCGCGAATGCTAAGTTCGTGATTCATAGCGATATTATTGGCCACGTCACGTAGCGACGGATCAAGGCTTCGTTACTGGCACCATAGATAAAAACACGCATGCGACACAAGTCGACGAGACACGCGAACACCAATGAGCCTATTATACTCCTACAAACAGCCTATAAACCCAGCAGCCTTTCTATCATGATCTATCCGTCCGCCTGCCCGCCCACCCTTTCCGATCTGCCTATAACCACTCGTCCATCCCAAAGTTTTCCGACTAGAAAGGCTTACGCACGCACCCTCGTTGACGCTGAATTGTACCGCAAACGCTGAGTGAATTGCGATCGTGGACATTTGAACACGAACACAGAATTCCCAAGACTGGCTCCGTAGACTGGTACGACGAAATAATACCGAGCAACTATCAACACAAATGGGGGCTATTGGACTGCGTAGCCAACATCTCCTGTAGAAAGAAAGGGTGAAGAATAGAAAAGAGAATCTAAAAACAATTGTTGACCAATGAATAAACGGACGGCGTGAAATTGCCAGATAAGCGCCGAGATGCATGGCTTCTCTCCACTGACGACGTAGGACGTGTCGAAAGACCAACAACTTGGGCCTCGCCCTCATCCTCGTTGGATACTAATCCGAAAGACGCAGTCTAGAATTTGCCCCGTGCCACATGGTGACACTTCGGTTCGGTCGCCCCACCACGTTGATGGGAGCTTCTATGCGACCGGCGACAGCACTGCGTGTTGAAAGAGAATTCGAGAAGAGTGGTCAAGCTTGCGCTCTCCCAACAAAACTAGGATTGGGACATCTGCTTAGGTGGCACGCCTGCCCCTCCGTAACCGACGAGCTTAGGCCAGCCCTGGTACTTGACGGCAGACGACCAATCATTGTGCCTCTTAGGCTTGCGATACCGGGCAGCACCATCCCCGTTCTTGAGGTGTGCGTAAGGGTTAGGGGGTAGGCTGGCGGCGCCAGGGGCGGTAGGGAGCGTAGAAACGGCAGCGATGGCGGCCTGCTCCCTAGCTTGGCGCTCTGCGTGAATGTGCGGGTTCTGAGGATCGTGCAGACGTCCATTGGAGCGCATATTCACGATCTCCTTGATCAAATCCATGTCATCCTGGTCCTTGTCGTTAAGAAGGAGGCGCTGCTTCAACGTCATGCGCCCACCATTCCTAGTTCGTTCCTGGAGCGCAGCTTCGCGAACAGCCGGGTCGTGAACAAAACGGCACTTGCCCTTCTTACCACAGGTACCGCCAGTAGAGTAGTACTTGCAGTGGTTCGAGGGGTCAGCTCGGGCGTTGGAAGAGGGTAAGAAGCCCGCAGACGACTTGTTAGTGGGGAGCGCTTCGGGTTGGTCGTCATCAGATGACGAGTCCGAGGACTCGGAGCGCATATCATCACCCTCGTCGTTAGGCGCTCGCTTACGCTTCTCTATCTTGCGATCAAGTTTAGCCAGCCTCTTCCGCAGGCGATCGGCTTCCTTCTCTACCGGATCAACTTGAACGGTGACAGCCTCCTTGGTCGTGTTGGTGTCGGCCTCGGGCTTGGGGATCAGCCCAGCCTCCTTTTTAGCTGCGATGCGGGCTCTGGTCGGAAAATTCTCCTTGCGTGCCGCTAGCCACTTAGCTATATCACCATCGGGGACGCTACACAGCGAAGAACGTCAGCACAGATCGGGCAAATAGGGGGCGGGGAGGGGGGGGGGATGTCTAGGTTCACCTTGGGGCGTCAGCGCCGAGCAACTCCTCGAGGCGTTTCTCCTCGTCAACACCCGCATCTGAATCGTCATCCCCAGGGGTCAGTCCGAGCGTGTTGGTCTTACGCTTCTTTTTCTTCGCGGCAGCAGGATCAGACTTCTGATTGTTGAACACCTGGTGATGGGGTTTCTGGTCACGATGGCGAAACTTGTCGCCACGGTCGCCGGCTGGTGCATGGGCTCCTCTGCTAGCGTGAGGGAAGCCACCGCGACCATGACCTTTGTAACTAGAGCCGTACTGCGACTGGGGAGCTCCTGCGAATGACGGTGCGGAGGCAGGAGGGTAGCCGTAGGGCGGCTGCTGATAAGGGGCGGGCTGGTGTGCAGCGGGATAAGCTTGCTCGTATCCCATACGCTGAGGGGGCTGGGGATATTCATTCGGCAGTTGGCCGAACGGCGGCCCATACGTGGGACGAGAAGATTGGTTTGGGTAGGGGGGCTGATAGGGCTGGCCTGGTTGTGGGTGAAATGGCTGTGGCGGATAGTTGGCATGATAGCCGGGCTGCAGCGAGGAGCCAGCGGGATGGCCATGGCCAGTTGGCGGAGCTCCTTGCCAGTAGCCAGCTGGCTGCGGGGCGCTGTATGGCGCGCCTCTCTGGGAGGAGTAGTCTTGCTGCTGGTAGTAAGACGAGCCATACTCGCCGCGGCTGGGTCCCTGGTGGTGGCCGTGATGCGGTCTACCATAGGTACTAGGAGGAGGAGCAGACGACGGCGCTGGGGGAGGGGGAGGGGGGGCATATGGATAGTTGCTCATTTTGTCGACTGGGCAAACCCGTCCGTCGTATAGCTCTGAAAGTGACGGCGAACTTATAATGAGACGGATCAAACCCTACGGCGGAACGTATTAGCAAGCGTCCCACGGTAGAGCGTGCGGGTAAGGAGGCCAAAAGAGGCATCCTGCCGCAGTCTGAAGAGGGAGAAGGGGGCCGGGGCAGAGCCAACAGAGTATCGGCAGGGGTAGGAGAGCTAGCACTAACTGGTGATTGTGCCCAAATCGCAGGAGAGCTGCTGTAGGGCGACAAGGACTTTGGAGTACGGGGGAAGGTCAGAACAGACGGTGTTGAACCAGGCAGGTGGGGATGAAGCCGGCCAAAGCACGCAGGTGGTGAAATGGACGAACGACGCGGCAGCTAGGCTGTGTAGAGACTGGGTAAGGCAAGGCCGTGCTGGACCGGTCGAGTCGAGTCGAGTCGACAAGGAGACCCAGACAGGACGCAATGACGCAACGACGCGAGACGAGAGAGAGAGAGAGAGACGGGGGAATAAGAGGTTCGAGTAAGGGTGCTCAGTGGAGCGGGCGTGTCGAGTGGGAGACGGGACGATGGCGGCGTGACGGGGCGATGCGACTGGTGGACTACGGCAGGATGGATGGAGTTGGTTGAAGCTGGTTGTTGAAGCTGTGTTGATGAAGGGGTGGATGGGATGGGATGGGATGGGGAGACGGATTTGTGTGGGAATGGAAATATTTTTGAAATGGGCAGCGCGAGGAGGTGACATGGACCACCTTTAGGCACTTGCACCTACCCGCAGCACGGACCATTGCAGCAGTGTAGGTACCTACGTACTGCTTGGGTTATGCAGAATAGCGAAGTCCATCCAATAGGAGGTAGAGGGGGCACCTAGGTCAGGTACAATATATAATAGGTGGGTACGTACAGACTTACCTTAAGAGGCTACGCAAGTAGGTATCTTCCCTACCACACCGCTATAGAGAGGTACATATAAATCGGGTTTTACGCTAGGTTAGATAGGTGCCCAAGTACCCCTAAGTACCCAATGTATATGTAGTAGGCATTCATCAACAGAAGCCCGCGGCTGATAATATGCATGCTAGTTCACCAGTGCATAAAATGGCCAGCAGCATCTCAGCCGCAGGAAGCGAAGGTACACCCCGGATCCGTCCCACCCGCATTAATAGACTGTGTTATTGCATATTCTAGAAAACGTCGGGGCATATCCAGTAACGCAGTTTTATCTACCTACATGACACCCAGATACGCTTCGCAACGGCAGCCAAAAGGCCACTTACACTTAGATTCTCTACCCAAAGCACTTCCAAACGACTTATCCTCCGTGCCACTTCCTGTAGGGACCGCCTGCCATGTACAGATAGGCGAGGCACGGCAAACTCCCTTCCCCCCAAGTCGTGAGATTTCCCCTTCACAGTCATCTCGCCAACCGCCTGCCATAATGTTCATCTTGGTCAGTAATAAATCCCAATTGACTACCCCGGATTCCTCATTTTATATTTTGTATTTGCAAGGGAATAAAGAATAGATCGGATGGGTTGTCTTGCTGGATCTCAAGGAGATAGGAGGAGAGGGGGGAGGGGAGGGGATAAGGGAGGAAGAAAACGAAAAAGAAAAAAAAAAGAAAATCCCCAGTCCCGCCCATGCGCTAACCAAAGTGCTGTTGCCAGACCAAGATCGCCGACCTGGTGCAGATAGCGCCCGACAAGTTCGGCAAGCCGAGCCGGGTCTCGATCGAGGACAGCATCAACGCCAAGTACGCGAACCGCGTCATCCAGCGGATCGGCCTGTGCGTCTGCATGTACGACCTGCTGGACGCGTCGGACGGCCTCATCGGCCACGGCACCGGGGTCGTCAACGTCAACGGTACTCTCCCCCCCCCCCCCCCCCCCCCCATCACTGCCGCCACCACGCTTCTTCTTCCTTCCCTAGCTTCTGACTCCTGCGAGCAGTCGAGTTCCGTATGATCGTGTTCCGGCCCTTCAAGGGCGAGACCCTCTTCGGCCGGATCAGCAGCTCCTCCATCCACGGGATCAGCAGTACGTGCCCCTGACTTTTTTTCCTTTTTTTCTCAATCGTCCGTATGCGACGCCGATGACGAAGGCAGATCTGGAAAGGAGAGGGAGAGAGCGCTGAGCTAACTAGAAGAAACCCGGTGCGCAGTCCGAACCGAGTTCTTCGAGGAGATCTTCGTGCCCTACAAGGAACTCCCCGAGAACACGCAGTAGTAAGTCTCCGTCTCCTCTACCATATTGGGAAACTGGCTCCGCAACATCCTCCTTTTCCTTCTCCCCCCTTTCACTATCCTCGCCCATGCCCCAACTCGGTCGATCTGACCCCTTCCGCAGCGACCACAACGAGGCAGCCTGGACGTGGATCTACGAGGGCGAGGCGATGTGGTACGACAAGAACGAGATGGTGCGCTTCCAGGTGGTCGACGAGGCGTGGCAGGACCAGACGCCCGAGAGCACGGAGCAGGAAGCTATCGAAAAGGCCAAGAAGTTATCCCCCTATAGCATCCAAGGAACCATGCTCAAGGAAGGCCTGGGTGTATGTTTGTGGTGGGACGGCTAAGGACTCGGACGAGACCGGCTAGCTGTGTCTTGCCCGGTATCAATCTATCGCAAGATAACGGACATCACCGACGCGTGCATATATGGGAGTTTGGAAATCGCTGCGGCAGCTCATATTAGATCTAGCTGCCGGGCTACTTTCTCTAAAGCCTTTCCTTCCTCTTCTTGCATTTCGACTACTTAGACCTGATACCCTGGAGCAATCGATCTTCCACACCGTCCAGCACCGAGTAATGCTCGACCACGGCGAGATTCTCGGCCTCCGTCTTGAACTGCTTGTCGGGATCGACGCCGGGCCCGAACATGGCGGGTGCCTGCGGTCCCATGCCCGCCATCTGCTGCGCCATCTGGCTCGCGGCTATTCGTTGCGTCGTCAGCTTCCCGTTGCCTGCTTCTTCGGGCACCACGACGTCGCGCAGGGGGAGGGGCGGGGGGGACTCACCGTTATCGCTGCCGAGCAGGAAGTTGAAGACGAACTGCAGGCCGAAGTAGCACAGGAAGTACCAGCTGATGCTGGACATCCAGCGGGGGTCCATCTCCTTGGTGGCGACGCCGGCCTGCAGCATGCTCTTGAACTTGATGGTGATGGGGAAGGGGAGCTTGATGATGACGAAGCCGCTGAAGAAGGCGTTGATCCAGCTCATGATGAGGGTGTTGGGGATCATCATGGCCATGTTGTTCTTCATCATGCCCATCATGCCGTCCATCGCGCCCGGGTCGGTCATCGGGTTCGGCGGCGGCTGGCCCCGGCGGTCCGGGTCCTTGAGGAACGCGCCGCTCTCGTAGGCGTTGATCAGGTAGTCACGGCGCGTGCGGAACGACGGCTCCGACAGCACGTGGAAGTTTCCGCGCACGGCCACGCCGTGCAGCAGAGACCGCTGCTCCCGCATGGCCTTCTGTTCGAGCTTCTTAGGCGTCGTCGCCATGAGGACGGTGGCGTAGTGTCGCAGAACGCCGGTCAGGATCTGTGGTCCAGTTGAGCGCGAGCCTCTCCCCTTATCGCACCATCTCCTCGGGGGCTGGAACGGCACACGCGAAGGGCGACGAGCTTACCATGACAGCCGTAATAGGCAGCAGGATCCAGTAGCTTTGATACACAGTCAGTATCTCTGGAGAGGCTGCTCGCTGACGACACCTACAAGAGCTGAGGATCCCGATGGATCGTCTGCGGCGCTAATTGAGCCATGACGAAGTATATAGGGCCGCTGGCCTCTACGCGTAGACCTAGCGAAGAGGAAGGCCAGACGATCGCGGGTCGTAGGCGTGGTGAGAAGTTGTTGGCGGCGCCTTGCTTGTTGTGGCTCGGAGTTGTATTATGTGAGAGTTGTTCAGTCCACCAAAGCGAATAAATGGTTGGTTGGTACCTGCACCTGGCCAATTGCACGGGCTGCATAAATTGTTGTGCAGCATTACTACTCTACACGTAAATTGCACAGGAGGGTTGTACTTTATGTAACCCATACCTCAGGCGGAAAGGATCCTAGGTACCTACCTGTACTTAAGGTACTACCGATGTAGCTAAGAATCCTAGGTACAGCCTCAGGTACCCACAGCTCGCTGTCAGACCCTGTCGGACCGTCAGAATAAGCCCACCTGAGCCAGCGTCCAATAGCCAAGAAGCCACCTAAGCTTGCCATCACCAGCAGCATCACCACTTATACCACCAGGCCGCTTCTCAACACCCAATTCGCATAAGTCACATGCAACCTACGCATCCCTCACTCTCCCACTTCTCTCCCTCCTCGTCGCCGAAGACACTAGGCTCCATACGACACCAAGCTCACCCGCAATGGCCTCCCAAGAACGGATCTCCGTTCACAATCTCGCCGGTAGGTAACCTTCTCTCTCCCTCCGTCGTCACCACTGCCGGGAACCAACTAACACCCCTCCCCCCCTTCCCCCCGTGCAGACCTGAAGAACACCTCGGACGACGCGATCCCCAACTACCTCAACTCGCTGGGGTTCCGGCAGGACCACCGGCTCGTGGACACGCGCCTGGCGCTCGGGTACGGCGCCTTCGCCGTCGCCGCCGCCTGCTTCGCCTGGGACTACCAGCTCGGGTTCGAGGCCACGAAGCGCTACACGGCCGCCGCCGTCGGGCTCTACGCCCTCCTCAACGCCGTGCTCACCTACTGGGTCGCCTACGTCGAGCGCGGCGTCGTCTACCAGGGCCGGGCCCGCGACGGCTCCAAGGTGCGTCTCTCTCTCTCTCTCCTCACCCCCCCCTCCTCCCTTCTGCCGCCTGACCTCGTCCAGATATCCATCGCGACCTCGACCCAGAAGAACATCCCGACGTACCACCTCAAGATCACCGTGACCCCGCCGCCGGCCTCCCCGCAGGCGCCCCGGCCGCCGCCCCAGACCCTCGAGCTCGCCCGCTCCTTCGCCGAGTGGTTCGACGTGCAGGGCCGCTTCGTCGCCCCGCCGTTCCAGACCGCGCTCGCGTCCAGCGTCCCGCTCATCGGCGCCGCCCACCCCGAGCGCGCCGCCCAGGCCCTCGCCCCCGAGCTCCTCGACGCCATCGCCTCCGCCTCCGCCTCTACCGGCGCCACGACCGCGAGCCCCAAGAAGTCCGCCTCGAAGCGGAGAAAGGCGTGATAGCCTGTGCGAGGAAAAGGGGAGGAGGGGCAGGGAAAGAAAGAAAAGGGGGAGGGGGTGGGGCCTCGCCTGTCTCCGCGGCGGCACACGAGTCGTGTCGCTGCGAGAGCCGTGGATGGGACGGGATAAGGTCTAACAGCGGTCCGTGTAGAAAAAAAAAAGCAGAAAAGAGAGGGGGAGGGAAAATGGCGCCACTGAGATAATGACATGATGATACCACTGGCTACCTATATATCAGACGAATCTATATTCCTGTCTTGTCTGGTTTCATCACATCGTGTCCTCTGTTCCTCGGGCCTATCCTAGAATGGCCCGCATGCCACGACCGCTGTACCACCTGTTAGGTCCACGGTGCCAAGGTCACCTGGCCCGAGTTGCGGTCGGCACCATCTACCCTCGCACGGCGACGACCGAAACATACTGTCGCGCAGCCCACCGCACTAAATGGTGTTGTGTACAGGAACAAATGTTACTTGTACTTATGTTACACACTTATAGATCCCTCCAGAACCCAGCGACTGCGTTAGCACGCGAGCCAGCGCGGAGAGAGGGTACTCTTTTGGTTTTGCTTGTCCGGTGCCTCGTTTCGGAGCGCCACGACTAGCAAGAAAGCGACACGCATAAGTAATGCTACATATATATCCGCACCTACACGCGCGCGCTCTGCTACTTAGCCCAGTCCCTCCCACGCCCTCCTCGCCGCCAGCGCCACGCGCCGTATCTCGCGGACCGGGTCGCCGCACGCGACCGACAAGGGGCGCAGGAGCTGGCGGCGGTGCGGCACGAGGTGCTGTGCCGCGTACGACGGCGGCAGCCGGCAGAGGAACTCGAGCGCGAACTTGCGGCAGAGGATGCGATCCCTCGCCCCGGCGGCTACCTCGCCTGCTACCGCCCGCTCGTACGCCGTGGCCGCGCCGGTGATGAGGCCGGCGAGGTGCTCACGGAGAGCGGCGGGCTCGTGTTCCAGGACCCGCAGCAACACGCCAAGGCAGGCGGCCGTCTCGGCGGCAGCGTCGCCGTCTCTCTCGGACGTGGAGAGCGCCCGGATCGCGACGCGGACGACCTCCCCGACGTCGCTTGCGTACTGCTCATACGTGAGGTGCTTGAGGATCGCAAACGTAGCCGCAGTACGGTTGGTGGCCACGGCCGCGTCGATGTCGCCGCCGCCTCCCGGACTCGGGAAGCAGTCCTTCAGGTACGGCCGCACAGCTGTGAAGTACAGCCACTCGCCGCTCAGCGGCTTCCGGATCGCGTGGTTCTCCTTGTCGAGACACTCCTTCGGGCTCGCGAGAACCTCGAAGCTCCGCGCCAGCTGTCGGCCGATCACTGGTTGCGAGGGGGCCCTGTCGCATATCATCTTGAGGAGCGGGTTCCGGTTGCTAGGGCTGGACTGGAATCGCGCCACATCGCCAGCCAAGAAGTGGAGGACGCTACGGAAAACGCGAATCGTCGTGGAGAAATCTTGGCCGGGCACTGAAGGCATGTCCCAGGTCGTGGTTAAGGTATCGATTAGATCATATTGAAGTTGTAGATACTTCTCGCCATGTTCGCCATCTCGAGTACGCAATTTATTTGACAGCGTTGTCAGTATGATGTCCAACGCAGCTCTTGTGGTATCGGAATAGGGCGCCGGGGTTGATGTGAGAACAGCGCAAAGATTGTTTAAAGCCGCGATATGATGCTTGAAAGAAGGTTAGCAAAGCGTCAGTTTCGGGCGGAAATTCTTTCTCACCTGTGAATCCATCACCCCAGGATAGAGACCCTGTAATATACCCATGGAGAGCGGCGCTGTGCGGAAATTATCCAGAGAGCTGACATTAAATATTGCAGGGATGAGTTCTCCCTGAGTATAAATACCATCGAGATCAGAGTTGTGGAAGAGAGTGAACATATCGGTGCCCAGCCCTAAGGCTTTCTGCTCCTCCTGGCTTAACGCTCGAACAACGGACGCAGCTAGAAGGCCCAGTTGATGGAGGCATATATCCTGTTCGATGACGAGATCACGCCCTTGCTCGAAATCTTGGCTCAATCCGACCCGCGGTTGACCATCATTAAGCCCATCGGCTTGAGAGTGGACTGTGGTAAAACGACGATATAGCTGTCTCACGACCAAGAACGAATATGCTAAAAGTTGTTGGTAAACACCAATTCCGCCTGTATCCAGATTTCCGGGTGTTTTAACTGTCAAGTTAGGATTCACGGCACTATCTAAATCAGGTTGGGGGGACCCGGCCTCTTCCAGTTGTTTAGTGCACTGTATAAGCCACTCCTTGGTGATGAGGTGTTGCGAATTAGTATGTTGGGAGCTGGGGTGCTTGCTCGACCGAGGGGATAAAAGTTGTAGAACAGAATAATGAATCGAACAGATAAACGCTGTCCAGTACCGCGGCGGCGCCTTTTCCGAGAGCATCCACAGTAGACCCTTCAACAAGACGCTGATTAGGGATATCGGATTCGACAACGCAACAGCCCGGTTCGGATCCGGGGTATTTGAGCAACCAATCTCACATAAAGCTACCGCCACAAGTTTAATCTCTAGAGGGAGGTCGTGTGCTGCAACCTGTTCTTGATACGCCGCCTTAATTGACAAAAGGTACTGTTGGAGCAGGAGTTGAAATGCAGGAGGGTATAGGGGCACGGCATCCCTTAACGCTGCTACTGCGGCATCTCGAATGTCTTGGGCCGTATCGTTGTTAGCGACTGACCCAACGGACCGATTGCCTTGTAAGGGGCGGATAACGGACGGCCCTGCGAGCCAGCTGAAGATCTTCTCGCAGGTTGCCACCGAACATAGTTGGTGAGAAGAATCGGGCACGCTGGAACGTTGGCCCACGAGAACAGCAAGTCCTTCCATAACTTTCTTTAGTGCCCCAACTCGTTCCGTAGCCGCTCGGCCATCTGAGCTCTCCTCCCACATAGGGAGGTAGAATTCGAAAAAGAGGGTATCGCCGAAGAGTTCGTCTTTCAGGGGGGCCAACTCCCTTTCAGAACTCGCATCGTTCTCCAAATTGTCAATTAGATGGGATCGTACGATGAGAATTGAATTCAATAAGGTGATAAGGTCTCGCTTGTGCGATGTTGACTGGGTCTGTTTAACTGTGGCTTTGATATGGGATAAAACTTTAGGAGTGAGGGCAGCGAACGACCGAGCGCTGGCTCCGGCGATTGCAATTAACAGACGACCAGCTTGGGCGGTATATGTCGCATTAGATATGTCCTCGACCAAATCTCCCCAGGCGTTAGAGAGGAACGAGAGAAGTTCAGCATCGTCCAGCCGCTTGGTCAGAGACCCTATCACCTTCAAGGTGGCTTTGATGGTGTCCGTGACCTCACCGTTGCGGACCTCGTACTTGAGCGAGCCCCATATCTGGTTGACGAACGGGACGACGCTTTGCTGGGGATGCTCGTACTGCACCAAGCAAGCGTCAAGTGTCTGTAAGATGTCAACCTTGACGGAAACAGACACAGCCTCTCCTTGATCGAGCTTATTCAGCAGATACGGTATCGCGTGACCGGCGAGGCGATAATGGGCGGAGAAACACGAGCGCACGGCACTCTTGAGGTCCTCGGCCGTGATGCCTGACGGCGTGGCCGAGGCTCGGAGGGAGATGGGGAAATAGGCGGAAAAGGTCTTAAAGACTTCTGATGTGACGTCTGCGGAAGGGGAGAAGCTTTGCAGAAAGATCTGGAGAGTTTCAAACCACTTGAGAAGATTTTGCGGGTCTCTCTCATTTTTGCACAGATCTAGCACATTGGCTATGAATCCGCAAGCGCTGCCATGCCGATATTCCAGATCGTTGGCCACCGCAGGGTCGCGGAGGAGGCCGAGGAATAGCTGGTAGACCTCGAGCCGCGTGGCGGGCGTCTGCAACTTGAAGTCGTCCCCTAGCTTGCATACATTCGCAATTATGTCTGTCGCCGAAGTCGGCTGGAAGGACTTCATGCTAACCAGGTGCCTCAGGGCCCCAGCTGAAGCCGTGATACCGCCGCGGTGGTCGCTCGAGAAGAGGGAGCCGAAGAAAGTGACGAGGAGGGCGATTTGGTCGGCTTTCAAGGAGGATTCCCTCTTCTCGAGGACGCCGAGAGTGCTGGCCAGGAACTCCAGGGCCTTGGCGCGAGAGATAAGGTTGTCATCGCCTGGGTCGTCGCTTGGTTGAATCCAACGGTTGATAGAAGCCACCCACTGGCCTACAGCGATTCGGCTATTTGTGGATTCTTCGATTGCTTTGTACGGCGGCACTGGTGTCAGTATGTCTTATTGTCTTCCTTTTTTTCCCTTTGTTTTGGCAGATGGATATGAAGGCTCAGCGTACCTGTGGCGGCTTTCTCGGCTATAGCCAGTTCCCGGCTGGGCTCATCGGCGAGAACATACTGCAGGGCGAGATCTTCGAATCTGGGATGTGCCATTTTAGGCCTGGTCCGGTTGACGGTATCCGACCCAGCCCAGTCGAATTCGGCGTTGCCGGGCCCAGTGAGTGACGAGATGCCGTGGCCTCTCTCTGCTACCTATGACTCTCTGCGATTCCCGTGTCGGCAAGAAGTTTCTCGACGAGCAGGCGGTAGGTTTGCGGTGAATTGGGCGGAGGATATTCGCCGATATAGGAACGCAGAGCTGGTGAGGTAGGTACCTAGGTAGGTAATGCAAGAGTACTCATAGATTACAGGTACCTAGGTACTTAGGGCATGCACCTACTTGACCTCGTCCCGCAGGTACGGACCACCCTGCGGATCTATGCTGTAAACAGTAGGAGGGGTAATGAAAATTTCCAGGGTCACCCCCCGCCTTTTCACTTAGGTACTTACTATGGAGGGGTAAGATCTCACAGGCCAAAAAAAAAATTTTAAATAAAAAAATCCCCTACTGATGACCTACACATATATTGTGTAAGAATGAGGCTCATACCTCTCGTCAGTCCTCAATTGCTAACCGCGCATTCTCGATTCGGTCCTCCAGACCCCTCTGGTTTGTTGCGCCAACAATTCCGCTCTCGTTTGACGCGTTCCCTGCGGCAACATCCCGCTTACCTTAGCGTTCACGCGCTATCGCCGTCTTCCCTTCGAGGGGCCGATGCAGCTATACCGGTAGTGGGGCAGGTGGGTTTTCATCTCGACTTCGCGTCCTCCTGGGTTCTCGGTATTCGCATGTGTTCTCTAGAATAGCATAGCACGCCCTCCCTTATATCATATAGCCTGTTAGGTACCTAATATAGCCACTTTAGCACGCTCGATAGGTACATAGCGGCCCCTACCTATTCGCATATACCCGCGATGCATCATAGTTAACCACCCCTGCCACACCATCTCCCTCCCCTGCCCTTGGCCGCATCACCTACCCATAGCCTATGCATATTTAAATCCTCTCGCCCTGCCCTCCTCTCCGCTGCGGACCTGGGACCGACTCACTGACTCAGTCACACGCCTTAGTCCCGCCGGTCACGCCCATCTCGTCCACCCGCGATGGCTGCGCAAGAGGTGCCCAAGACCTGTAAGGTCATCCTGGCCGAGACCATCGCGAAGGGCCTCCTCGCCGAGGTCAAGGACACGCTGAGGTCCATCCAGAAGGGCAGCGAGGGCCCGCCGACGCTGGTCGCCTTCCTCGCCAACGACGACCCGGCCGCGGTTAAGTACGCCGAGTGGTCTAAGAAGACCTGCGAGGAGAAGTAGGGAACGCCCCCCTCACCTGGCTTGTATAGCCATATCTCGTTGGAGGAAGAAAAAAAACCAAGACTACTGCCGTCATGTCGCTGACCAGACCGCCCTTCCTAGCGGCTTCAACTTCGACCTGCGGCGGGTTGACAAGGAGCGGCTCGAGGAGGAGATCGTGGGCGCGAACGAGGACGGCCGCGTCGACGGCATCATTGTCTACTACCCCATCTTCCCGGGCAACCCGGCGCACGACCGGTACGTGCAGGAGACAGTGGCGCTGGCCAAGGACGTCGAGGGCCTCTGCCACCAGCACATCTACAACATGTACCACAACGTGCGCTTCCTCGATCCGCCGGCCTGCCGGCGCAAGTCCCTGCTCCCGTGCACCCCCCTGGCCGTCGTCAAGATCCTCGAGCACCTGCGCGTCTACAACCCCATCCTGCCGCCCGGCAACCGCCTCTTCGGCCGCACCGTCACCGTCATCAACCGCTCCGAGGTCAACGGCCGCCCGCTCGCCGCCCTGCTCGCCAACGACGGCGCCGCCGTCTACTCGGTCGACCTCACCGGTGTCCAGCTCTTCACCCGCGGCCGCGGCATCCGCCACCCCCGCCACCAGGTCGAGGACAAGCCCGGCTGGTCCCTCGCCGACTGCCTCCCCCTCAGCGACGTCGTCGTCGCCGGCGTCCCCGCCGAGTCCTACAAGGTCCCCGTCGACCTCCTCCGCGACGGCGCCGTCTGCATCAACTTCTCCTCCTTCCGCAACTTCGACGGCCCCGCCGTCAAGGAGCGTGCCGCCATCTACGTCCCCTCCGTCGGCAAGGTCACCATCGCCGTCCTGCTGAGAAACCTCGTGGTACGTCCCGTTCTCCATCTTCCCATTTTCCTTGTTTTTTTTTCCCCTCCTATCGTCATCTTGCTCTGTTATCTTCCCCTAGAGAAGCAAGCGCTGACAGTCGCAATCCCCGCCCAACACCAGCGTCTAATCGCGAACCGCCCTTCGACAAACCAGGACGGGAGCGCCGACGAGACCACGCAGAAGGCTAAGAACGAGGCGTTCGTCGACGGTTAAGGCGAGAGAAACCCGAAAGTAGCTAATACCCACCCTTTGCCCCACTCTCGTCCTCCGTACCTATAGATTTTCCTAGTTCTTTTCTTTTTCACGCCTCCTTTCTTCTTTTCCTTGTGGAAGGGAACGCAATAGAGATAGGGGAATGTGGGAAGGAAGTTGTGTAGAACTTTTGGCGTTTGGTAAACGCGTTGGATTTGGTTACAGAAAAGGGAAAAAAAAAACTTAGGAGGGGAATAAACATAGAGAGTAGCTTGGCTTATCGATGTGTCCTCGCTTCTTGCGCTCGTTGAGAGGGATATAGGGATCACTCCGGCTTGGAGGCTGGGCGAGGGTAGCATTATGACTACCCGGGTTTCTTATGTGCGTAGAAACTAGACATGGGGTCCTTTTAGATATATATTTGGCCTATAAATCTGAGCCTCCGGCCGTGGCACTTCACCAAACCTATTCCCTCTATGGCCTCTCGCTTCCTGATATGAATGAAAGTCGGTCCTAAGTATAGCTATATTAGCTAGGCAACTATTTCTCTTGTACGCTATTCTTAGTAGTGAGATACCATGTTGGCTGAAGCCCGCAGTCCTTCCTGTTATGGAGGAGTTGGGTTGAATCAGTATCCCCCCTCCCATGTTCCCTCAACCATCAAGTCGCGGGTGCGTCGCCAAAGGCGGGCCAGTTACGCGCGAGGGTTACAATTAGGGAGGAAGATAGTGACCAAGTTGAATTTCCAATTTGGTAATCTGGGTAGAGAGATAGAAACACGCGAGACCCCAATCGTAAACCATGTCAAGGAATGCGACCCTCCCGTTCCGCTCATCCCTGGTCCATCTCGTTGGTACTTCTCGAAGCCGTCCGCAAGTGACACGGCCTCGAGCGTCTACGATTTGCCATACTGGTTGGCTGCCGATCTAAAATCAAGTCCATGACAAAGAGAAGAGAGGGGGGGGGGGAGGCAGAGAGAGAGATCCAACTAGTGGTATGTTTCGCAATCGAAACAGTAATAAGCATCGGGCTTCTCCACGGGGTAGTGCCATGCTGACGAATCCGCGTAGTTCTTTTGGACATAATCCGCCACCTGCTCCTCCTCCTGCTGGGGCTTCGGCTCTTCGTCGTCCTCCTCCTCGGTCTTTGGCCCCTTCCAGAAGTATCGCTGCGACGCATAGCGCTCGCCCAGCCTCTTGGCCACGTCGTTTGCCTCGTTCAGACTGACGAGACGGCGCTTGGCGCTTCCTTTGGCAAGATGTTCCTCGAAGAGATCCCACGTGAGCTTCTTGCGGTCCGGCCTAGGCTTCTTTGCCCCCTTCGACCCATTCTCAAGGAAGTCCCTAGGGCATCTCTTCTTTAGCCGCGTGATTTCAGTCCCGTCGTCGCTGCTGGCCACGACTTTTTCCGCCGTCTCTACCCGAGAGTTGATCCAGATGTCGTAGGCGATCTCGCTCGGAGTACGGCCGACTGCGTTTTCGCGATATATGAGGTTGAAATTCTGCGCCAATATCACCCGAATGTGTTCTGGGAGGTGAAGAATTACGGCAGTATGCAGAATGGTATCACCAGAACCGTTTAAGATATCGAGTTCAGCTCCACCCGAAAACTCGAGTATCAGGCGCAAAACCTCAACGTTTTCTGCCTTCTCACGGTCGAGGCATCTATTCGGACTCGAATATGCGCTGTAGTCCCACGTGTAAATGAGTGGATTGGCTTCCCGAAGCCAGTAGTGCAGGGGTGTATTGCCACCAGAAGAGAGGGTGTTTCGCTGAAGGAACATGTGAGACCTCAGATCAGGATCAAGGAGGTTTAAGAGCTCCCGTAGCTTAATCAGATGCGGCCTGTTCCTTAGAGCGGCATGGACGATGGTATTCAGCTCCTTGTCTTTAACGGACTGGTCTGCGCCAGCATCGATGAGCGCCTTTACGAATTCGACTCTCCCGAGGCGGCAGGCTAGGAACAAGGGAGTATATCCCTGGGCGGATTTGGCCTCCAAGGAAGCCGGGCACACCCTGATCAGGTACTCGAGGACTCTATTGGCATCCCCTTCCTTGGCCCTTATTACCACGCAGTGGATGGCAAGATCATCTAGCGAGTGTTAGAGGGAAGAGAAAGCATGACAAGAGAATCCAGACTCACTTTGGACACCAAGCCATTTAGCGATAGCTCTGTCAAACCCCCCGCGCGCCTCGTTGAGATGTTTAAGACGGGGGTCCTCCTTAGCAACCTTCGACTTGCCGAATTCTGCGTAGTGCCTCATCGGCGCGTCGCTGATAAACCATTCCGCGGATTCTAGAGAGCCTTCAGCCGCGGCAGTGAGCAACGGCGGGGCCTCGTTGCCGCCTCTAGGCCTATGCATGAGGTTGCGGCCAGCATTGGCCCAATCCGCCCTCTTTTTCCCGTACACGTTCAAACCTTGGTAATAGCGCGGCTTTACCTTTAATTCTGTGCCCGTCTTCTTCACCAAGTCCTCTAGAGGGATGCCAGCACCAGTTCGCCTGATAGCCTCCGCAAGCATTTCTATTCGGCCAAGGCGCACGGCATAGTCGAAATCGCTCCGAGGAAGCGTGTAGAATCGGCTCGACTCGTTATCAGTAACAGGCTCTTCTCTGGCGAGCTGGATGCTTAGGTTGATTAAGAATTTGAACGCTTCCACGTCGTTCTCACGTATGGCGAAGGTAATTAGGTTCTCCCGGTGGTCCGTGTTTTTCAGTACGCCGTCACGCAGTGTGAAGGTTGGGGTTGCCCAAGTGAGGACGGCGCTCGCAAGGGTCTGACTCTTTACCTTCATGGACACTTGGCCAACGTTCTCGATTGTGAATTGATCTTCGATGACCTTCTCACGTACTCCGAGTCCGTCTTCGTTGGAGTCGCAATCAGAGTTGTACGAATCTCCATCCGATTCCCCCTCAGGGTCCCCATTCATCGTGAAGCGAGTCGTCTTCTCATCCGCCGGTGCCCATTGTGCTTGTGCGATTTCTAGTATCGCTTTCGCGACCGCATAATGTCCCCTAAGAAACGCTAGTGAGACGGGATTGTTATGACTATTATCCCACACAGCCACCTTTAAGGGCGGCTCCTGCTGGTCTGCGTCCCATGAAGCGAGGGTTAGAGACTTGATCGTTTCGAGATCGCCAGCCCACGCCGCTTCGAAGCTGAATAAAAGAAAAACACATTAGTAGGACGAAAACAAGAGAATACCGTCGGGGTGGGCTTACAGCTTGATATAGGCAGCCTTTCGTGCGTCTGTGATGTCTACGACGTTGCCAAACGTAAACTCTAGAGAATAGGGCTTCTGCTCGAGATGTTGAGGCGTGCCTGTGATCGGCCCTTGGATCTGAGGATGTAGTTCCTTGAAAGTCTTTGCTCCATTCACCTCGAGGGCCTTCTCAACCCTTTCAAGTTGAGAAATAATATCCTCAACGGCTTCCAACTTCATCTTCAACCCCCCTCCACTGAGAGCTTTTGCTCTCTGCTTACCGAACGTCTCCAACTCCTGTTTGTAGGTGTCATGTGCCTTGGCGATATCCCTGGAGACCAACCAATGCTGGTATGTCCCCTCGGTGAACTTAGCTAGGAACTCCGGAGCTCCCAAAGGTTCCAGTGGTGGTATTAACTCTTTACCCAATACGGTGCTGTAGAAAGCAGGTGGCTTCCCGGGCTCAGACGTTTGTTCCAACCCAGAGAGCTCATCTGCATACTCGCGAAATTTGTCCAGCAAATTGCGAGTGACATCGAGCGCAGATTCGCCTTTGTTCTGCGCATAAGCCCATGAATCCAGCAAGGCACGATGGCCAACCTTGGTGAGAGCATTGGGATCTGCTCCCCTCTCTAGTAAATCGATAGCGACAGACGGATTTGGTGACCTAATTGCCACTATCAGGGGTTGGTCAGCACTCTTGCGGAAGAGCTTAAGATTCGAGCCGTAGTCCTGTTGGTTTCTAGTAAGTAGGTGTTTACGTGTCGGGGTCAATGGGAAGTGAATGGCCTTCTCATGCATTTTTTAACGACGCGTGCGTGCCAAAGCGAAACGGCGGCGAAGAGTATATAAACTTACTCGGAGATCCCTCTCAAAGACCTGCTTGGCACCCCTGAGCCACGAGTCATACTCTATTTGGGGCTTCGCTCCTGCGTCAAGTAATTTCAGAACTAGGATTGCGTCGCCATTTTCTATAGCCGACAGCAACGGGCTGGCGCAAGGGCCATTACTATAGTACGTTCCCTGAACGGCAAGGTGATTGAGGGCTGCCTTGACGCCGATCTTATCGTTCTCCCACTAGGACAAGCCAATGTCAGTGAAGATTCACGAGTAGTACCATAGGCTCTAGGAAAGACACACGAGGGATGGATATCAGTATAGAGATGACATACCAGTTTCTCGATCAGTTCGGGCACTCCGTTGTGGACAAACCGATGGAACGCAGTTACACCATACATGTCGGCCTGCGAAGACGTCGCGCCCAAGCTCAATAAAGTCTCGGTCATACGTATGGCTTTATCAACCGAGAGTGCCAAGGCCAAAACCATGGAGAGGATCACGACGTGGGGATGGTCCCACGTCCCTTCACCAAATTTAATGGGAAGCAGGACGTCGGCGCCAAACTCCTGGCACAGAAGCTTGACGGTTTCGCAGTGACCGCCGAGGATGGCAAGGTGTAGGGGGCTGCAGTGCGAATCCCAAGCAACAACATCGATCTTGTAGAAATCCGGTTCTCCCTGGTCGTCGAGAGCTGCTGGCTCGGCACCCCCCGCCGCAGCGTCGTCTTTGTCGACTTTGACGAACGATGCTGTGGTGATCGTCTGTACGTCATCGTCGGACGCCGCTATGCTTACCATCTCCCCATCAGAGTCCTCGTGGTCAGAATCGCGATTGGGACTTGTAACGCCCAGCACCTCTTCCGGATTGTCTTCCTGGGCCTCCTTATGTGCTGCGTAGAGGGCCTTGCGGCGCTGATCCCGCTTTTCCTCTTCTTCTTCCTCGTTTGCGGCACTCTTCTCCAGGAGAACCTTGACTATTTCGACGTTCCCGCGTCCCGCAGCCAGGTGAAGCGCGGTGCGACCGTCGGCCAGGCGAGCAATGAGACGTGCACCATGATCAACCAGGCATTTAACGATCTCGGGCGTGGAGCTCATGACGGCGAGATGCAACGGGGTTCGGCCAGTGTAATCTCTCCTGTTGGGATCGGCACCCTCTTGGGAAAGCCAATCCTCAACATGTTCGAGGTCCTCGTCAACGATAGCCTGGCATAGGCGAGCTGTATTGCCCACGTATGCCATCTCCGTCCAGTCGTCTTCTGTAAGCGGGTTGAATGAGCCGATTTGCTGCGGATGTGGTTAGTATTGCGAGACAGCGTCTGGTCGTAAGGGTCGCTAACCTGTCTACCCGGATCGTCAATGCGAAAAGAGACCCTCCCCGACACATAAATCTCGCTTTCCTTCTCGGCTAGCTCAACCTCTTCGGGAGTCTTTGCCTTTGGGCAGGTTCCGCAGCAGTCCTCGATGACCTTGTGCCTGTCAGAATCGGCTTCGTATCAAGACGCCGTGCCGCGATGACTTACATCTTTAACTCGTCCAAAGAATGCAGGGTGTCTATGGAGGTAGATCTCCCTTTCCTTGGGCTGATTCCATTCGGCATTTAGAACTACGTCATGGTTAGAGCCACCGGGGCCATGGAATATGGTAGGAGAAGGAGCGGTGGCACTCACGCAGATCTTTAGTATAGCAGAGCTTTTCGATCTTCTTGGCGTGGAACTTAGCGCCGTAAGGGACGGTGAAGGTATGGTAGTTGGAGACCTCTTCCTCGTCCACCCAGTCGGCGACTTCGTCTTCATGATTGTCCTTGATATTTCCTGCGAGGCGGTGATAGTAGCGGTAGCCCATTCCTGGCCTTCCACGTTCCTCTCGTCGCTTCCTGAGGTATTCCTCCCTGGCGCTCGTGGTTGGCAAACGCTCCAGGATGAGTAGGCGGGCAAGCCCCAGCGTCCTCTGGAAGCTGCGCTCGTAGATGGTAGGGTCAATACGAGACCGATCAAGCTCTTGCCAGTACACCTCGAAATTCCGATGGCTGTACTTGGACAGACGGTTCTCGTAGGACGGGCTTCGCCGGCTGAGATCGATCGGATTGATCTGGGTAATGTACGAAGCCAGAGCTCGAGGAGTACAGTAAACTTGCTCCCCGTCATAGGCGGCACCGGAACAGTCAATGTCAAAGCCTGTGAGAATTTCCGAGACAGATTTGTACACTCGAAGGACAATCTGAAAGGAGAGCTGTCAGCTACGATCAAAGAGCATCGCGACGTAGGAAGATCCGTACCTGGATGTGGCGGGTGGGATATTGACTGCCTATTGTTTGGCGACTAGTATTAGGTCATCACCATGACGCAGGCAAGGACGGCGGCCAACTTACAAATCGTGATGGCATTCTTGGTTCTCACCACGGTGACCTCGGAGAGGATCGCGTCACGAACGCGGGCTTCGATATCCTTGATCTTCTCGATGGCCTGCTCCTCAGTGAGGCCATACAAGAACAGATCCACATCGGAAGCTGGGCAGAACTTCTCATGGTAGTACTGGCGTAGAGCTCTCTTGGATTTCTTATACTCCACGGGGACGGGGAGCAGGCAGTTGACAACAGAGGAGCCGGCGGCAACGATGTTACTCCAGTCCATATCGGCGAGCGACGACTCGGAGAAGACGCTAAAGTTGTCACGGAACTCGCGGAGAGACTCGACGACCGCGGGCGAGCCGTTCTTGCGGCGCTTATCGTCAGGCAGAACCATGATGTACCGGTTCCTCTCAGCGGGAGGCTCGGCCTCGGGATTGCGGGCACGCGTCTTGATATTGAGCGTGTTCTCGTTGAAAACGGGCAAGATATTGAGGTAGGGGTCGTCGAGGATGGGGTTGGTGCGTTCCTGAGCGTAGACCTCACGCAGTTTGGCTTCGAACTGGCGATAGGGCTCCATCAGCTGCCTCACGGGGACCTCAGGGTGGCTGGCAATATAATTGACCAGCTCATCGTGAGCCACGGGTAGCTTGGGGAGGACGGTAGCAGTCATGATGAGCGGCTTGAGCTCGGCTCGGCTCAGCTCGGGATTCAAATAGCAGAGGGAGAATGATAATAGGGATGGGAAGGGAATCAATCTATATGCGCGCGTGTGTATTCAAGATAAATTCCAGCACGGGAGTAGGATGTGGGCATAGCAGAACGTAGCAGCGATGGTATAAGTCCGGGCACAGAACAGAGGCGAGCAGCTTCAACGAAGGGCATTTACGTCAACAGAATGGGACGAGCTGGGCGATGCCTCTTCATTTATAGAGGGTAGAGACCATCGATCTCGACGGGACGAACGAGGGCACAGAGACGCAGGAGCGAGTGATCGAGGAGAGAACGTGTCACGACGACCAGGCAGATCAGGCAGATCAGGCAGACCTGCCTGGAGGGCTGAAGGGAGGACGGGAAGCGGGAAACGATGTGGCGCCATGGTATTGATGGCGTAGCAGAGGGAGGAGACGAGAGGTTGCGCTAACATTGGCGGTTCTGGACGGGTTGTTGAGTAGCTGAACGCACCGTCGAGGGGCCGGAGCTGCCTGGCGCCACGGTAGCCTAGAGAAATGCGCGGCATGCAGTCGCCCACAGGGGGCTTTCACTGCATCTACAGGGGTAACAGCGGGCAGATGCGGGGGGGCGCCTGGAAGCGGTCGCGAGGTCCTGTGACTTGGTGTCTTGGCTCAGGTACCTCTTGCAGTCAACAATACCCGCCTGGAACTTTCATATGCTCCAGCTCCACTCATATATTCCGCCCGCCTCAGGTGCTTCGTCAGGTAGGTACTTCGTCGGGTCGGGTACTTTCTGGGTACCTACCTATCCTACTACCTCTTATAGTAGCGGCACCGATAACCAGCACCATCACCTACGTTAGGTACCTAGCATCTCTCGACCGTCATCTTCTGTTCCTAGCGCAACCTCCAACCGTCGTATCAAGCCCAACACGAGCCACTCCATCAACGAGTCGAGCTTTTCCTCTTTACGGCAATGCTGATTTCACATTGGGTGCTGTTGCCTGCGCTTTCCCTTCGATCCTCTCCGATTTACACCGTATCGACGGTTTCGTATAGAATGACGGCTTCACTAACGGCTGGTTAAGGTGCAGGGCCTCCTTAGGCGGCGGTCGGATCGTCGTCTGCCTGCCGCTGAGAACGTCTATCTACGTCCACCACTGCCGTCAACCAGCTAACCCCACAAGATCGTGTGTCAAGTTGCGACAGCGTAGACACCGTACGGATGCCCGACGTGACAGAAGGGGCATTTTTGTTTCTCTGTGCTTTCGAACTAGCTCTCCTGCTCCTTATACATGTCTCCTCCTTGCCCAGTGCGTCAGGTACTCGCGGCCTGCGAGCCGGTACGTGTCCTCCTCGACATATGTCCCGCCCTGGGTCTCTGTCTGCAGCACCAGGTTGAGTCCGACCTCCTTCTCGTCGTATCGCGGCCATTTCGGCAGTCCTGGTCCGTTCGGATTCCCGGTGTGCGCGAAACGAATCCATTGGCTGCTTAGCTGGTCGCTCAGCCTCCGATACGCCGGCCAGGGTCCTACCGTCGTCGGATTCGCAAAGACAAAAGCAACTTCGCTGAAGTGCGCGACACCCTCCGACGCGGGAGCAAGTCCCCCGGTAGCATTGCTATCGGGTGCTGTGGACGTGGTGTTCTCACGCCACGGCCGCGTGTTGAACCTGTATGAATACGTCGGGTTGCCCCAGGATGTGTATTTACGCACATCGTATCTCCGCGGCGCGTGATAGAAGATGTCGCCCACGATAGCCGCAATGCGCTTGTACTGCCACCCCAGGTCTGCGAAGCGTTCCGCGCCCGTATCGGCTGGAATGCCCTGCGCTGGGTCGTCCGGATACAACTCCAGGATGTGGTCGACGGTTGTGGACGGGAAATCAAACCCTACACCGTGGAGCAGGTATTTCCGCAAGTCAGTATCGGTATTGATGACACCTACAGGCGCATTGTCGGTCCCTTCGTCCGTGGTGATGCCGTATATGTGCGGAACACGTGCGAAGCGCCCGGCTCGCAGGAGCTCTGAAGGATAATTCGGGAGGACATCGCCATCTTTTCTATGCGTCAGCATGGACGCGCTCGCCTCCAGATCATTGCCCCTCGATCTGCAGCTAGGGGGGTGTAAGGGGGGGGGATTGCTGGGTAACCCACCGACCGTAGGATAGAAGCCGGGGCCGGGAACGGCCGACGAGTTCAGGAAAGGGTACAGGGTCTCGTAGTCGACCGTCCGCAAGCATTCTAGTGTATCTGGCGCCAAGTTGCAGTTGACCTGGTTGACGATGTTGTTGTAGATCGGCTGGTACCAGTCCGACCCATTGCACCACGCAGTCGTCGCGCTGCCACTTTGCTGGATGGACCGGTGGAAAAGTCCGTCGGTTTTCCCTCCATAGCTTATCAAGAGCTGACCCTATACCGAAGGGACTGCACGTCAGCTCACCGTCTCGCAGACCCGGCCTCTCACCTACGAGCGTATAGTCTGCTCCCAGGGCCATCCTCTCACGAGAACGAGCTACTTTGAACGTACCACAGCGAATGACCCAGCCGACTGCCCCCAAATGGTCACCGACGAGGCGTCGCCACCGAAACTCTCGATGTTTTCTTGAACCCAGGCTAACGCTTTGCGCATATCTCGCACCGCCAGGTTGGTGTTTCCGGATCCCTTCACGCTCCGGTCAGCGAAACAGTTCTTTCCCGCACAGCTGAGCCTCGCGGGGCGTTGAACCCGCTCACCTGGATCTCAATGGAATACAAGTTCCCCCAGCCTCCTTTCCTGTAGTTTATACTGGCCCCGATGACGGGCAGGCCGATCTCTACCGATTTCTGCACCAGGTATGTGAGGTTATACGCTGGAAGCCCGCTGCTTCCGTACTGGTATCCACCGCCATGGATCCACAGCATGACGGGAAGCCGGGCAGTGTTATTTTCGAGGCCGGCCGGCCGCACAATGTTGATACTGAGACAGTTCTCGCTCATGCCATAGGCATCATTTCGCGGCCTGTAGTCCGGGCACGCATCACCATAGGTCTTAGCGTCTCGTGTACCGTACCACGTCTCATCCAAGGATTGCGGGATCCGAAAGCGGTTCCAACCGCCTGTGTCCTGGGCATAGGGCACGCCGAGGAACGCCTCCTGGTTAAAGCCGGGGAGGTATAGTCCTTCGTAGCTACCGTTCAGCACCGAAACGACGGGGTTCGCCCTCGGGAGTGCTGTTACGGCCACTACTTCGCGGTATAAGACCGCCGCCAGCAGGTTCTTAAGAATCTTCGAGGGAGCCATCAGCATGTCGCCCTATAAAGGCAGGTGGCTTGTCAGCAATCTCGACATATATTGGTGAGGAGAATGCGGGGATAGAAACCTCAAGGACCGCCATGCGCAATGCGAAGAGGTAAAGCTGGAGGCCAAAACCGCCAGCTGCACGATTCTTGGGATTGTCGAGGAGCTCGCGCAATTTCTCGCAGCCAAGTCAATCCTACACAACCCACTCGACGCTTTCGGCCATCGGCCATTCAAGTATCGCCCCCCTATATCGGCCAACCGAATCCTCGATCGATGTTAGCCAACATTACCACCAGATGATATATGCCTGCACCTATATAGCCCCCTCCTTCGCCCTTCTCTCTCTATCTTCCGAGATTCACCGCGGATTACCGAGGAAGGTCGTATCTGCGTGGATGCCAACATTCGTGCTATTGAAGCACGCCAGACTGAAAGCGGGAGAGCCACGGCCACCCCCTCCCCTCGTCTTCTCCTCTCCCCCTCTCTCTCCTCCCTCTGTTAGGCCACCCGTCGGTATGCTCGCCGAGCGCGTCCCCCGCCCAAACCCCCGACCGCGAGCGAGCGGGCTAATTTGGATGCGGAAGTAGATATATAGAGGTGGTGGCCGCGGGGGGCCGAGTCGGTAACGGGCGCTCGCTTAGACTGACAGGGACCCATGCATCTTCATAAGACATCGTGTCGCGTTGTGCCGGCCACCTCATACATTGCAGACACTCCATTCCGTTTCTTTGTCTACCGAGTAGTAACAATAACCTATCGACCAGTCCGAATATGCTAACGTATAGGCCTGCACAAACGTGGGTGTGCACCATGACGACTAGATACGAAGCTTGCACTATTAGGTATAGGTAATATACTTGACTTATTTAGCAGCCATCAACACTTTGGCCTAAGGTGCGATCCGTTGATTGATACCCTCCTGGGTTCTTAAGATCGACTTGCTGAAGACTGATTGCAAGGGATGCCGGTACATTTATGCAGACCATCTATCACACCAACGATAGATTGAGACAGATGCAGAGACAAAAGCGAGGCGATCTCGCGATACTTGAGACACCTCGTACTGTTACATATATTTATCTTGTTCAGGGGTGGCGGCTAGATACATATATGTCGTGATGGAGAAGGAGTCTGGACGCACAGTTCTAGTTTATCCAAACTTGGCTCGGTTGAGCCGTGGAGATATATATGTAGAAAGTTGGCTCTACGAGGTATTCTACGAGGCGCATTGCCCCATCTGCAATTATCTATAAAACACAGTCTCACGCACGTCAATAAAGGGACGCACGCGGTTCGGGGTATAATACAGGCGCGAGTTGCGGGACCTCGGATTCGGTTCTACACTAGATTCCTTTCCGCGCCCTTAGTATTCGGGCACAGCAGGACGCGAACATCCTACGAGAGAGTGTGGAGGGGTCGGGTGTCCATCTCCTCCTCCTCCTCCTTATAGGTGAGCGAGGAGCCTAGTGACGTGGGCGGGCACGTCAGTGACCGGGACGTCCTCCTTGCGGTCGAGCCTGCGGCACTGGACCTCGCAGACGCGCCCCTTGACCCAGTTCCTGCCGAGAACGACGACGACGGGGTAGCCGATGATGTCCGCGTCGTTGAGTCTCCAGGGAATCGTTTCATGGCGGTCATCGAGCAAGACGTCGATGAGAGGGTGCCGACCGCCCAGGCCCGCGGCCAGGGTCTGCGCGACAGTGGCTGCGTCCCCCTCGTTTTCCGGCGTCGCGATCACGACCGCCTCGAACGGCGCGATCGCCCGCGGCCAATTGAGCCCCCTCTCATCTGCCAGGTAGTCCGCCGCCGCCCCGACGATGCGCGACAGCCCGATCCCGTAGCATCCCATCTCCAGCGGCATCATCGTCGAACCGCGGTGGCTGCCCTTCTCCTTGACAAGGTCACTCGGCAGCCGTGTCAGTGCCTCGAGCTGCGCCGAGTACCGCGTCCCCAGGTGGAACGTGTGCCCGAGCTCGATTGCCTTCTGGATCCTAAGCTTCCCGAAATCGCAGCGCGGGCAGTAGTCGTCGTCGCGGATGCGGATAAGATTGAGAGGCCTGCCTTGGGCCGTCGAGGTTATGCACTCGACAGTGAGGGAGTCGGTGTCGAGATCGCTGCTTTCCGGTAGTAGCGATTTTCGATTCGAACCGTCCATGACGATATCGGCGAAACGGGAGCCGAATCTGTGGTCCACAAGGTTGACCAGTTTTACTGGCATTCTCGAGCCGGAGGTCTTGGTTTTGTAGCCGTCAGAATGCCAGAATGACACCGAGTCGTTGAGGCTAGAGTCGAGTTCGGGAAGAACTGACTTGATGGCGTACATATTAACGTCATCACATGAGAACGACGCGGGACACCAGACATTCACCAAGATCGACCTGTCCTTGGAGATGCCGCGCCAAACATAGGCGGATGAGAGGTCTAGCGATGGGTTCACAGAAGAAGCGGACAGGGGGGGCAGTGGGCGCGTAGTAGCGAGCTCCTCGTTGGCAACATAGTCGCAGCTGCTACAACTCACTACGGCATCGTCCCCGATCGCAGTGGGGAGGTGATACTCGTGGCTCAGATCCCCCCCGATATCACCGGAACTCGCCTCGGCAACTAAGACGGGCAGCTTTAACTCTCGGAAGAGTCGAGAATACGCGGCTCCCACCTCTGCATACGTCCTGAGGGCGGTTTTGACGGAATAGTCAAAGGTGTAAAGATCCTTCATGACGAACTCCCTAGACCGCAGCAGCCCGTAGCGCGGGCGGATCTCGTCGCGGTACTTGCGACCTGGCAAAGTAAGCTTAAAATCCGAGGTAGGGGTTTCAAGGTTGCTTGCCGATCTGGTAGAGCTTCAAGGGGAGATCCTTATAGGATTGAACGGTCTTCGCTACAAGCGCAGTAATCTCTTCCTCGTGGGTGGGTGCAAGTAAGTAGGGGTAATTTTTCCTGTCGGTAAACCGAAATAACTAGGTAGATGTCATAATACATCAGCGATATATCTGCAGATGGAGGCATTTCTCGAGGATCGGGTAGGGCATAAGTACCTCCGGACCATAGCCTTCGAGTCGACCCGTTGTTTCCCATAGTGCTTGGGATGAGATCGACGATAGGGAAATCTTGCTCGCACCTTGCAACCGACAGAGACGGTAAGTAATAAGGAACGTGTCGGACTCGGGCCAAGCAAGTCTCACCGATCATCGCCATATGTTTGTCTATCAACCGTTCTAGCTTTTTCTCTACCCTCAGGCCTAGAGGCAGCATATGGAATATCCCCGATTGGGACTTTGACACGGCCAGTTAGATTCTACTAAGCGACGCGGAGCAAAGAGACGCAGAGCAAAGCGACCAGCGGTTCTGGACACCCACCTGACGAAGGTAGCCGGCGCGAATTAACAGACTATGAAAATCTGGATTGAAAATTAGGACGGACGCCCGAGTATCACAGGAACAGAAAGCACATGCCCTCATCTTTAGGGCAAGCCATCCCCACCACAGGTGTCCAGAACCGGGACCGGCGAGTGAATGGAGAGGTTGTTGGCCCGTCAAACTCCGGGGCCAGCGTGCTCTCGGCTCTCAGAAGCTGGAATATGGGGGGATGTCGTCTCCCTCGGATACGTGACAGGCGCATCATCTCGGTCCTCGCATCGCTAGCAGTACCAGGCCAAGTAAAGAGATTCCTAGTCGAGGCGAGATGCAACTAAGTTACCTAGGTATCGCGAGTGCCGCACGATCCTTCGGATATAAGATGCGTGAAAGATTTGGTTATAAAAGAGGCACTCTAGCGAAGCACGTCCGTCACCTGGCCTATTTATGAGAAAATTACGAGTCTCGATATGAAAAACTTCGAGACATTGGGAGCTTTCGAAGCCCACATACAGGAAAGTTGTACCTACCTAAGTAAAAAAAAAAACATACTTGGGTATCTAGGTACCTTAGGTACCTAGAGTGGTACTTTGGTACTTCCATGACCCTTCTCAAGAGTACAGGTAGGTAGGTACCTAGGTACCGAAGTATTTTTTTTCGCGCTGACATAATACGCTGGGTTAGGTGAGACATCTTCACAGCCAACAACGCCGAAATTATTACTATGGGGCAATTCTCAAAGCCTTGCATTAGGATGTTGGTAGAGAATCCGCTCCTATTGGTCAATGTCGGCCTAGTCGTGACAAGTCAGCCTCGCCCCTCCAAGGTTTTTTTTTTTTTTCCCCTTCCTAGCAACAGTCTAAATTTCCCAGACTCGCTCGTATTGGAACGCATACAGCTTTCACCTCAGGCTTGATGGTGCGCGCGCCGGGCATGATTATTTCCTAAATCACGCCCACCCGAACCTCCGACCCGGGTCTCCCATCATTATTGCTACGCCAACTAACCGACCACCCCGGACTCACGCCCTCCGTTCCAATGGCCACTTTTGACGAAGCAAGCCTAGCGAAATTGACCGCCAAGATCGACAGCAGGCTTGCTGTACCTACAAAGCCCCCAGGCAAGAAGGACCCAGGCAAGAAGGACCCAGGCAAGAAGGACCACGGCAAGAAGGACCACGGCAAGAGGAAACGCGATCCGACAGTCGATTCGTCTCAGGCCCGGCCGAATAAGAGAACGAATACCTCGAATCCCGATAAGGCTAAAAACACCCACAAGAATGCTCCAAAAGCAAAGAGCCACAAGCCGAACGCCGCTCCCGCGAAAGCCACATCCAATGCCTTCCTGGATGAGATCAGAGCCCTAGGTGGAGATGAGGACGACTTGAAGCTGGTGGGGGATGTAGACTCTGACGATGAAGAGCTCCGCAATGACAAGGGAAAGAAAGATACCGACAAGAGTTTACAGGCCGAGCTAGCCAAATTTGCTGCCGGCCTTGGCTTCGAGAACGTGAACCCGGAGTCGGAGACTGAAGAGTCTGATGATAACATGGACGCCCCCGACGACGTGGACGATGGTGGCGGCGAGGATCGACAGTCAGCCACGCCGGAACCGAACCCGGACAAAATGCCCCTGAGAGACCCGAAAAGGAAGACGGTCAGTAAGCGTCTCTCGAGATTCGAATTCTGCCCGGGCTCGACTAATTTTCCTAAAGGCCTTCGAGCCCCGCCCTGACTGGCATGCTGCCGGTTTAAGAACGCTCCCAACGCCGGCTTCTGACGACGTAACGCCGTATGCAGCCGCGATAGCCGGGTTGAAGGCATACGCCAAGTCCGTCTTGGAGGAAGATAGCACTGCGTATAACAAGACTTTATCCGCATCCTCGTCGCACAAATTCATGTCTACCATCATGTCCTCCGGTACCATGTCAGATAAAGTCTCTGCCCTAACCTTAGCCATCCAGGAATCACCAGTTCATAACATCAAGGCCCTAGAGACTTTGATGGGGTTAGCAGCAAAAAGGAGTCGCGGACAGGCTATTTCCGCCCTTTCCGCCCTAGTCGACCTTCTCGGGCCCGGGATGATCCTGCCGTCAGACAGGCGGTTACGCCCCTTCCCTTCGCAGTTGGGCCTCATTGGGACTCTACAGAAGCAGGGCCTGAGAACTTGGTCGGTCGGCCGGGAACTTCCAGGCAGAATCACCAAAGAGCACTTGATCTCGTGGATTTTTGAGGACTGGCTGAAAGAGGCGTATTTCAAGGTAATCCAGAATCTGGAGGTATGGTGCGACGACGAAGTCGATTACGCCCGCACCAAAGCTATCGACCTGGTGTACGCCTTGCTACGAGATAAGCCCGAGCAAGAATCCAATCTCCTCCGCCTTCTTGTGAACAAGCTTGGCGACCGCGAGCGCAAGATCGCCTCGAGGGCCTCGTACCTACTTCTCCAGCTCTTGAATACCCATCCTGGGATGAAGCAGGTGGTCATACGCAACATCGAGCAGGACGTCATATTTCGGCCCGGACAGCAAATCCGCGCCAAATACTACGCCATAAACACTCTAAATCAAACCATACTGAGCGCCAAAGAACCGCAGACGGCGGACTCTCTTCTCAATATCTACTTCGGTCTTTTCGTCTCTTTGCTCAAGAACGGAGAGCTCAGCCAGCAGGATATGGACCCCGAACCTTCTAAGGGAGACAGGCACAGACGCGGCTTGAAGAGCAAGGCGTCGAAGAAGCCTATCGACAAGGATACCGCCAATTCGCCCGAGCGTGAGTCTGCGGAAAAGCTCGTGTCAGCAATCCTCACCGGTGTAAATCGGGCTGTGCCGTTCTCTCAAACAGAGCAGTCGACGTAAGTATCATAAGTCCCAATATCCACCAACTTCGTAGACCTACTACTAACGGCTGCCAGACTCGAGTCTCATCTTGATACATTGTTCCGCATCACGCATTCGTCCAATTTCAATACCAGCATCCAGGCTCTCATGCTCATCCAGCAACTTGCAGTCAACCGACATCTCGCCACGGACAGGTTCTACCGCACCCTTTACGAATCTCTACTCGACCCGCGCGTTCTCACCTCATCTAAGCAAGCCTTGTATATCAATCTCCTGTACAAGAGCCTGAAGTCTGACGTAGATGTTCGTCGCGTAAAGGCATTCGTCAAGAGAATGCTCCAGGTCCTGAATTTGCACCAACCGTCGTTCGTCTGCGGTATTCTTTATCTCATAATCGACCTCACCGCAACGTTCCCGGACCTGAAAACGCTGACGAACGAGCCGGAGGAACAAGACGAGGACGAGGTCGCGCCGGCTCCAGCTTCGGATGCGCCGGCGGAGGATAAGACTGACGGACTCGGACCCCAGTTTACGAAGAGTGCGAACGCGTACGATGGGCGGAAGAGGGACCCAGAGTACAGCAACGCGCATCGCAGCTGTCTGTGGGAGCTGCTGCCATTCCTCAAACATTTTCACCCCTCGGTGGGCATCTACGCGTCAAATCTACTAAACGGGCAGAAAGCCGCCCAGAAACCGGAGCTAGCCAGCCACACGCTTATCGCGTTCCTAGACAAGTTCGTCTACCGCAACGCCAAGGCCGGCGACGCAGCGAAGGGCGTATCGATCATGCAGCCGGCCGCGGCCGGCGGCCAGGGCGACATCCTCCTGTCGAGCCGGGCATCGACGAAGACGGCGGGACCGTCGCTGAACTCGGCGGAGTTCTGGAACAAGAAGAGTGGGGATGTGGCCGCCGAGGACGTCTTCTTCCACGAGTACTTCACGCGGGTGGGCAAGTCGGAGCAGGCGGAGCGCAAGAAGAAGCTCGAGGCGGGCAAGAAGGCGGCCGCGGACGGCGCAGAAGGAGAGGGGGAGGGGTTGGGGGAGGTGGGAGAGGACGAGATCTGGGACGCGCTCGTGTTGTCGCGCCCGGAGGTGGGAGGGGAGTCGGACAGCGACGACGCCGACTTCGACGACCTCATGGGGCTCGACGACTCGGAGGAGGACGAGCGCGCGGCGATGGCGGAGGACGGGGAAGAATCGGAAGACGACGGGGGCGTCGAGTTCTGGGACGACTCCCAGGAGGAGGAGGACGACGACGACGACGGAGAGCCGGCGGACGAGGGGGCGGGGGAGCAGGAGAAAAAGAAACCCTTATCAGAGCGCAGCGCCCGCAGGAAGGCTCTCAAGAACCTGCCGACCTTCGCGTCCGTCGACGACTACGCGGAGTTGCTGGCGCAGGAGGAGGAGGACTAGGAGGACCCCTAGAGCGGTGGTCGCGTGCCGCCATTGGCGTAAATTACATAGCGTGGCGAATATCCGTCGTAAAAGGGGTAGGTAACATTTATGGCAAATAGTCACGGAGGGGCGCTTTTTTTTCTCATAATTCCTCCGTTTGCTCGTTCTGCCTTTCGCAGTAGCAAGGGATGGGGAGATGGCAGGTAGCTTGCAGCAATGATAAATAAAAAGATACCCGATGCGCTTCTTTACTAAATGGGCCTCGCGTTAGGTTATGGAGGGGAAGAACCCAGTGTAAGCTGAGCAATATCTGTTTTTTTTTCTCTTCGTGTTGTAGGTACTTTCTCATCTCCCCCTCTCCCTCTCCCTTCCCTCACTACCTAATATCTAACCTAACCACGCCTTTCCTCCCCCTCGCAACCGGTCCCCGTTCCGGCGCAGCAGGCTAGGTATCGAACCACTCGAGGGGGTCGTCACGGGTGAAGACGGCGCGGTAGCGGCGGTCGGCGGGGGCGTCGCCGTCGCCGTCGGCGGGGACGAGGCGCTCCTCGGTGTGGATGGCGTGGAGGGTGGCGACGCCGGGGCGGTCGTGGCCGTCGCCGCCGACGAAGGCGCGGAAGTGCAGGTAGGCGGGCGGGTCGCCGGCGGCGGGGATGCGCACCTTGCCGAACAGGTGCACGCCGTACGCCGACGCGCCCACCCGCACTTGCTCCAGGTCCACGGCCCCGAAGCCCGTCAGCGCCGCGTCCGGCAGCGACTGCACCGCCGCGAAGTACTCGGGCTCGTGCTCTGGCGGAGGTTAGCGGGAGCGGAGTGGTTGGAGATGGCCTTGCCGATTGTGGCTTCATTCTTTTTTCGTTCTTTGTATTTCTCGTTTCTGCGACGTGCGGGCGCATTCTCGGCCTTTGCGCCCCCGCGCTGACGCCGGAGTCGGCGGGGAACGGCGGGGTGGGGTGGCGAGAGAGAGGGAGGGGAGGGGGGGGGATGCTTACTGAGATAGGTGTGCTTCATGTGCAGCAGCGTCTTCTTGAGGTCGGCTTCGATCTCGTTGAACACTTTGATGGATTCCTCCCGGGGAGCGTGGGGCTCGCCCAGCTCGACGGTCTCGGCGGTGGCCTGCGCGAGCGCGGGGGTGGTGTCAGCGGGGGATGATGACGATGCCTTACTATCCTCGGCAATTCCGAGCGCGGGATGGAGGTTTGGCGTCGCTACTAACCATGATGGTGGCGGTCTCTCGTCTACCACTGTACGTATGCCCAGATTGGAGGCGGGTAGTGTCTGGCGAGGAAGATTGGCGGGTTGCGAATCGTAGACGGGGAAGTCGAAGATAGTATTCGAATGGTGGTGAGCTTAGAAACGGTGCTGCGGTTAGTTGCAGAGATGCGCTTCTGTCCGAAGGCCAAGTACTGATCTGGCTGTGCTGGGGGCGGGCAGGTTCAAATAATGCCTACTCGACCTAGAGGTCGCGCGAGAGTGGTGTGAGGTGAGGGTATCCCAGAATCGACTCGGGAATGGGGAAAGGAAGGATGGCAGGAAAAGACGCTGGATTCGTCGCTGGCGCAGGTTTTCCCCAAGTAGCCGGTTAGACGTGATGGTCATGACGGCGCCATGAGATCATGCGTTCCCGATCTGGCGAGCGCCGGCGTCCGCGTCGTGTGTCAGGCGCTGGAGGCAGTAGGCCGATCCTACGGTCCGCCGTAGTGACCATTGCCGGTTACATACACAGAATTGCCTGCCTGTCAGGATAGGCATGGGAGACCTGACTTACCTACTTATACCTAGCCAGGTAAGAGACGGGATAGAGACAGCGGGAAGGCATATACAATACCGGCCTTATAGTCTTGAGATACATAGAGGCAGGCCGAATACCTACATTTAGATAGCTACCTCTACTAATTCTAACACCACTGCCACCAATACAAACCACCCACCACTTGCCTACCAACGGAAGTGATGCCTGTAGACGATCAGTGAGATGCCATCCGGCTCTTTGCCTACATACCTAGACACATCTCCCTTAGTTCACCAGGTCGGTAGCGGCTTCATATACCATCTATCACATGACCACGGGCCACCCCTCCGCGGGCCACCCCTTAATATACTAAAAAACGCTAAAACAGGCCATTTTGGATTATACCGCTTCCCATTAGTTTTGAAGTTATTTAGGAAATACTATAAATATGATTCGTATGGAGCTTTATTATTAATCTAGCGTTTTTTCGGATTAAATCAGATACGTATTACCGGAGGTATTATTAGCTAAAAACAGCAGTAAATAGAATTATATAGCTATTGTAGTGGTGCGGTGGATCTAGGCTACGTAGCCTTTTCGATGTCTATTGAACAGGAGCAGCGTGGGCACGCTGTGATGGAGGCACGAAAAGGGCTACCCAACTGCCAACAACTGGCCCAGTGCCGATCAACCAAGATCACAGCTGTAAACAGCTGTAATCGGTTGATCGGCCAGCTGAAAACGGCAGCTGGGAAAGGGAACTAGAAAAGGGCAACGAGGATCGCGAGAAAAGGCATGGTAAGAAACGAGTGAATGGCTGTAGGTCGTGATGTCTACAGGTCTAAGTCTAACTGATGAAAATATGAGTGTGCGACCCATATAAATACACATCGAAAAGGCTACGTGGCCTAGATCCACTGCACCACTACATTAGTTATACTTCTTAACGAGTACCGCGCCGATTAATAAGCTAAACTTCTTATGTTATTTATACGCGGCGAGAATCGATACCTTTACCGAGAAAAACGTTTATACCGGCTTTAGGGTAATTAAGAACTAGTTAATAAGCCGTAATAAGGTATTAGTATACCTCAAGCTTTAATAGGAAAAAGATATAGCTAAAACGAGCTAACGAAAGAACCTTAAAAAGGAGAGCTTAGAGGTATAGGTCTCGACGTTAAACGCGATTAATAAGGCTAGGAAATTCGCCGTTAATCGATCTTTATATATTATAGTAGTACGGTAAGACATGCCCTCTTAATGTATTACGTGATACGCTACGATAGGCCTTATACCTATATAGAGTAACTATAGTACCCGTAAGTACGGGAGATGCTATGCTTATTATCTAGTTCATTACCTAACTAGATTACTATCTTTACCATTTTTACCTTAATTAAAGATTCGTTTTTATTATTAGATTCGTCGTTCTCCGATTAGTATATTTATCTTAATTATAGGCGCTTAAGTTACTTCGTCGTACCGCTATAGCCGAATAAGTAACTTTTGTGTTTTTACTACTTTTTCCCCTTACCTCTTATACCTTCGGGCTAGCGACTACTATATCCCTACGACTAAGGGGCATAGCTAAGATACGATAACTACATTAAATTCCTTGCCTTTTAATTAGTATAGCGACATTAGTTTCATCCATCTTGGACCATCGTACGTACTATAGTCTTCGATAGAGTGTACTTTCGAGTAAACCTATCCGGGTCTCCAGCATCGCGTACGCTCTACTCCTCCTCAATATTCGCGTAACGCTTAAAAACGTTACTAACGATTATTACGATTTTTATACGAAGCTAGCTTTTAAAGATTATATCGCGTAAAACGTAGACGCCTACATTTACGCTTTGCGGTATTATAGTAGTACGGTAAGACATGCCCTCTTAATGCATTACGTAATACGCTACGATAGGCCTTATGCCTATATAAAGTAACTATAGCTCCCGTAAGTACGGGCTATACCATACTTATTATTTAGTTTATTACCTAGCTAGATTACTATCTTTATTATTTTTACCTTAATTAAAGATTCGTTTTTATTATTAGATTCGTCGTTTTCCGATTAGTATATTTATTTTAATTATAGGCGCTTAAGTTACTTCGTCGTATCGCTATAGCCGAATAAGTAACTTTTACGTTTTACCTCTTTTCTTTCCTTACCTCTTATGCCTTCGGGCTAGCGATTATTATATCTCTATAACTAAGGGGCATAGCTAAGATACGATAACTACATTAAATTCCTTATCTCTCGATTAGTATAGCGGTACTAGTTTCATTTATTTTGGACCATCGTACGTACTGTAGTCTTCGATAGAATGTACTTTCGAGTAAACCTATCCGGGTCTCTAGCATCGCGTACGCTCTGCTCCTCCTTAATATGTAGGCTTATATAGGCTAGTTCAACTACTCCGTGACAGATTACTAAATCTCTTCGTTAATGGCTTAATTAGAGCTAAAAAGCTAGCCGAGAAGGAGGGCTATTCCTAACCTAAATAAGCACTTCTAATCCCTTTGCGAAATATTAGCGAACGATTAGGATAGCTAATAGCTACTTAATATTACGTTAGAAGCCGTAATCGAGTAATAATAGTAATAAGAAAAGGTAGTAGTAACGGTAGCTTAGGAAGAGGCTGTAAGCCTACTAAGCGAGGATAAGTAAGATATTTAATTACTATAACGCGTCCGATTACCGCGCGTAATTAGGGCTCCGGCGCGCTTTAGGGATTAATTAAGTAACGGGTATTAATCTGGTTTAGTTTTTATAATTTTTCGAATTTATTTAGGTAAGCTATTTAATTTATAAAAGGGCCTGTTTTAGCGTTTTTTGGTGTATTGAGGGGTGGCCCGCGGGGGGGTGGCCCGTGGTCATGTGATAGATGGTATGTCTCTTGCGCTGGCCTACGAACAAGTTGGTAACCACGTAAAGCCGAACAGGCGATTCGAACTAGGCAACTCCCTACAGAGTCACAAGTGCGGATGGAGTAGCCGCCTCCTATTATTAGAAATCGATCAGCTCTTGTTGGCCTTGTGCGTAGATGTCTTAGGCAGCGCTCCTATCGGACTCTGGATGTAGGGAGAATCGGAGTTAGTCTTGTTGAATCGAGCGCCGCCACGTCCCAAACCAACCGTGGAGCTCGCCGAGGCCTGAGATTGCCAACTGATGTGATAAAAGGGGTACACCTCATGGTGCTCGACATCCCTACCTCTACCTACTGAACACCCGTCGACCGGGCTAGATGTGCCGAGGCATTTCCTCCCCGAGCTTAGCAGAAGGGATCCCTACCTAATCAGCCCCAACACGGACGGGCAGAGGGAAGAAGTTGGGACCTTTTATGGGTAAAGACAGAGACTATGCGAGCCGGATAAGGCCGCGTATAAGACTAAGGTAGACCGCTTAGTCTAGTAATGCCTACCTACCTACCTATTTGTTGAACTCGGCCACCTTGTAAGCAGGCAGAGATATAGGTACTACGTAGCAGGCATGCATCTTCACCCGTTCACGACGAAATACATAGGCAGTGCTACGTATGCGTCGTCGGCAAGACGCCTCGGTGAGGGTGCCATTATCCGGGCGCCAACTACCTATACCCATACTCTATAGCTGCATAGGCTGGTAATCATGGTAATCACGTAGGTATATTGCATAGTATGCGTGTGCCACCGGTGCATAGCAGGGGGCACTACCCGTCTAGACGTTGTCTTGCGCTTATCGCGATGCTATCGATAGGAAGGAAAAGGGGCGTCGATGGGCAGAGCATGTGCAACGAACCCACACCCGCCCACCGGAGCTAAGAGCACCCCGGCGTTTTGGTCGCCCTCAACAACTTGTCTCTACACCACCCACCCTCCCGTGCCTCGGCCTCTGACTGTAAGACGACGACGAATCGTCGCGAATATGTCGACGAGGGAGTCGTCTTAGCATTACCCAGATCTAGCGCAACCGGTTACGGAAGTGTCCCCCCCCCTCCCCCACCGCCCGGCCTCGCATTCGCTGTCGTGCATCCGCAACACAAACATGGTCCCTCGAATGCCAATGCCGTCCCAGGTCCTGCGCGCTGGGGCGCGCTGGCGCCAGCTCCCGTCCTATCCGGGTATAAATATGCGGCTGCCTCTGCGCCCGGGCCGCCCGCTGTCTGCTTGTCTGGCCAGCAGCACATCCTCTTCTCCAGGTGCGTCACGCTATCCCCCAAGCATACACGGTCCCCGAAACCGGATATCGCCCTCACAACCCTCTCTTGCTGGGCTAACGGAGAGAGAGGGGGGAGAGAGACAGTAGCGGCTCGAGATCCGTCGACGACGTACTCACCACCAAAACCGTTACCGCAACCGCACCAACACCAGAAACCCTCGCTCAAGCGCCGCGCTGCCACCGTCTTAGTCATCGGCATTGTCTGCACCTCGATCGGGTTCGCGATGAGCATAGCACCGGCGATTCCGACGATTAAGGGGGTGCTGAACCCGCCAACGGACGAGGAGACGCTCGCCATGTTCGTGCCGGAGCACGACCAGGAGCGCGAGGTGGAGGAGTTCATCGACAACCACCCGCTGACGCGAGAGCTGCGGAGCCGGGCAGAATTCTCGGAGTCGCGGCCACACCTCAAGATCCCGCAGCCGTTCCGCGGCTACAACCTGACGGGCGGCACGCTGATGGGGCCCGGGCGCGTGGTGGTGCCGCCGGTGACGTTCGCGGAGCGCGGCGGGCGCTCGCTGGTGTCGATCTCGTACATCGGCGACGAGCTCTGCGGCCACCCAGGCATCGTGCACGGCGGCTTCCTCGCCACGATGCTAGACGAGGGCCTCGCGCGCTGCTGCTTCGCCGCGCTGCCCCACAAGGTCGGCCTCACGGCCAACCTCTCGATCAACTACCGTGCCCCGGCGCAGGCAGGCTCGTACGTAGTGCTCCGCGCGAAGACGACCAAGGTCGAGGGCCGCAAGGCCTGGGTCGAGGGCCGCATCGAGACGCTGGTCGGCGAGGGCGAACAGCCGGTAGTCCTCGCTGAGGCGACGGCCCTGTTCGTCTCACCGAAGCAGGCCGCGGTGAGTAGTGACTACCCCCCCCTCCCCGCATTCTATGTATCACCCACCTGGTCCAGCCGTCCTACCCATCCTCCCGAACCCACCTACGCCGTAGCTTACCAACGGGTCGGAACTTGCTGACTGGTCTCGCAGATGATGTTGAACGTGTACCCCACATCGTGATTGCGAGACGGTAGCGCACAGATGAGCATATAGACTTGATTTCATTAGACAACCAACATAGGATTCAGGGCAGACTTTACGCCCGGCGAGGAGTTACAGCTTGGGTCGGGCATGGGTTTGCGTGTTTCTGGTTCTACGGGATTCGGGTGACTGCTGGGTTGTAGCTCTGCGAGAGTTCGACGTGAGGCGCTCTGGTGTTAGCAACGGCGGTTTAGTTGGGCTCAGATGCCAGGACCAGTGTATCGTGTCCAACCCCAAGCGCCCCTAACGCGGTGCGCTAGGATACCGACGATTTCGCCGAACTGGCTCCCCAGACACCCTTCGAAAAGCACGGGGGTGCGTACCGGGCATGTACCTATCGAGTGGTCTTCGGGGTGGATACACATAGGTGTCGATCGACTCTAGCACGCAAGTCCAAGACGGAGAATTGATGAAAGCTGTTTTACTCCGGAGGTACGCAGCGCGCACCTAAGTGTTGCCTAGCAATACTGAGGTGGGTATGTGCCTAGGTTAGCTAGCCCTAGTCGTTATAGGGGCCATCCCCGGGGCCATCCTTAGTTCGGGGCCATCCTTAGGGGCCCTGGGGGCGGTATTTCCACTGCTATACAGGCCGCGATAGACGGGCTGGCTAAGGCGAAGGTGGGGACGTCGAATTTCCAAGATGGGCGGCGGGCGAATCGGAGGACGGTGGAAGCACGTCATCCGAGTGCCGAGATGGTGAACGGCAGCTTGGAAAGACATCATGCCGCTGGCCGACCTGGCTATCTGGCTGTAGGCGTCTGGCTGTGGCCGCTCGGGATAGCATAAGAATTGCAGTTTAAGGCGTAGTTGGCGCCTCTGTCGGTGATGGAATTCGACACGCGCGAGCTTCGACATTTCTAGGTTGGGGCGCATTTATACCTTGGGCGCCTCTGCCTCTCTCCCTCTCTCCTCTCCCATCTCCCTCCACCATTTCCATCTTCGCCTCCTCGAACACCCAGAAGAAACCAGCATCTTTGATCTACCGTTGTTGACCCCGCCGGAGAGCGATTAACATATAAATTAAAACATCAAAAACCGGCACAATGGCAACGTAAGTGGTTCCTGATTCCGACGTTGTACCGCTCTTTTTTTTTCCTTATTCCCTCTCCCCCTCCACTTACACAGTCTCTCCCCCCCCCCCCTCCCTCGCATCCGGCGCGAATCACGATTCCCGCTCTGCCCCTCCCCCGCCAACCCATCCATCCATTCATTCCCTCGCCATCCTCCTTCTCCCTCCCAGCCCACCAGCCGGTGCCCTGGCCGACCAACCCGGTTCGCTCTGCAGACGGTACCTGCGTCGGCCACGGCACCGGAGAACAGATGCCGATACACGGACGGGTAGAGATACTCTGTCGAGGGTAGGCAGAGGGGCAACCCGCGCGCCACTCGACAAGTAGAGACGGGACCAGAAGACAAAAAAAAGGCAAGATCAAAAATGAAAATAAGGGTTCGGATAAAACAAAGCCTAGAGAGACAGGCCCTCCCCCCACCGCAGCTTACAAGCCGGGAGCAAAAACGCACACCACCCAGCCTAGACTAACTAACCTCTCCGCCGCCGCAGCAACATAACCTGGCACCCGTCGCTGTCGCGCAGCGAGCGCGCCGCCTACCGGGGGCAGCGGGGGCTGACGCTGTGGTTCACGGGGCTGTCGGCGTCGGGGAAGTCGACGGTGGCGGTGGCGCTGGAGCAGCACCTGCTGCACCTGGGGGTGGCGGCGTACCGGCTGGACGGGGACAACGTGCGGTTCGGGCTGAACAAGGACCTGGGGTTCTCGGACGGGGACCGGGCGGAGAACATCCGGCGGGTGGCCGAGGTGGCGCGGCTGTTCGCGGACGCGGCGGTGGTGGCCATCGCGTCCTTCATCTCGCCGTTCCGCGCGGACCGCGAGCTCGCCCGCGCGCTGCACGCGAGCCACGAGCACGACGCCGACGGCCCGCTCCCCTTCGTCGAGGTCTTCGTCGACGTGCCCCTCGCCGTCGCCGAGGCCCGCGACCCCAAGGGCCTCTACCGCCGCGCCCGCGCCGGCGAGGTCAAGCACTTCACCGGCATCGACTCCCCCTACGAGCCCCCCGAGAACCCCGACATCGTCCTCCGCACCGACCAGGCCTCCGTCGAGGACTGCGTCGCCCAGGTCGTCCGCTGGCTCGAGGACCGCGGCCTCATCCCCGCCGGCAAGACCCCCGTCGCCGACGTCCCGCCCGCCCCCTAAGCCGGCCCCCCCCGGCGGGGGCCGGTTGGCTAGCTAGCTAGCTAGCCGCGGGGCAATGTCGCCCCGTAGGGTTGGGCGTTAGTAGCGATGGTGCGGAAGAAGGGGGAAAGGAGGGTAGGAAAAAGAAGGGGAAAAAAAGATGAGAGCGGGTGGTGGTTTAGTTTTTCTGTATGCTAAACTGGAATATCTCATCGCCTAAGCACCACGTCGGCGGCAGCGTTGGCAAAGGACGGACGGGGAGGTGGGACATTTCGATAGCATGCATGAGTTGTTATGGACAGGTTATATCTGACTGTCTCGCCTCCCGCGATGATGATGATGAGGAATATACACAGAAAGGCCTCACCAACCTCACCAACTCTTTCCCCCCCATACACGCGTGCGCCACTCCCCCTTTGCTAACGGCAATCGATCACCCGATGCCCCGCTCCTTGCTTTCCCCCCTCCTCGGTAGGAGTAGATGCTGGCTAGCCTGACATGACATGGCAAATGACTTCGTATATATATATATAATCCACCCGACGCCTAGACAGCTGGCGTCCGCCGCTGCGATCACGCCCCGTCTATAGCTCGAACTCGTAATACACGTACGCCGTGTACTCGTGGCCCTCGGCGGCGTGGCCGAGTCCGGCCGCCGCCATCTCGGACGTCAGGGCTGCGTCGTCCTTGGTGATCCGTCCCCGCTTGTCCCGGCCGAAGGCGTTCCCGCCTAGGTATGAGTACGACGCGTCGAGCGCCGTCCTGACCTTCTTAGCTAGCTTTGCGTTGGTCTGCTCGCGTGGGGGAGAAGAAAAAAAAAAGGTCCCCGAGTCAGCACAGATACGACATATCCTCCCCTCAGGAGATCAAGGGGGGGAAAAGGGGGGAGGGGCAGAGGTTATGCGGCGGGTGAACATACTAGTACGATAGCCGATACGAACTCCAATGGCAAGCCGTACCGCAGCACCGATTCGACGAAGACGCGGAGGGCTAGGACGTGGGCCCATATCATGACGCTCTCGCTCCACCCCGTGCGAGTGAGCCGCAGCGCCTCGCCCCAGAGCTTCTTCTCGTCCCGCTCGACGCGGTCTAGCTCCTTCCGCTCCTCTTCCTTGCCGCCCTCGACGTACTTGTACGGGCGGGGCGTCCACTTCTGGTCCCGGCACTTCTGCTGGAACTCGGCGCTGTGCTTCTTGAACGTGGTGACGGCAAACAGGACGAATTCGTCGTCTTGCGCGACCTGCGTGGACGAGCGAGGGACCACCATAGGCGACAGCGTCTCGTAGCTTCTCAAGAATTCCTTCTTCAGGTTCGTGGGGACGGCCACGAGGTGGGTTTCGAGGTATTCAGAGTCCTTTACTAGCAAGGAGGGGTTGACGATCGGCGTAAGCGATTTGGTCGCGAGGTTGCCCCTGAGGCCATCAAGTAACGTCAGTACATGTGCTGGAGGCGGGAGGGGGGTTGATCGAAGCTGGGTGTTCTCGAGGCGCATTACGTTTGTTTCCTTTGCAGGGCGGCGAGATTCGTCTTGACTTGATTGTACTGATTGAACTTGCCCTTGACATCGTTGTCGATCGTCGCCAATTCCTGCCGGGGCGCGTCCCCCAGTTAGCATAGCTGCCGACGAGCTCGATGGGAGCGATCCCAAGCCGAGCGGAGTAGTACCTTCTGCAAGATATCCACGAGCTCGCCAACGGGCCGGTCGGCCCGGTAGCGGACTTTGTTCCACCTGAAGGTGCGGAGGTACTGGTCGGTTGGCTCTGGGGAACTCCCCGTTAATATGCTAGCACGTCAGGAGCCGGGGGTCGGAGAGAGAGGAGGCACGGACTGTCGTTGACCATCTTCTGCTGGGAGGCCATGTCGTCGTTGCCTCCGTAAAGGGCACGTAACGATTCCCCGACCTTGTTCACCACTCCGTCGCAGGCGTTGCCGAGCTTCGCCAGATCATCGGCTTGCTGTACCAAGGCGTCTAGGGACCCTATCTTAAGATCGGGGACAGCGAATGGCAAGATGGTCCCGTTCTCGGGGTTAATCGTCGCTTTGAGGGATTCGAGAGCCTCTCGCCGGTCGCCCGTGTCGAAGGTGCTGAGAGGCAGCGACAAGAGGATGTACTTCGTCGGGGTCGGAGCCATAGCGGCAGAGCAGGCGGGATCGGTTGGGTGGGTATGTTCTATTCGGGCTTCCGTGGAATGCGTCCTAAGCCGAGGGGCGGCTGGCTGGCTGGCTGGGGTCGGGTCGAGAAGAGAGCTCGTCTGGGACGGAGCTCGAGACGCAGGAGAGGATTTCTCAAGGATGGACGGTTTGGGGTCGAGTTGGCCAGCAAGCCCTGGGGTATACGCAGAGAAGACCGGGCGATGGCGAACACATCTATGGAACTACTACGTACATATATGTCCCGTACGTGGTGGGTAAATATTTGTGATACGGGCTCGTATGGAGATGGGAGGTACGTAGGTGATGCTGTATTTCATCGGTGGGAGGATACCAGAGGCACCTAAGGTAGGTAGGTGGTAGGTAGAGGTAGGTATAGTATAGGTGAAAGCAATGCCGGCTGGCTTCCATGTTGTTGCTCCGGGTTTAGCAGAGGTACCTGTCAGGTAAGTAAGGTATTAGCACCCTGGGTTAGATACCTAGGTACCTGTTGGAGCTGCCCGCAAGTCCACACCGACGCATGTACCTCTGGTAAGAAGTCGAGGATGATGTACCTAGCGGTCTCATAGGTAGGTTAGCAGTACCTAACGGACCTCCAGTTAGAGTGAGGGATGCCAGCAGGGGGGGTAGGGGGGTTCTATAACTTTGTAGCCATGAGTTTGCTGCCAGGCTCGCAGAAACCTCCATTTATAAATATATGCGTATACCAGCTACATGGCAATAAGCAGGTAGGTATATTATGCAGATACAGAAGGCACCTAATTGCAAGGTGGGCGGGTTTCGGTGCCTGACGTAGGCGCGCGCGCCCACACACACACACAAGTCCCGCACACAAGCCCACCGCCACGTCTGCCAACCGAACCCTGTCATTCTCACGAACCGCAGGCACCTCCTCCATAACTGCCTAGCTGCATATACACCCCTACCTGCATAGGTATATTCACTTTTTTTTTTTTTTTTCACACACAACAGGTAGGTACCTATATACCTACACACAGTGACACACCTACCTACCTCCTTACCTGCATACCTGCATACATGCATCCCTGCTCCTCGCCCCATCCCACGCCGGCCGTCCCCTTTCCAAGCCTGTCGTCGAATCAATCCGCCAAACAATCCCATCTTTCGCGACGACTCTTCTCCGCTTTAACCTACCTCTCTGCCAGGCGAACCCCATTTCTTACGAATGCAGATTACCACGATTTGAAACCCCCATAGCACATCCCGAGAGCCTTACAGCCGTCGACGTGCAAATCCACTAACCGCCGGGACACGAGAATCCGTATATTCTCACCAAAAACATCGCCAGTCCCGGAGGCATCGACAGATAGACAGACAGACAGCCGCGCATACACATGCACGCCTTCACACACCTACCTACACATACACATATCTTAGGTACCTACACATAACCTACACACCTACCTACCTGCCTCCCTACCCACCTGCGCCCACACGGCACGCCCACGCATGCACACGCCGACCACCCACACCTACACACACATATACGCGCACATAAGCCCGCCCTACCTCGCCCGCCTCCTCTCTGTCCGTCTTTTCATCTCGAGATCGATAGACAGATAGCTCCCGCCGCCGTCGCCCTTCCCTTCCTGCTCCTCGCCTCCTCTCGCTCTCGCTCTCTGGCCGTCTAGCTGGTCTGCCCGCCCGCTCGTGCCTTGTCTCACATCCGTCCGTGTTGTGTGTACTTATCGCCGTGTCGTCCGTCTTCGTCCCTCGCTCCCCTCGCCCTGTCGTCGTTACACCAGCATCAGCAAGCAGCCAGTCCTATGAAGCCCGACCACCTGTCACTATCCTGCTCGAGATCCGACCGCCTCCATTTGCTCCGCCCGCTACCGCAGTGGGAAGACTGCCATTCGAACCCCGTCTACGATAGACGGGTCGCCGCCCTTTCTATATCGCTCCGGTCTTAGGTAAACCTCCCTGCCTCGTTACCTCACTACCACCTACCTCCGCCTTCTTGTTGCCCTTGCCAACCTCCTCAACTGTAGAATCGCCCGTCTATTCACACCCTCTCGGCGCATTGCCTTCATTTCCCCGACTCGATCCGACTCTCGACGACGTCGCACCGACTTCTCGCCATGACGCGCTGGTGATCTCTGCACCCAGTCGTATGCCGCCGATGAGCATGGAATCCCCCCAACTCGCCTACATCCAACAACTAGAGATAAGCCGAGTCTTCGCCGTGTCCTAGTCGACGAACCCGATCCAGGCTGCGCTACTCGTCTCTTGTCATGGTTGCCATTGTCTAAATCAAATGGCTACCACGTCCAGTAAGTTTCCCTCGTTTTTATAAGAATAAAAATCCCCTTCTCTTTCCTCTGTCATCTACCCCCCCCCCATTGTATAGTAAAGGTGTTTTTCTTTCCTCGGCTGACTGACCGAATATCGCAGGCCAACAACCCGCCAACTTGGCAAAAAATTCAACCTCCATCTCCGCCAGGGCCACGAGCTCTAACGGACAACCGCTTTCTGAATCTCCCACGCCCGGTCTGACTGTGCCGTCCCCATCTCTGGCTGCTTCTACGACCAATGGGGGCACCAATGGGCTCCTACCTACTACCACCGTCTCGAATGACGGCTCAGTGCACACTGACTTAAGGCTATATCCTCGAGACGGGCGCCTGAGGAACCCGGTCCCGAGCAAGCTGAAGGATGTCAATGAACAGATGAAAGGGAACTTCAGCGTCATGCATATGGACGTCGCAAGTCACCGTGCCAGTGAGGGTCGCGATGCCGCCGCGAAGCGGACCAGCGAAAGCACCGCTCTACAGGCCAAGCTGGCGCAGACGGACAGCTACGTCTCCCATCAACGCAGGGCAAATTACCCGCGGCCGCCAGGCCTAAAACAATTCACCTCTCCGGGGAAATCTACTTCGGCCGAACCCGCAGCCGTTGATGCCGACCTGAATCGGCCGCTCAGCATCGCGGAGACCAAGACGGAACAGGCTCGACTGCTCACCTTACTCAGGACTCTCCCTCCCAACACCGTCGTCGACCAGTTATGTAAGGCGCTCGCATTCTTCGGCGGTATACCCGCTGCCCCACCCCCCGCTGACGGCAAATTCCCCGAGAGCGCCGAAGCCAACGGTTCGGGTTCCTTATTTGTCGGATGGATCGCTGAGATATTTCCCAATCTCGGCGAGTCCCGAAGACAAGTTGCGCCTCTACCCCAGCCTACCCAGCCCGTCAACCAGCGACGGCCGAGGGGAAGACCCAAGGGGAGCAAAGCTAGCAAATCACGAAGCGACAAGGGAATCAAAAAAGGCAGCAAAGGAACTGCTTATCGGGCCCAAGAGCCCCAGGATGATAGCGGCTGGATTGATGTTGAGGCGGACGACAGTATTCACGAAATAAATGGAGATAGCATAGTTGAGCTTGGCGGGCCACCGGGGAATGGCCCGGGCACACCCCCCCGCGCTCCCGAAGGGGAGCCGTTCAACAATACGCCCGCACCCGGTTCGGCCGGTGGTTTCAAGTCTATCAACGATGCCGCGACGGTCCCTGGGTCGAGCGCGAAACGGCGTGGTCGACCGAAAGGGTCTAAGAATCGGCCTAAAGACGGCTCTAATCTGCCGCAGCCGGGCCAGGCGATAGAATCTACCGTCACCCACTCGAGTACGCCTAATCCGACCGATAATTCGTCGGTGCCGCCACCGAAAGTAACTCCCGTGCCAGTGCCGGTCCCCATGCTCGGTGAACAGTCCAAAAAGAAGGCCAACGCCGGGCGGCCAAAAGGTTCGAAAAACAAACCGAAGGTTGCCAATGACTCGGCAAGCCGAAATATATCCACATCGCAGCAGCAGCCGCCGGGTCCGTCGAATCACACTGACCAGCACTCCGCCCAGTTAGGGGGGGGGGCGACCTCGTTGTATTCGGGTGACAGCAATCTGCCTACTATCAGCGATGGCATCTCTTCTCAGAAGGACAAACGAACGCTGCCCCCTCCGCCTCCCGAGTCTTTCGCCACTCTAGCAACCACTACGTCTAGCAACCTAACTCCGACTCCTCAAGTCAAGGAGTCATCAATAACAGGAAAAAAGCGGAAGCGCCAGTCTGCCCCCGCTAGTATTGCAAATCCTCAAGTGGATGGGACTTCTGGGACCGCAGCGGGAGGCTCACTCTCCCAGCAGACACAGCCTAGCGTCTCCCAGGCGGTTCCAACCTCGATGTCTCAAGTACACTCCTCGGCCGGCCAGCCCGCCCAACAGTTTGCACTTGGAAGCAACGTTCCCCCCGCGGCAAAACGCCCCCGCAAGGTTCAAGAGTCGGGCACATTGCAAGCAATAAAGCGGCCGACACCGAATAGCATGGTGTCGAAGAACCCCCTTGAATCCACTGCGGCTTCGCTGGATCAACCCCGGCAATCCGGTCAAGCCTCAGCCACATCGCGAAACCCTCCGGTAACCGAGGGGCTTGATGCATTTTACGATAGTTTATCTACACCACATAACCGCAACGGCCCGACACAACATTCTAGCCGCGCCCAGAAGCAACAACACCAGTCGACTACTATGCCGATCGGGAGCAACATACCTTCTCACCATGCTGAGGGCCTGGAGGCTCACTTTGAACGATTTACCAGTCTCCAACCCCAGCAAGACAATGTGAGACAACAGACTGCCAATCGCCAGCAGATACAGCAACACGCCGCTCAAGGCGCGTCGCCTCTGCCGTCGCAGGCTTCAAAGACGCCGCAATTGCCCTCTTCTCTAGGCTCACACCAGCAGACTAGGACGTCGCAAAGTTACTATCCCCCAACACAAGGCCTCGGCTCCTCGTACAACACACAGGCCACCACGTATTCCACGAGTCAGCGCCAGCCTCAGCACATGGCTACCGGGTCTCCCAACGCCGGCCTCGTGCAACACATGTCCAATTCCCCTCAGTTTGGCGCCCAGTCCAACTCGCCTCTCATGCAAGGGGACACTTCGAGCTACCGAGGGTCGCCATCGCTGGTTCATAGCAATACTGGGTATCCGCCGCGACGGACGCCTTCGGCCTCGCCACTCGATAATAATTACCGCACAACCAGCACCGCGAGTCACAACGTCTCGAACCATTCCCCTCACTTTGGCGCGCGGCAGCCTCCTACGACGACCCACAGCACGCCGCATACCACGATGGCGAGTTTCGCGCCCTACGATTCCACCTTTCTAGATATGCAAAGCCTAGAGCCAGGTGGTACCCACGGTGGGCTAGGCCTCGGCGCCGGCTCGTACGGGCTCGGTGGCAGCGGCATGCCTTCACAGCAGCGAACGACGAGCTCCGGCGCTGCCTCTCTCTATTCCTCGGCGGCAGGTATGACTAGTACCTATCTCTCTTCTTCCAATGTCGGCCGCGCCGCTCAAAACAGGTGGCAGTCGTGATTCGGTCCCGGGACGGGGACACGTAGGAAATAAAGGGCCGCTATAATCTGATTGACGTATGATACATGACGGAACGTGGCGTTTTATTTTTATTTTATTTTTTTGAGGAATGGACGAAAAAAAAATCTAAGATGGCGTTCTTGCAAGCGGATTGAGATATGAAAGGAAGCGAAAGCTTAAGGGAGGCCCGTTTGTTTATGCTTGGGCTTTATATGTTTCACGACAGATATACTCATACGGGATAGGAAAGGGACAGGAGCCGACTCGTTTCTCATGAATGAATGGAGGGCACATCAAATCGGGACAGTAGGTGTTCATTTCAGGCTCGATGGGCGGGACAACGTCGAAAGGTATCAAAACGTCATCATTTCTCTCTCTCATTTCTTGCCGTTTTCACTTTCTCGAATCGCGTTCGGTGTTAGGGAGCTAGGAAAGAGAGGGATGGGAAGCGAGGAAGCGAGACGGGGAATCGCGTGGACCAAGAAGAGCGGGAGTTTCGATTTTTTTTTTTCGCGGGACGCGTCTCACGGGTTTTTTTGGTTGGCTGGTATTGTTGCTGCTCCTCTCTTTCTCTCTCTCTCTCTCCGTGTGTGTTTTCAATATACCATTTGCGTCGCCGGTTCCTATTTTCTTTCCTTCTTTTTTTTTAAGAAAAAAAGAAAGGAGAAAAGCGAAAAGAGAACGAAAAGGTGATTTACCTGGGTGACGTTGACGGCGACAGCGGTGATGAACAGCGACGGCGATTGGACGTCTTGGGGAATACTCACCACTTCGGAAGGCAAGAGGGGAGAAGTTGAGATGGGTCGGGATCGGAAGGGGGGCGAGACGGGAACGGGGAACGGAGTCCACTCGGCCGGGCTTATAACGGGCAGGCTAGGTAAGTGCAAAAAAGGGGGCGCGAGGGGGGGGTGGGGGGGGGAGAAGAGGCTGAAGAGAGGCCTCAGCTGCAGAGGATTTCTATAGTGTGGGTGAGAGAGAGAAGAGGGGAGAGTGCGTGGGTTTCGGGGATATCCAGAGAAGACCGCGAGAGACAGAGGGGGAGAGAGAGAGTACGCATATACACGTGGGTTATATCAGGAGCGTCACGTTAACGATTGTCGACGAGTAGTAAGTAGTAGTATTTAATGATGGATGAGATATACACCACGCCCACACACACACACACACACAAACACACACATACATATATATATTATATATATATAGATACATATCTTCTATCCCAACTCCACATATATATGGTGCCGCTACCCTCTCACTCACAGCCCGACGCGCACACAATGCCTCGCGGGACCTGCGCCGCCTCGCGTTGCGGCGGGCAGGCGCTCGGGGCAGCTCCCTGGCGTGGCAAGGAGATGCCAGCCGGCAAGCCCGGCGCGGAAGCGGGAGCTAGCGACGGCGCCGAGTCGGGCGGGGCCCGGCTCAGCAAGACGCGTCGATCTCTCGCGCCTCGCCACGGCGGGTCCGCTCGCCTTACTACTTACTTACCTCCGTATCCCCCCTTTCTCGGGCTTTTCACAGCACCAGAGCAGCACCAAACCGTAGGCAGGCAGAAGACGCAGCGTGAGGGAACCTTTTTGTTATTCACGACAACTTGCAATGGTGGAACTGGCAATAGTAATATATAAAAAAAAAATCCACTCTCGACAACCGAACACAGGTGGAAGGTACCCCCTTTATCTCCCTCTCTCTCTCTCTCTCCCCCTTCCGCCTTGGCAAATCTCCCCGTTCCTCGCTGCGTTCCCCGTCGGCCTCCCATCTCCCCCCCCTTTTTTTTCGCTCTCTCCCTTGGCCCCATCTTCCGGCTTCCACTTCCCCGCCTTGAGTACCTCCCTCTCCTAATGTAAAGACGGTGTCCTCTCCCTCCCCCCTCTCTCCACACCCCCTTGCGATGGTGACAGAGTCAAGGAAACAGAAGCTCGCAATGCTCTCGCGTGCGCACGAGCATACACACATGCGCCGAGTTATCCAATGCTTCTTTCCAAGCCATAAATATATATAACGTCCCGGGAGACGGCAAGTCGACAAAGAAAACGAGAAAAGAATTTGGTTGAGGACAAAATAAAAAAAAGCAATCCCGGGTAATTTAGATATTCATCGCCTCCTCTCCTCAGCTATGTCGCAGAGTATCGATAGATGGACCGAAAAAGAAGTAAAAAAAAAAAAGTAGGACTTCTTGTTTCCCGACCCTTATGACGTACGCAAAACAAAAACGCCCTGTAAATGCTGATATGACGACGATGACGATGAATACGACACGGCTAGACGCGCGCGCGCGCACAGCCCAGACCTCCCGGATATATATCCTTCTCTAAAGCGCCGATGCTAATAAGTCTCATCAAACCGACCGTGGAAAAACGCAAAACCCGATTCGCTGGCGTGGAAAAATGCTCTTATTCGACGGGATCCTCTTCGATGGCCTCGAGGGGTGGCCGTACCGACTCGGGCGCCGATCGCCCGTACCACCACTCGTCCTCTTCGGCAGCACCATCTTCGCGGATCAGGTCCAGCATGACCTGCGCGTTTCGCTTGATGTCTTGCGGCCGCTCGACAATCTTCCTCTCCAGTATCAGGGCCTCGGCGGTGGGCAACCAGATCTGGTGCAGCGTCGGCAGGTCGGGAAGCACCGCCTTGAGGTGCTCCCGTGAGAGCGGACCCATCGGCATACCCTGCGCCATGCTGGTGCTGAACACAAAGCTTTCCGGAAAGTCGGTTGCCGATACTTCACTCCCCCGTCGGTCGTAATCGAACCCGTGCCGCACACGGTTGAACCCGTGTGCCTCCCCGGTAGACTTCGAGAAATCGGGGTCGTTCGTACTCGATTTCTTCCTAGAGAGGCGCCCGAAACCCCGTCGTTGTTTCGGCGTCGTCGTATCCGCAGGTTCCTTCGTAACCGAATTATACCATGATTCAACCACCCCTCTCCTAGAGTTGTACCCCTTGACCTCCCAGAACCGCTCCACCTGCCGTAGCCCGCCCACGCACAAGGCAGCCACGTAGACCTCGTCGGCAGGCGGATCCTTCATGTAACCCCTCAGGGATCGTTCGAAGCGGCCGACATAAGAAGGAGGCCGGAGGCGCCGGCAGAACGAGGATACAACCAGCGGAAACACCTGGTGAACGCGTAGTAAGGTCTGGTCATCGTACATGCTCATTATTTTCAGCTCGATAGGGTTGAGAGTATAGGGATCCCGCAATAGCCCGTGCCCGTGCTCCTTGATGTACTCGACATGCAGTTTCCGGTACATCTCGAAGAAATGAAAGATGGTGAAGAGTAGCGGGATCAATCGGCGTCGCATTCGTTCGTATTGTGGTTTGAATTCGAGGAATTGGGCCTCGGTGGTCCTGAGAAACATCTCCTTCGTCACCCTCTCGCATATCAAGTACGAGAGTTTAGCAGCGACGTGTAATCGGTGCCAGATTCCGCAGAGGTAGTGGAGTCGGATCGCGGTCGGATCGGGTGCCGGATATAACCGTTTCGCATAGGCCGGGACGTGATGTACTAGGTGGTACCGCGCGATCGGAAGTTCGTTGATCGTGATCATAGCATGCCACGATCGCGATGCCAGGCGAAGACTCAGTATGTCTGACAAAGGTAAGGACGCGATAATCTGGATCTTCAACTCGTTGGGAAGCGCCAAGAATAATTGGTCGAAGGGAACGCTGAGGGTGAAAAGTTAGCAGAGAAGGGAGGGCGGGCAGTGCCGACTCGGCATCGTCAGCGGCTAGACGGGCTCACCTTTTCCTTGGGGGGGGATCACTAGACTGTCTCCGATGCTCGTGATCGGTAGAACTGCGTGACGGCAGAATAGTTCTAAGGCTGAAATTGGCGCGGCGCTTCTCCTTCTCTGCCTTCTGAACATCATGCAGGGCGCGATCTATCGGCTTTGCTCCCCCGATAGGTAGAATGAATGTTGAGGATTCGGTTACGGCAGGGCCATCCAGCGGGATAACAGCATCGTCGTGAGCATGAGCGTGGTCCTTAGATTCGCTGAGCTGCTTGAGCTTGTCGAAGTATTTTCGCGAAGCAAACTCGGTCATATGTGGGGGGTCCATCATGTGAGAAGTTCCCGGGTATTGCGCGGGTACACCGGGACGGAATGGGAGGACAGGCGATGCCCGTAACGCACGCTTGTCCTCTATAAGGCAGGCACAAGCAGGGCGACGGCGAGCTCGATGGTATCGACGATAGTCAGTCGCATATCAAACATGTTGAGACATCGGAGAGCGTCGGGAGGGCTATGCGCTTTTCAAGGAGACCGGAATCCGTCGCCGGCAAGAATTCGAGTCGAGGGCCACGATGGGGTAACGCCCGAGCCGAGGCCAGAGGAGGATAGGTAAATGAACGACGGGTTGAGAAATTACAGCAATTAAAGCGCGAAAAGCGAGCGACGTCGGATGTATGGAAGGGGGGGATAGCAATGACGACCAAGCGCTCTGCACCTATCGTCTGGTTTCCACGCCGATCCGGTTGGTCCAGTCTCGATCGTCGGGGCGGAATTGGAGCGTCGGGTCTCTCTGGTCGAGGACGATGCGGTCACACAACGCTGGTGGACGGTCGTCGCAGACCCCGTGCCCGCGCTGGGTATTATGGCGGATGCGGCGGGAACGGACAGCTCGAGGGGAAGAACTATCGTGACGGGATTAGAAGAGCATCGACCGACAATCCGATGGGGGTGTAGTCACCGTCGGGACGGGAAGAGGTGAGGGGGTGAGGGCTAAGAGACGAGGCGCAACTTGCGGTTCGTAGGCCAAGATGCGGGAAGCGTCCAAGTATGGAGTAATAAGGAATAAGGATGGTGTCTCGAAAAGGTGACAAACGAAGATAAAGAGAGGATGGGGGCAGAGGTGAACAGAAGAGATCAAGGTCGCATGGGTGTTAAAGGGCCTACATAGGGTCTATGCTAAGGAACAAGAAAGACCCATATAGTCGACCACGCGAACAGAGGAAGCGGAGTGGTAGGAATGGTAGTATGGTTGGGGAGGGAAGAATGAGGCCGAGAACGTGAAGGTGGCGGAGATCCCAAGTTGGAACTAGTTCGCGAGTTGTGCGGACTATGGGACTTCTGGGGGGGGGGAGAAAGGGAGTGGAGGGAATGGGGACTCTTGAGTCTTGGGAGGTCGTCTGGAGAGAGGGAGAGGAGAGGGAGAGAGAGGGAAGAAGGGCGCGGCATGGGAACATGGGACCATGTACATATGTACAGTACATAGGGAGAGTACATGGATTGAGGGTGGATTCACGGGGAGATGACGGGAGTGGGCCTGGCTGGGAAAAACGGCGGGAAAAGCCAGGGTACATCGGAGGTACTACCGAGAGAGAGAGATGGCATCGGGAGGGCTGCAGGGCCTGCCGCAGGAAAGGTTCCCTGCCAAGCCGCCCGCGGCAGACCAGCAGAGGTACCGCGAGGTACCTCCCTGGGCGACGAGGCGGGTTGCATGTGGGGAAATTAGTCCCGGTGCCCTTTTCCACCTCTGCGGTATTGCCCAGGTACCTAGGTACCTAGGTAGGTAGGTCCCCACCCACCTCCCACCAGGTATATTAGATACATCGCCTTCGCCCTCGACAGCGTAGCCTGTTCTCCATATGACATCTCCACGTACCTGCTCAGCACGCGATTACGGGCCTAGAGCAAGTACCTAAGGTATTCATTTACAGACGCCTACCTAACCTGTCAGGTACCCTCTGCCGGGCCGGTTAGCAGGTTCCCCCACGCCGTGCACAGCATTAGGTAGGTACCTAGGTAGCTTAGGTACCTCTGGTGGTGATTACGCAGAGACCACCTAAATCCTCCTCCTCTCCCTCTCTCTCGATCTATCTCTCTATATACATCCTCTATATATACACCTCTCTCTATCTCTCTCTCTCTCTCTCTCTCTTTCGGGGGGTTGCGGCCGCGGGGAAAGGGAGGCGTGGCGTGGCGTGAGCTAAAAGATACAATAAGGGTCTCCTCTCTCCGTACCCCCTAGTACCCCTACCCCTCCCCCCCCCCCCGGGTGAGGGTTTACCCTTTTAAGCACTACTGGCGGCGATTTGCCCGGTCAAATAGTGGAGTGGTGCCGACCTATGGCCAGCGAGTGATATGTCGTTATGCCGCTCTGTTATGCGCCTTATCATCAGAGCAACTCTCACGTCGAGCCCGATCTGTCCAAGCATTCCCTCTTCCCATAATTCCGCTGCGGCAGGCCCCTCGGTACTTCCTTTCTGTACTCCCAGGTGCCGTGATAGGTACTGTAAGTGCTGCACCTGTAGGTACTATAGGTGCCCTCTCTGCGCGCTGTAGGCGCTGTAGGTACCCTATCCGTCCCCTTCAATTTGGTACTCCCCTTCTTCTTCTGGTAGCCGGTCGGTGGCTCGGGTAGAGGGACAGACGGGCGTACATCAGGTACCTATTTCGGCGATGTGACGTACGTACGTGTGTATGCGCACACCCATTATTTCGATATTTCTACCGATTCTCGCCTTGTCTCCCCACATCTTCTCCCACTATTACCGTCCATCCGCATAGTATCCACGAAGACTGACAGCGTGCCCAAGCCCATCCCACCTCCCGGCGTCCCTGCGCACTTCTACTACATAACGCTACCTACTGACGTGAAAAGCACCCTCCTCTGCGGCATAAATACTGACCGTCATGTCGTGTACCCGATTCATACGCCTCTGGAGCACAGACGACCAAACCCACCGACCCGATCCATGGTCGTGACAACGGGGATGGTGATGGTATGGTGATGGGGAAGGGGATGGGGAAGTGGATGGCGATGGGGAAGGGGATGGTGACGGCACACGGCGATGATCACAATGACAATGATAATGGCGGTGACCGCGATAGATTAGGACTCGCCCGCGAAGAACCAATGTCGCCGCCGCCGTCGTCGTCATCGTCGTCGTCGCTGTCGTCATCGTCCTCAGCTGCTTCTCCCTTTTTCCCTTCTCTCCTACCCTCTATAACCCCAAAACCACCCACACAGCCTGCCCATCTGCCTGCGCTGTGCACTCTACACTACAACGCTGCACTGCAGTACACTTACACCACACCACACTACATACACAGCCATGTAGTCGTCAAGTTAGATCGGCTCCGCGACTCGGCCCCCGTCGTACGGCCATAGACGGCCATAACTCGCCCTTTCGCGCCGAGTCATACCTGCATGGCAGTCTCCATGCGGTATCCCATCGTCTCAGCGCTTTGGTTGGCCCACTCCGCATTGATCTGGCTGCTTACATCCTGCCGGAGTCCCTCGCGATGCCACCCACCTATCGGCCCGCAAATGTCGTATACACTTCTCGGTCGTCCACTGAGAGCCTCCTGTCTAACCCCTACCTCCTCCTCCTCCTCCTCTCGACCTTCACCAATGCCTCCGCCCGTATACTGGCCCCTCTCCGTCTCCCTCTTGCTTTCCCCTAGTCCCCTCCATCCCTCCATCCACACCACATATCATCCATATATGCCTACATAGCATGTCTGCCTATCCGCGTCTGGATGGCTTCATTTCTGATAGCTGACCCCTAACGCCGACGCTCCTCTACGCGTAGAGCCGGCGCAAACCATAGATTGGCCGTTGGCAACAACCCTGCCTTGCTTAGAAGTACTGGCTACGAGGCACGACGAGCAGGCCTACGTCCCCTTCTCCCACCCCTTATTTAGCCTATGGCAAGGTCGGCTGCAGCTTGCAGATTGTCATAACATCGGGTTAGACAGAGTCGCCCTCTCGAAGCCTCGTGATTTCCGGTCGTGTCGTCTGGGGGGCCGGGGGGGGAGGGGGAGGGGGAAGCTCCCAATAGGTAAATGCGGCCAGTACCGAGAAAAGCACCGATTTGATTCCCGGCCAAGGCTCGCAGGGTCTGGAGGAGATACGGTACCTATGTGAGACGTGTGCGTAACTGGGTCACGATTTGTTCCCTTCCCTGGCCATCGGCACGGCCGTAACACACTTGGCATATGCGGGATTTGGCCGAGCGTCTGTCTGAACTTGGGACTCTCTCGTCTTCTCTCCTCCTTGGACCGAGACGTCGAGGTCGAGCGAGAAGCAGACCAGACGGGCCTCCGGTCGCGCGTGCGCGACACGACACATCGCCTTCGACCACAAACGGTATATGCGGGATACCCAGCATCACGCTGGACGGCTGCAGAGCCAGTCCGTCGAGGAAGCAGGTAAACGGGGGCAGAAGGGGGGTCATTGCTCTCAATCTCACGATTCGCCAACGGCAGCGATCTGAGCGCGATTCGGGAAAGATCTGCATTGATTTCGGCACTTCTCGTTGCTTTTCTCATTTCGGCCTCGCAATGTTACATGCCACCTAGGCACCCTTTTTTTTCTTCTTCTTTCTTTCCCAATGGGGTCAGGAGCCCCTTTTTCGTACCCTACGATGATGCGGTGGATGCATACGGGACACACAACCCAAGTTACCACCCGTCCGCTACCCTTCACCATGTACACATTGCACACATGACCACCGCCTTCTGTCCGAATCGTCAAGTCTCATTGACGGCAACGGGAGAGTCAAATAAACCCTACGGGAAGATACGGTACAGCACACACAACTATTCGCCTGTGAAGCGCGTTAGGGAGCGGCTTGTCCTCTCATCATGAACAATTGTTTCTTCGGAACCCTCCTGGTATTGAGGTGTTCCTGTCAGCCCACGTAATTTATCCGGGATACATAATCAATCGTCTCGTCCTCTCTCGTCGCCTACCGTCTCTACGGCGATAAAGCCGGCCGAGTAGCGGCGGGTTCGCGGATTGTTATTCCTTCCTGTAGCGGAGCATTTGTTTGGCGTCTGATTCAGCACCCGTCATCCTCCAGGCGATGGCCGTGTCGTATGTCATTTTCCAACGGCATACCTACATACCTACAACGCCTGATTTCGACAGGGACGCCGTTTGCGATGTAATGTACCTACTAGCAAGCCGCCACTACTGTCAGCGAACCGGGAGAGACAAGGGCGTGGGAATTCCCCGTGGTTGAGCCGTCGCTCGTCAAAAGGAAAGGCTACCCATGTGGATCAACGGCCCTACCGCGGTCGTTCTTCAGTTCCTCCTGGCTACGGCACGCCCTCTTTCTCATTGGTCACTGTCACCGTCAATCCCCCTTCACACGCAGCCTATCTTTCCAGACGAGAACCAGGCCTGTCTCTTTTCTCGCGCTCGTCCGCCGCGCCCTGTCTCCACCTCTACCTCTCTCTTATTTATGGCAAACGAGATCCAGGCCCTGTGTCATGTCTCACACAGCGACGAACGATAACCTACCTTACCGCTCTACCTGCCTACGCTGACACATAATATCTCTCCTCGAAGGGGGGAATTCATAGGGAGGGGGGGGTTTTTTTTTTTTTTTTTAAAAAAAAACCCTTTGTCAAGACACGACCTCGAATCAGCCCGAGTGGAACACGTCCCCTACCAAGCTAGGCGCGGCAGTAGATAGGTACAGAGTAGCCGCAGTTCGATTTCGGCTTCGCCCCTCAGTGCTCGGTGACGAGACACGCCGGCTTTTGAGGAGTGCGGACACAACTAGTTTACGCGAGTGCAACGTGATATTTGTGTCATGCTTCTGATAGCGGGCAAAACGAGGACCTCCTCGTCGGATCAAGGCGTTAAAACCTAGAGTATCATATGCCATAGGAGTCGGGCCTCCGAGACGACCGATGCCTAATGGTGATGTGCCCACTCCGCTCGAGCGATGGCAACATGCCGCCATGGCTCGACCGGTCGGACAGAGCCCCGTCGGTAAATGTAGTGGTTCTTGACTGACTGGCAGGTCGCACAGTACCGATGATCTACTCGCTCGGTCAAACCCATACCGACGACGGCGATGACCTGTGGAAAGTAATTGGACCGAGCAGGCGCAAACGTTTGGACTCCGGCGGGAGACGTCGAAGCGAGGGCCCGGCTCCAACCCTCTCTCTATCCTGCGACCCGATCGTGTAACACTTCCTGATTTCGAGCTACGTGCGGTATGCTTTCGAACGCGAGGCTGTCCTCGGGCCGCGGAGTCTGCGCGGTCCTACACGGCCCTCTTCGCCCCTAAGCTCGACGACTTGGTCACAGTAACACCTAGACAGCAATCTCCGGAGCTGGGCGCGAGTCGTTACGAAAGCCACCCCCTAGAAGCCGGCCCAGGCCCAGTCCCTCGCTTGAGTGGGCTGTCGCTTGCAGCTTACCATGGTATGTTTTAATATATTAGATCGATACTACCGCTCGCCTGACTGTGAGGCCTCTTCGTGTGCGCGTCGCTTGTCTCTTTTGGCTATCAGGGGCGTCGGTATACACACCCACTCGCGCCGATAATTCACACTCCGTACTCTCTCACGCACACCCACCCACCTACTCGCCCACTCGCACACCCACCGAACCCGTTGGGGGGTTGGGCCACGAACCCCAGATTGAGATCCGAGACAGGATCAGGCTATCCAATCTCCTTGTGGCGCAAGGGGAGCACGTCGCCCATGTCGCGGGTTGGTGCAAGGAATCGTGTCATGAGTGATATCGGGACAGAACAGCCTTCACATCTGCCTGTTCCGTTCACCTCTCCCGGCCGATATTTTTCCGGCAGGATCCTGTTTCTCACCCCTCCACCCCCTCCTTTCAAGAGGTATCCGATGCACTTAGCTGATCCAACCGAAGCCCCCGGCGCCGCGGGGTTTTTTCTTCTTTTTTTTTTTTTCAGTCTTCGGCTCTCTGAGCCCAATGGCGAAACTGCGTTTCTCACACACACGGTGACGTTGGCTTACTAGTATCCGCGTTGGAAAGAGAGAGGATCTCCCGAAACCAAACCAGCGACAGTAGAACCGACGACGCGAAAGGCGTTTTTCCCTCTGTCTGAAAGGGTCGTCCCTATCGCAAAATCAATCAGCTTCGCAAAGTCTGATCCAGACCCAATATTAACATATCCGATCCGACCAAGGCCTCGTCTACGTCGACGAGTCACTGGCGCGAAATGCGAGCCCGTGTGGTAGCCTACTCTCGTGATTTTGAACGGTCGGTTCTCTTCCTTTCCTGAGCGGTATCATGAGCCAAGCACCCGGCCGAGGGGAGGTCAAGGGTGAGTCCCGTACACCTACATATGCTAGGCATGCGCTCCTAGTAAGTCAGTAAGCAGGGCGAGGAAGAAGGAGGGAAAGGGAGAGAGAGAGGATGGGTCTAGGATAGACCAGCGAAGTCCCTTATGAAGGGGATAAAGCGCCATGCCCCGCCCCTCTCGCCAATAGGTACGCATATCTGCTTGCCCACATAGGGTCTTGGACGAAGAAGGCAAGAGAGTGAGAGAGCTCATACGCACGCCAAACCACCTACCTAGCAGCTATCGACACTACATACATACATACATACATACATACGCATGTGTGTGTGGCATGTATGTGTTATGTGCATGCACCTATTTCAGGTGGCCCCTTGGCATAGATCGATGACGGTGACGGACAAGCAAAGCGAGATGCCCCGAGCCAACGGCTTGCTCGCGTCGGTCTATTTTTAGCAACCACATGAGCATGGGCTGGGCGTGGGCTGGGATGGGCCTGGATTTCCCTCGCTCTGCCTGGTTCCTTTTTTTTTTCTCTCTCTCTCACCTCCATCGCCGATGGCTACTTTTACCTCACTGTAGATAGAAAGTGTTGGATAGTTAGTCAGACAGTGCTTGCGGGCTCTACTGATATGTAAATCGATCGAGACGGAGCAGGGACTGGGAAATCGGACAGGCCAGGACAAATCGCGTCAGATGGTCCCCAGCCTCACTCGAACCCTCGACGGACGGGGTCCCTTGCCACGTTACCCATCGTCGTCGTCGCCCGCCAAGACGTCGAGCATTCCCTTTTCCCACCCTGAGTAATCGTCACTAAGAGGGGATAGGGGGGGAGGCGCAGAGCGGAGAGCCATCTGTCCCTTCTCACACACCTTGTCCTAGTTATCCCGTTTTCTCTTCCCCGCGCGCCTGTTCCTCGTCTAATCTACCCGCCTACCTACCCGCCTATCTTTCCCATCTATATACGCACGCACAACAGCGGGAGAGTCTAGACCTGTCTCTTTCTCCCTCGCTCTCGTCCTTCTCGAGGTCTTATTACGAGACCAAGGTTGGGCAGGTTGCCAAATTCGGTAATCCACCACCGGCCACCATCCGGGACAGACCGCGCGGGAGACCTCTTTTCTCTCTCTCTTTTCTCCATCTCTGTTTCTCGTGGGCTCCTCGAGGGCTCCTCGAGGGCTCCTCTCATCATCAAAACCCTGCCTTCTAGGTCTTATTCCCGCCCTACGTTTCACACATCACAGCTTTCGTCGCGATTTACGCCGAAGCACACTCGCCTCTTAATCAGTGCAGGTTTGGCTCCCCCTCCCTCCTCTCTATCTCTACCACGATTTCGTTACTTTGCTCTGCTGCTCTCCCAACTGCCGATGTCTCCTCTTATATAATGCCCGGCGGTAGGGACCAGGGGCAAAATGTATACACTATCTCTGTTGCTTGAGCCCGCTGCCGTCCGATATTACCCAGTAGATTCATCCGTCCTCCTGAGTTTATTTTCCCGAGTCAACGTCTCTTCCCACCCCCCTCCCCCCCCCTTCTCCCCGCCGTAGCGCGGCTGAGTCTATCGGCGGGTGATTCGTGCATGCGCCTGTGTGTCCATGTCGGTGTGTGTGTCTGTGTATGCGTGCGGCGCGTGGTCCGAGAGAGATTGGCTCACCTTCGGTCTCTCACACCCTTCCTGCACCCCCCCCCCCTTCCTTTCTTGCGACAGACGCGCGGGAATGCTCGTTTCCTAGCCGAACCTCCCCCTCCCTTTTCTCCCCCTTCGAACCCGCCCACTGAGCACTGAGCCGCCTCCATTGGTGTTTCGATGCGCCTGTAGACGAAGCGGCGGCTGGTCCCTCCTCTGCTTATACCTACCTCCCACTGACACGCACGCCTCGGAGCAAGGTCACCCGCGCTCGCTCACCGCCGAAAGCGGGCCTCCTCTCGCGCCCGCCGTCACTTACACTCGTACACCTCATACTTACGCGCGCGCCGCGAGCCGCCGCCCCGTACGGTACACGCCGCGGGTGGGCGGGTGAAACATGGAACCTACACCTAGCGCTACCGGGTCCGGGTCCGGGTCCCTCCGGATTCCCAAGCCCTCAGACGTCGTTCCCTCGTCGTCACCGTCATCAGCACCACGCTTCAGAGCCGCCAACACCAGCGCCGGTAGTGGACATGCGCCCGAGTTTAGCGACGTCGCCGAGGTGGTGGATTCGCCGACGTCACCGGCCTCCCCTGACGCCCTGGCACGGTTCGAATTCGAGGCCGGCCGCGGCAACGACGGGTCCAAGATCCTGATGGTCGAGTGGGACCCGGCGCCGACGGCGGAGGATGGTTGGGTAGTGACATGGGAGGGTAAAAGGGCCACGTTTCCCGTCAGCGAGCGGGTGGAGCCGGACGGGGACGAGAACGGGAGCAAAAACGGGGCAGCGAATAAGAAGAGCAACGGCGACGACGAGGGGGGGAAGCGTCGACACCAGCAGCAGCGACGCCAACGGATCTACTTCCTGCTCCCGTCGGGCGCCACGGTGCCGCCGGCGGTGACGATCACGCACGCGGCGTCAGGCCGCGCGCTGACGGCGCGGTCGATGCCGGCCATCTTCGCGCCGGGCCTCGGCATCGGGACGCGGGACGCGGGGCGGCGGGGCGTACTGCACACGGCCTGGGCGCGGCTGCGGGCCGGGCAGCTGCAGGACGAGATCCGGCGCGAGCTGCGGGACAACAGCGAGAGTGTCGGCCTCGAGATGGCGGTCCAGGAGCGCCTGTGGATCATCGACCACTTCGGGCTCGACGACCTGCTCGCCGAGGCCAGCGCCGCTGCTGCATCTCGCGCGCGGTCGGAGGCGGAGCCGCGCCCCCCCGTCTCACCGCAGAGCCCGCGGTCCCCCGTCGGCGGCCGCTTAGGCGAGAAGCTGAAAGGCTTGAAGTTGGCGACTTCGCCGACAGAACTGGCAAATCCTCTACGTAGGTGATTTTTTTTTTTTTTTTTCATTATGACGAGCACTCGTAATCCGCTTTCTTCTTATCCTCGCTTTCTTTTTCTGCTTTCTTTTTTTTTTTTTAATTGAACAAACGTGCCTGGCTCCCCTTTTCCCTCTCCGCACCTCCCCCTTTTTGGAGGCATCCGAGAAAACTCTGCAACACATACACGGCGCCTCCTTCACACCTTAACCCCCCCATCCCCCTCCCCCCTCCCTGGCGAACCGCTTACCTCATTTCCCGCTCTGCTTCGGTTAATACTCACGTCGTTGTCGGCGGCGTCGTTTTCTCCTAGGCACCCACTTCGCACTCCAGCAACACCACGGCGCCCCCGAGCTCCGCGCTCCCGTGCCGCCGCCGAAACCGCCAGCGAGGGCCGCCGGCGTCGTGTCGCTCGACGCGGTTCTCGGGAGCGGTTCCAGGGGCGAGGCCGGGAAGCAGGAGGGGTCGGCGCCGCCACCCGAGATACAGAGCAAAGAGACGGAGGACGAGCTGTTCGCGCTGCCGATGAGCCCGCGCAGCCCCGAGATGAAGACCAGTCCGTTTAGCTTCCTAAAGTAAGGGATAGCGCGTACGTACCCCTCGCACACGCGGGACACAGCGCATTGTTATCCCAGTGCGGTGCTAGCCGTGGAATAGGGATGCTGCTGTGAAGAGAGGAGGGGCACACTGGAGGAGATACTTAGTAGGTGTATATATATACATACACACATATATATATACCTATATGTATGTATGTACGTACGGCCAGGAAAGCGATTCAGATAGCACGCCTAAACGACGGATGAGAGACGCAGCGAGATACGTAGGAAGCACGCCACTCCGGTAAGGCGAGGAGCAAGAAACGAAACGGGAGAGGGGAGCAGGGAAAAAAAAGGCCAAGAGAAAAAGAGAACCGGGAACATCTCCCCGCAGCTAGAGAAAGCAGTCCTGCTAGCCCCTGTATAATGATAATACAAGTGCGCAGCTCGCAACCCAGGGCGGGCGAGCAAAGATGGGTCAAGGGCTCGGCGCGCGAGTTTCACTGACTGCATGTGTAGGCCACGTCAGTCCCGGGGGCGCTGTCTAAGGGGGTTGTGGGTACGATGTGTTAGAATGTATGTACATGTGCATGTATGTATATGTGTATGTGTGTGGCCACACGCGAGAGGAGGAGGTCCCATCTAGATGTTTCTGTCTCTACCTCTGCCTCTGTCCCCGTTCGCTGTCCATTGTACGCGCGCGCATCCTACGCAGGGGTAGGAGGGAGAAGGGGGGAAACGTAGGCTCTCCTAGCTTGGCCTACACACGCATAGCTACGCATACATGCACGCATACGTAAATAGATACCCTGTCCGCCCGCACACATACCGAACGTGCTCTCCCTGCCCGGCTACTACCACCTTACCTCTCCGCCAGGCGCAGATACTATCTACCTTCTACGCCGTCTTGCTTAGCCTTTGAGCTACTCGTGGCTACTGAGGAACGCAAAGGAGCACGGGGCCGGTGCAGGGCGGAGGGGCGGAAAGGAGGTAAAGGGGTAAGGGGTGAGGGAATAAGGAGCAAGGCCGTCTACGCCTCCGGTGCCTTCGTGTCGAGGAGGTAGGTATGTAGGCGCCTATCCGAAGACGGAAATGCCGGGTAAGACGGCTGGGACCTCGCGTGGAGGGTGTGTGCGTATGCCGTGCCCAGCTGGGTGCGTAGGGGAGAGGAGACGTCGGGAGGTAGACAGGCAGGCAGGGCGTATTCGGCCCGGTGGGATGGGTGGGAGCGTGAGTTGTGCGCGCGCGGGCGTGTGAACGCATGCCCTATGTCCTGCGTTATCTCTCTCGCCCTCTCTCTCTCACTCTCTCACTCTCTCTATCTCACACACACGCACACACAGCTGTCTCCTTGTCCGCCGCCTGCTTGCCTGTTCGGGCATCGTCCGCTTGTCCTAGCCACGCGTGTCTGCACGATAGAGAGAGGCAATTGTTCAGATCAGCTCACCCGGACACGAGCATCAGGACATCTTCGTCTCGCCAAAGTTGTCCTTCCCCCGTCCCCCCCTCGCTTTCCAGAAGAGACTCGCCGCGTGTCATTATGAGCGTACGTGCGTCAACAATACGCCAGGCGTGTGTGTAGGCGTCCCAGCCGCGCCCCCCTAGCCCCCCCCGACCCCCCACGCTCGCTCGCTCTTCGGGCAGATAGAAGGCGTGGCTCCGCTGGCTCGCCAGACGAACGGGCGGGACAGACAGGCCGAAGCTAGCTTGGTCTCTGAGACAGACCCGGCTAGGCCGCTCCGCCCCTCGAGCTATCCAGCTAGCCAGCCGACTGGCTAGTAAGCTAGTTGAGCGAGCGTGCGAGCGAGCGCGGCCGTGTCTAGACAGGCCGGCGCGTTCGCCTCCCCTCCACACCCCGTCCAGCGCCATGCGTGGGACGTCTGGCGTGCGTCTGCCGCTGCCGCCGCCATCGTCATCGCTGCTCGCGCCACGCACCCTCCCTCCCACGCACAACTCCGCCCTCCCCTCCGCCTCGCCTCGCCGACAACCGCTCCCTATCCTATCACATCCTATCCGCGGCCGAGCGCCCCCCTCGAATAGGCAACTCCGCGCGTTCGGCCGCCCGCTGTCGTCTCAGGACCACGCCACGCCTCGTGGCCGCCCTCGCCCCCCTCCTTAAAGCCCGCCGGCGTCGAACGGCGGACGGCCACGTGCGGGCGCGTGGAGCGCGAGTGCGAGCCAGCGAGTAAGACAGGCAGAGTAAGTAAGCAAGCCTACCCCCCCCGGCTCGGAAGGGGGCCGCGGGTCGCATCGCGGCCCCTACCGACGCGGGCCAGTGCAGGGCAGCGCGCTCGCATGTACTCTACCTACCTACCTACGTCTAGACCTCGTCCCTTGCCGTCGGGGCGGCGCGCGAGGTCCGTTCGATAGGGTAGGTAGGTAGGTAAGGAAGACGCCTACCTACACCCTCGCGTACCGCGCCCGCGCGCACAGGTTGCGTGCATACGTGCGCGTAATGCACGCACTCCTACCGCATACGCGTGCGTACGGATACGGAGCCAGGCTGTCTGTCTGTCTACACACGTATCTACCTGGGCGCTTGCTGGGGGGGGGGGGGGGCTCATCGGTCCGAATGGCTATGGGTCCCCCCGAGATTTCCCTCTGCTGCTGGCTCCTCCCAACCACCTCTCTCTCCCCTCTGGCGGTCTCCTCTCTCGTCTTCTCGCTCGCACCCCGGCCCAGCTGGACTCGCCTCAGCTCGACTCGCGACCGGCTTGGCGGCGACTGAGCCCAGAAAAAAAAAAAACTCACTAGCTAGCTATGCGAACGACATAACGTACCTAGCCGGCGGAGTTTGTCTGTCTATGTGTGTGTGTGTGTGTGTGTGTGTGCACCATGTATCCAGACCCTCGGCTCCGTCGGCGACGAGAGGAGGAGGCTACACTACGTAGCTAGCTATGCGCCGTCGCCTTATGTGCAGGGGCATGTACGCGCCGCGTGGGTATAAGCCGTAGGCATATACCCAGGTAACTATACCTACGTCGAGCTACTGCGCATTCGTACGCGGGCGTCACGACGTGTCCGTGTGCTGCGTCCGGGCTGGGGGGAGGCAATACTATGCGATCTGCTACGTTCCGACACTCCCGCGTGCCATCTAGGCTACGCCATGGCAATGTCCCGCTGGCTTATGCGACCTGCGTACGCCTGTCCGCCTGCCTGCCAGTTACCCGCAGGTACAGTACGGATTGCTTCAGGCGGTCGATTGATTCCTTCGGGGGTAAATGCGCACGCTCAGCTCTGGACCGAATGACTAGATGATTTCCGCACCAGCCGTATCTAACTATGCACCTATGGATATATATATATATATATATATATAGGTATATGCTGTATGTCGCATTCTAGCCCCCCCAGGATGAAGGATGAGGTTGAGCGGCTGAGACCCGAGCTTGGGGGCTTTGCCAAGTCGCCGAATGCACCGTGGCCAAATCTGTCGTGGGAAGACGAGGTAATTACCCGTAGCCGGGCCGGTTGCTGACCGGCTCCGACTCCGACGCCTTCGAGTTGCCGAGCCCACCCTGCTATCTAGTCTCCGCGTCTGCGTTCTTCTTGTCCACCCGGCCCGGCGCCTAGTATGAGCGCCAGCATGGCTGCTCGGCTTCTTCTCGCTAGTCCTCGAGCGCCGGTAAACAAAGCCGCTCGCTTCCGCAGGCGGATTGAGCAGGAATTCCTGGAAAGGGACTTTCCCATGATACCATACACACGTAAACCGATGGTGTGAGACACAATCCCGTAAGATGAATACGGCGCATCAGTAGCGATGACCGAAGACAGAAGCTTCGGTTATTCAAACGGTTTTCGGGATCCGAGCCGTAGGCCTTGGAGGGTTGGAACCTGTCCGTAGATGGTATTGTTGACGGTAGCTGCGCTTGGGCGTGTCAAGAGAATTCTAGGGATGATTTAATAGTAATTAAGTTGTTGAGACAGGGAAGTATCTTCTCGACAGGGCGGGGATCGCGAGAAAAGTCTCCGCGACCTGAACGTATCGGTGTCGCACCTGGACAGCAACATATAAAAGTAAACGCGAGGCCCCTCACCGCCACCCCCCGACGCGGTGCTCGTTCCACCTCTCGCGGCGCTCGTGGCGGAGATGATAAAGCTTCTTCGCGTCGCGGTACCGACGGACCCAATCAAGCGTTTCCCTCTCCGTCGCGACCTCTCCGCCTTCTCTTCTCCCTCCACCGGCCGCCCCTCCCCTCTCTCCCGCACCGCCGCCGCTGCCGCCGACACCCGCGCCGCCGCCCGCGCCACCACTTCCCCCTCCCCCGCCCTCCAGGAAGCTCTCCTCGAGCGCGCGGCACACGGCCTCCTGCTCGGCGAGGGCCTGTCCGAGGCGTGCGTACAGGGCGGCGGGCGCGAACGGCGCGAGCGCGGCGTCCATCTCGGCCTGCTTCTGGCGCCACTGGCGCTCGAGCGCGTGGGTTGCGAGCAGCTGGGCCTGGGCGGCGGCGCGGCGGGAGGCGAGCCGCGCCTCGAGTTCGGTGAGCCGGCCCGCGAGCGCCGTGTTGTCGGCAAGCGCGGCTAGCAGGGCGTCCCTCGAAGCCGCTAGCGACGGGTGGGTCGCCGACGGCGCGTGGGTCAGCGCGTCTAGCGCCGCTGGGTTGCCCAGGATCTCGGCCAGGTCCTGCTTCCTGTGAGGGGTCGAGTGTTAGCGCGTGGGCAGCCTAGTGACCGGGTAGGCGGTGGGGACTGGCTAGGAGGGGGCTGACGGGCACACCCAAGGTGGGAGAGAAGTTGTATAGGTGAAGTAACGGAGATGAGGGTAATGGAAGGCTAGTAGCAGGTAGACACATCTGCGAAAGCACCACCACGTACGATTTATCCTCGAGAATTTTCGGCAACCAGCCATCGCCGGGATCCTCCGGCGGCGGCTGCGCTCTCTCCGTAGCACCGCCGCCAGCCGCAAAATCGGCACCACCACTCTCCGCCGTCGGGGCGGGTATCAGGCCCGACGCATCTGTTGTCGTCGTCATAGCAGCTGTGGCGGGAGTGGCCTTGGCCTTGCCCTCGTCCTGGTAGGAGGAGGAGGCGGAGGAGTAAGCGAGATCGTCCGGTGGCAGCGGCCGCGCCAGAGAGGAAGAACTCGCGGACGGCGTGCCCAGGCGGCTGGCATCGTGGCTGCTCGGCTTGGGCGGCGGGACAGGTGGCGGGCTGTACATATCTCCGTCCGTCTACCTGTGCCTCCAACTCTTCCTCCGACTCCCTGCCTCTTTCTCTTTCGGGGGTTCTCTACAGCCGGGAAGAACTCGGTTCCGCCCGTCGGTCGGTCTGTGTAGTGGGCTCGCTCACTTGCTCGCTCTTACGAATTCCCCTGCTACCCAAAGCGTAGTAGTGACTGTAGCGTAGTAGTGACTGTGAGGTTGTGATGTTGTTCTGAGTAGGTAAGTAGGGCGATGTTGACGTTGACGTTGACGTTCGCGGTGGGTGTGCCTAATTAGGCATTCACCTAGCCCATTTCATCCTATTGCTCGTCTTATCTTATCAACCTCCCCCACTTTAGCTAGGTTCAATAGGGGCAAAACAGACCCCTTTTCCCCTGATGAAGTCTACGGGGCGTATGAACTCACTCCTCTTTTCACGGATCGGCAAAATCCTATCGCGAGGCAGTAGCAAAACGTTTCTCGATGCTGTTTAGTCCACTAGCCTAGCTTGGCCCTGCTATACACTGCGGACGCACTATTACATGACCTTGTAACGCCCTCGTGCCTAGTCCGACAGCCGTCACCGATGTTGTCGTCTGATTCCCCGAGAGCCTCTAACGCCAGCGGACTCAAGAGTCTTAGATGTGCCGCTTCAGAAACCCACCTAGGGGGGGGGCCTCTAAAAAAATAAATCCCTTCCTCCCCTTATTTTTCTCTCATTTTTTTACCGACCACAACTCTCTCGTCCACCCCATCTCCCGCATCCTCTTGCTGCTACCGCCGGGGCCCTTCTTGTCGTTGCTATTTACTGCGAGCGCTTTGCTGCAGTTCGCGAAGCCTTCGACGAGCTCCTTCATTCGCCCCGATCTCATGAGCACCGGCGCCACATCCGAGTCCTTTTTGGCGATTACGGAAGCGAGCTCCATACATTCGAGAAGGTTGTCTCGAGTCAGTGTCGTTCCCGCGAAGTGCAGCACGCTCACATATCCTATGATTGTCTCAGGCAGATACGCATCTCGAAGGTAGGTAAAGTCTTCGACGTCGCCTTGTCACCCGGTTAGAAATGCTCTCTCTCGACAATCGGGACAAACATACCCTCGGCACTCTCCAGCAGCCAATGACCTAGGATGGGACCCATTAGGCTCTTCACCACCTTCACCTCGCGGCCTAGATTAGACCAGAAATCCCGTACTACCGCTTCTCCCGGGCTAGATGGCAGATTAGCTTCACCGCGTCGGGACAGGGAGGCGGATGGCGACGGGAACATACTCTTGGGCCAGGAATTCGCTGGATGCGATGGTCTCCATCGCATCTAGCGCCCGAATCAGGCACTCCATCTCGAAGAAATTCTGCGCTGCCGCGACCTCTTCGTCACCGAGTCCATTGTCCTCCAGCAAGCCAGCCGCAGCGTTCGCGCGGATTTCCCCGAACCATGCCACGTCTGAATCGTCGGGCACAGAAATGCCCGCCTTTTTGATGAATATCTCCGAGCAACGGACTCGTTCGGACAAGGCACGTGCAGCATGCAAATTGAATTGCTCTGGGTACGGCGTTAGTGTGTGGTGGTGACCACGGCAGATAGGGGGTGAAAAATGGCGTCTTACTGAGGAATCGCTTATAGATGGCGGCCCCGGCTTGGAACATTTCGTGCCAGAGGCCGTCGATGAGGAGGAACCATTCCAGAGACTGGATGAGTTCTTCGTCAGTAGGGTTGAGCTTCTCCGGAATTTCCCCGAAGAAATCGGGTTTTAGGGGCCGACCGTATTTCAGAGTAGACGGGTCGGCTGATAAGATGGACAATCTGCCAAGCGGTGATATGCGCTCCTCGGTGTCGGGGTGCCGCTGCAGAAGAGAGCGTGGTTGGAATTGGACGAATTCCGCAATGTCCATGCCGAGCTTCTCCATGAGCCTCAGCAGGATCTCTCGGTCCTCTTGGTTGGTCACACCGGTCACATTCCGGCTGAGCGTGAAGAGAGCCTTCTCTCCCTGCAGCTGATGGCAGTACAGCGGCATTAGATCCGTAAGGCCGGTCAGCCGAAGCGTACTGACGTAGGCCGAGATCACGCTCTCCTGGACTTCGCGACGCTCCCCGGTCTGTAGGTGAGCCCCGTTTTCGAGCCCTTCCAAGCTTGACAGGATCAGATAGACGTGCACTAGGATACGCAAACTATTATGATCGGTAAGCTTGATAAACTGGTCTTCGTCGATGTGCCCGTCAGGTTGCCCGGAGCTCGGTATCAATACCGAAGTGTCCCCGGAGTTTGCCGACTTCCTGAGGGCCAGGCCAAGTTCGTATGCGTACTGATCGAGGCCGTTGGAGATGATGGCTGCTTGAAGGGTTTTCATAGGCGTTCTCGCTTCTGCTGATGTCTTGGGATTCGTTTCCAGGGATTTGACCAGACGTTCCCCAACCGAAGCGGCGTCACCGTGGAACTGGACAGCGTTGAAAGCGGGCAAGGTTTGCGTGATAGCAGCGGTTGCATCCGGCGGCGATCGCTTCGTTAAGTAAGCATCGAACTGCGTTCGTAGCAGGGCGTTGAAATGAGCGTAGACGAAGTCGTCCCAGTCCTCGCAGATCTTCTCGACGCTGGGAATGTCGCCAGAGAGTATACCGTAGACGGCGCGCTCGAAGTCGTCGGTGCCGCCCTGCCGCGCCAACGCAAAACAGGTACGTCGCCAGAGGAGCATGGAGAGAGGGCCGCACTTGAAACTGTCTCCACTCCCGTCTTTGGACAGCGGCATGGCCGACATGCTGACGGCTCTCCAGACTTCCGTCCTCTCGATACACCAATCTCGAATCTCGGCCATACTTCGCCCCCTCCGCAACAATTCGTAGCACCCGAGCCAGATAGCTCTTTCGAAGTACTCGTCTTCTGGCAGCAGTTTCCGGCCCTGCCTCGTCGCCACATCGGGGTCGAGCTGGGTGACTAGAGGGTTCGATCCATTTCGAAGGATTTGGCTAACGTCGGAGGCGTTGGGATCTAGTGCGCCGGACCAGCCGTTAACCTTCTTCTGCATTTTAATGGCAGAACGTGTGTGGAGCCACCCGTAGGCAATTATATCACCCCTTTCTGCGCGTTGCTGGTAATCTCGGACCAATTCGTCGATGTCCACGCGCGATTCGTCGGCGCTCGTCTGCAGGCATTCGAGAATGGCTTTGCGTTCCCGCGCTGTGGGGTCCGCCCGTAAGAAGTCGCCCCACAGTTCCGAGCATGACTGAAGCCTCGACAGGCCGTGGTGCGTCGGCTCGAAGGCGTCCTTGGTGTTCGGGTATCGCAACGGTAGGAGGCGCCGTAGCAGGTCCCAAGTTTGGGCCTCTAGCTCCCAACTCTTCAGCTTCTCGGTTTCGGCTGGCGACTCCGGCCGGTTGTCTACATCGTCAAGGTCCATCGAGTCCTGGCTCGACGCCTCATCTAAGCGGCGAAGAGCGGTCTTGGACTGCTGCACTCTAGACTCGCGCAGAGCGTGGACTTTGTTGGCGGCATACCGGTAATACGTATCCACGAGCCTGAATATTTCGGCGCGTTTATCGGCAGGGGCGGTCCTAGCGAAGGTCAAGGAATCGAGGCCTCTAGCGAACTCCTCAGCATCGCGCAAGAACTCTTCCTCAACGTCGTCGTAGGGCACTGTGGGAGCGTCAGAGTCAGTCCGAAACGACTCGTCGGATTCAACAGATGGCAGCGGTGGTGTACTTTGCCCAATCGAGTCGGGAGAAGCCGGCGGCATGCCAAACTGCAGCCCGGAAACGTTCTGGGACCTCTGCGGCGGCATCGTGTCGGGTGTCGGCGGGGATCGAGGGGTGACAGTTGGTGCAAGGGTTTGTTGCTACTATCGTCGACTGAGGAGGAGCTGGTCGGAAGCCAGCATCCTCCGACTCGCTGGTACTTGTACGAACGCAACGAAAGGGCGGTAGCGACAAGATCGCGGAGTGGCTGGCTACAGTTTGCGGCACTGGCTATCTTGCGAGATGGCGAAATGGGTATGCCGGTGTGGATGTGGGCGTCGAGGTGCTGAGAGGTGGTTGATGTATTGTACTTGTTTTCTTTGATGATGGGAGCTGCCGATGCGAGCTCTCGAGGTTGGATAAATCATCCAGACCATACGCGATGGGCCGGAATTGCAGAGATAAGGTACCTCTCTAGTTGGGTAAATAGGCAAAAGGTACTTGGCCATTGTGCGCGTCAGGGGTACGTAAGATGTTGGCCAATCAACGTCAGCCCTTAGTAGTCCTCACCAGCCACGCAGAGCAAGGGGCGCAGCCACTAGTGTCGGGATTCACTGTGGCTTGGTAAGAGTACCAAGTACAACGTACCTACATGCCTAAAATCATCGTGCACAGGAAAAGAAAAAAAAAATCTCTTTTTTTCCTTCTTCATCAATGTCATCGGCATTCATATTAGAGTCTCGGGATAAGCCACCTATTTGCTTCCATGCTTATCCAGGTCCCCTGCGGATCTCTCGCGCGCTCAATGATCGCCTAGAACGACCTCTACTCTTCATTATTGTTGCCTGATATTTACCTCTATTCGGGTCAACGTGGGCAGGGAGATGTAGAACATGCCGCACACACCTGTAGAGGACGACGTATAGTACTCGGAGATGGTAGTGCCGACCGGCCCCATATACCTAGAACCCTAACAACAGAGTCCTCGCTCACTTGTTCCGCTCGGCCAGCCGCTGCTTCACTTTCAACCGTAGGAGGCTCGCCTTCGGGCAGCTGGCACTGGTTGCATCATCGCCGTGTTTCCGGTAGAAGGCGTCGCAGCATTCGTACAGGGCGTCGATGAGAAGAGAGCACTTGGCCTCGTTATACCCGTTCCTTTCGAGGCAGTCTGCTTAGGTTAGGTCCAGTCTCGCGCTGCGGGTGCTCGTCGATCTGGGATGGCTGGATTTCGCCTACCTTGTATAGCACACTGAGGGCGTATGTGGTCCATTAGACGACGTCTCTCGCATATCGTTGCCAGTGCTTGGATAGGATCGCCTCAGAACGCACCTCAAAAACTTACCGCACGAGGATGGCATGGGGGGTTTGACCCGAGATCCTCCTTAGACACCTAGAGCAGTAGCAGTGTCAATTGCATGCATAGCGAGCCGCTAGCATCAAATTGTTGAAATGCCAGCTTACCATCTTTTGAGTCTCGCCAGGTTGGTCTCAACGGGTCGGTAGGGGAATGTGATGTATTTTGATTAGGGAGTATTGTAGAGGGGAAATTATAGCAATGTCTGTACGGCATTCAGCAAAGACAGGATGGACTCTTGGAGCTGCTGGGCCTGATTGGTTGCTTCGACTCTGAATTGCCACTTCGGATGCGTATACCTACCACGTAGTATCTCTATCTGCACGCGCGCGCACACGTGTAGATAGATACACTGTGTAGTAGGTATGCTTTGAGTTGATCAAATCCATACGATATGGACCGGCCGGTTAGTTGGTTCTGTGGTAGACGCAAAGGCGACCCAATCGGGTCTCCGGGTGGTAGTTGAGGATAACCTCAACTCTCTCTCTCCTATCAAAGCCGGAGCGAGATCCCGAGCCCTATGCCTCGGACCCAGGTCCTACGTACATACGTCTTTTCGAAGGGTAGGCTGGTATCTACGACGGGCAATTCCAGGGCAAGAAACTCAGGTTTACGTTAGTGGACACACCCTTCTCAAGTATGAGATTAGGATAGCCTCCGGGGAGCCTTGCGGAAAACTCTGGGGGTTGTCCGAGCTATCGTATCGTAGATTTACAGCGTGAGAGCAGACGCCTGCTTCGTAGGTAGTAAGGGGTGTACAGTACATATGCGTATTCCGGCTGGCCGCGCCGTCGACTGGAAACGAACCTTGTTAGGAGATACCTACCTAGGTCCCTACCTACCTTAGGTAATTAATTATTACAGAGGTGGGTGCCTATGAGTACCTATAGGAGGTACCTAGCCTCATCAGAAGACATCCATCTTACTTACCTAGGTACCTCCAGTCCCTGATTACAGTGCAGGGCTCTCTGGAACTGCTCTTTTTTTTTTTTTTTTTTAAAAAAGTATTCATTTTCTTCGACGAGGTAAAGATACCCACCCGAATATACCCGTGTTCCCTAAAGTCCTAGCGGACATAGGCGCCGTAGGTACAATACCTGCTACCCTACTGGAGGGCACCTTAGGTACCTAATGTACCTCTTAAGGCTGTATGTATGCAGCCCACCTAGGAAAGTGATCGCTAGGAAGGTGCGAGACGCCTTTGTATTCAAGCGACTGCCCCGCCTTTATATAGCAGCGATCACAGTCCTTATTTCCCACTTGCGGCGCCTCCAGGAATCCCTTCGCGTTGATTCCAGACCTCACCACCACCACCACCACCATCGCATCACCCTTCCTCACTTTTCTTCTTCTCCTTCCCCCATTCTTTTTCCCACCATTATTTCCCCAGGCGCTCTCGTCCACGGTCTCGTTCATAACCCCCCTAGACCTGCATCCCTGCGCGAATCCCGAACGTCGTACCTTAAGAGGCTCCTTTGATCTGTGAGTCTACCCACGAGATCCCGTTGCCATCGTCGTAAAACACACTGCTCGCTCCCTACCACCCCCTCCCTCCCCCCAGGCACCTGCGGCTTGCGCACCATCTATCTGCCCATCTATCTGTCTTGCAGCCTACGCGCCTTTTACACGCCATACGCCTGCATCGATCGCGTTCTGACGAGTAACACCTAGGCGTCTAGACAGTCAGCCCTGCGATAGAAGCCAACAACCACCCGCCCAACCGTCCCTCGGAGCAAGCACACACAGCCCTACAACCAAAAATGTCCCGAGAGAACGATAGCGGAAGCCCTACGGCCGAACGCCAGGAGGCGCCTGCTGGTGCCAGCGAGCACTTAAACATTAAGGTCACAGATAACAACAATGAAGTCTTTTTCAAAATTAAGCGCTCGACGAAACTGGAAAAGTTGATGACCGCCTTCTGCGAGCGGCAGGGGAAGAGTGTTGAGGCGGTTAGGTTTCTCTTCGAAGGCCAGCGGGTTCAGAAGAGTGACACCCCCGACTCGGTAAGCAGACACGACACACCGACCCGCGCCATTGCAGCCCTTCTACCGCCTCTCATCCCCCCCCCGTCCTTCTCTCTCTCTCTCTCTCTCTCTGCTTGCTAATTTCAATCCTCCCGTCCTCAAGCTTGAGATGCAAGACGGCGACACGCTCGAGGTCCACCAGGAGCAGGTGGGAGGCGCCTGCTGATGCGACCGACCGGCTCCAGCCTAGTTGGTGGGCCGATACCACCTTACACACGGAAGCTTGGATGGATCGTAGGGTTCGGTGCGGAGAGGGTTATCGCGATGTATTCGAGTTAAATCGCATTCCAGTGGAATCTTAGGAGGACCCCGACGTTGCCGCTATCAGCCTCCGAGGGGATTTGCTGCTCCTCGTACTCTCTGACCTTAGTTGAGGATCCCACCATGCTAGATTCTTACTCTACGAATCTTTGATAAGTACTTTATGCTATTAATCGAGATGGATGCCCATCCCGCACCAAGGCCGCTTTTATTGCCGCACCCGCGTCCCTACCTGCTGCGTCCTGTCTGCCTTACGGGCACTTCATTTTACCCTTCCGGCTATTCGCTAGCCGCTATCGATTGGTCCTTCGAACATCAATCTTCTCCCGTCTGCTGTTCTCCCGCTCGGGAGAGCCGAGGAGGGATGGCTGACGAGGATAGCCGATGGTTGTTTCTGGCTACCTGCACCTAACTCTGTCTGCGTCTAGTAAATGTTGTTAGGCTAGACAGCCTCGCGCCATCGTCGTCTACTTTCACGAGGCCACTCCGATTCTCGATATTTGCATACGGCAAGGCCCTGAGCAGCTCGTTTGACTTAAAACACCGTACAGAATTTGAACTATTCCTATGAGTAGTACCCGCATCAAAGAAAAATAACAGGGCCAATCTCGAGCCCGTTGCTCCTGTTATCGTCGGATTACAGGGCGAGGCCGTCTTGCTTAGGTAGGGACCCGTTATTTAACATCGGGATATTGGATGACGGTACGGAAGTCGGGGTAGGGAAAGGCGTAAGTACCTTGAGATACGTGTAAATACCTACTACCGCCTTGGGGGGGTGTGTAAGGCGTATCAGGTACCCTAGGCAGGAGGTAAACGGCCAATGCAGCATACATGTACCTAGCCGGTGATGACTACTGACTTACGAGACTCAGGAAGGCGAGAGTGGGATGAGGGGAGGGAGGTGTTTTACCTGCACAGGTGGGTATATATATCTGTATGTATTGTGATCCTCACCTCACGTCTCCTCCCTTACCATCATTTCTGCGTGTCTCTGTCCGGCATCTGTTCGGTCCAGATCAGCCGGCCACTCGCGGTCACGCTTCGAGGCACGAAGGATTCGTCTTGGTAGAAAGACAGATACCGATTAATCAATTACTCGAACACTTGCTCCGTACCCGGCCGACTCGCCTAGCTAGTTGGTCTCTCCCTCCCCCGGTCTCCTGCTGTCCGTCCGTCCTTGTTCGCCCTGTGCCTCTCTCTACTTGCTTCCGAATTGCGCGCGAACACACAAAGCCTAAAGTTGCAAAAGAAAAAAAAAACGCAAACCCGCACACACGCCTCGATGATGAATGTGGTTATGCCGCCGATGGTGGGAACGCAGGACAAGACGCAGCATGCGGAAACGCATAAAAAAACACCCATTACCGCGAGCCACACCATACTAGATTGAACCCGGAATAAGATCAAAAAGCAAGGCAGGAAGTAACAGGGGGAAAAAAGACACAAACACCGTATTATGATCGATCCGTGCCAACCCGGCCGCCCGGCCATTCGCAATGCCTTTTCTCCTTGTTCCCCAATTTCCGACGCCAACTCGACATGTAGGGGGGAGAGAAGACAGGGGGAACAGGAGAGAGAAAGAGAGGGGGGAGGGGGGCGAGCCAAACCTGAGTTAGTTCCACGAGCCTATGATCGACTTGATCGGCCGAGCTGAGGCGTCTCTCGCGTCGCTTGGGCGTCGTCGTAGCGATGCGTTCTTTTTTCCTTCTCTTTGCCTGTTTCTGTTCCCTCTACACTGTCTTGTCGTGCTCGCGTATGCTCTTCCCCGTTCCCCACTCCCCGGTCCGTCTGTCTTCCTCACATCTTGAGCTCCGCTGCCCGGCAGCGCGTGCACAAGACTACTCCTTCGCCGCGCTCGCGCATCGGGAAGATCTGCCCGTCCTCGAAGCCACCTCCGCAAGACGAACAGCGGAAACAGGTGTCGTGCCACTCTCCTCCGAGCGCGCGCACGTACTGGCCGACAACTGCGAGCCGGCAACCGCGACACTTTGGCGCCCGTCGTTCGGTCCGTTTTGTTTGGCAGCCGACGCACCAGGCGTACCCGTCCTTTTCGATGTGCGTATCGCCCCGCTCGAACGGGTCTCCGCACTCGGCGCAGAAGAAGTGACCGTAGTGCCAGTGTGCTCCCAGCGCCACCACATGCTCCCCGAGGATAGGGGTCTTGCAGTGTCGGCACCGTGGCGCGAACTGCTCGTGCCAGTCGAGGTGGCAGAAGAAGCGCAGTCGCGTGTCCCCGTCCTCGGCCATCGTCTTTCCCGGCACCTCCTCGAGGACCTCGCCCGCCGCCCGCCGCCGGATCCGCTCCAGCCGCTCTGCTCGCGAGGTGTCCGGCTCCGGGCTGATTTCCATCGCCTCTAGCGCCGTCCCACACGCGTAACATCGGAAACACTGCGGGTGAAACCGCTCCGAAGTTCCGGCGAGCCCTACGAACCGGCCCTCGATCGCTAGCCCGCATTCGTGGCAGGTTGCGGTTGCGCGCCGACCGGCGGGTCCGACTCCGCTGGGGGCCGGCGACCAGTGGCTCCGCGGGGGGTCTCGTAGCGGGTCGTAACTTCGCTGCACTGCCTTGGGGTCCGGCAGGGGCCTTGCTGAGGGCCTTCTGCCGTCATTATTGTCGTCGGGCGTGATTATGGCGGGGATGCTGCTGGTGGGTGGTTTGGTGCTGTTATCGTTATCGTCGCCAGGGAGAACAATGCTGGGTATGACCGGGCGGTCGCTCGAGATGGAAATAGTTGGCACCTGCGGGCCGCTACCGCTACCCTTATCGTTTACCTGAATACTTGGGATGCTCGGCGTGGAGGGGAGGGCGCGCCCGGACGACGCCACCGGGACCGGAGCATCCGGCGTAACTGCGATAGCAGGGGGAGGCTGTTGACGAGGCGGAATTTGTTGCGAGCCCGCACGCTCCTTGACGACCCCGACGACAGGGACTCGGCTGTTGCTGCCGCCGCCGCTGGACTCTTCTGGCTTGGAATCAGTTGCCTCTTCCGGGGGCTGCCAGTTTCGGTCAAAGCTTACGATGGGGCGTCCCGGGTTGTCACTGACCGCGGACGGAGTGGGCAACTTTACGCTGCGGTCCTTGAGCCGCATGCTGGTCGCCTGCCGAATGTCATCGCTACGAATTTCCATGCCATTCTTAGTCGGCACCTCCTGAGACGTGCGCGGCGCACCCGCCGGGTTGTTCGTCGTGTACGCGGGGTTGCGCGACTGCGACGGCGGGTTCTTGTGGATCTCGTATCGGGATACAGGCTTTGCCGCCGTCTGCGCTTCGGTGTCGTCGTCGGAATCAGATGAGGCGGAGGCGAACTGCACCCTGTTGGGGACGCCTCTAGCCTTGAGCCCGATGGGTCGCCTGCTCACCGCGGCGCGAGATGGTCTCGCGGTCCGCTTGACCGTGCTGCCCTCCGGCTCCTCCCAGATCTGGTCGCCCGAGAACGGCTTCTCGATTTCGCCGCTAATATTGCGCTTCATGCTGCTCCGGCGACCGGTGCTAGGGTCTGCGCGTGTCGTGCCGCTGAGCGCACCGTACGATTTCGTTTTGTTTGATCCAACGGAGTGCGTATGCTGCTGCTCGAGGCTCGTACGGGGGCTTCCTTGCGAGGAACCTCGCTCACTGTTGGATACACTGCCCGAAAGAGAGGGGACGGACTCTTTAGAGAGGCCAGAATTACCGACATCCTCGTTGCGTCGACCGGCGCTAGCCGCGCGAGCACGGGCGTAGCTGTTCTGGCGCATATGCGACTTATAGCGATAGGGGGTGCCAGCCTCGGGCACCTTCACACCATGCTGATGCTGCCAGACCAACTCGGCTGCCTCGTTAAGGGCCGCATCATAGAGTCGGGATTCGTCATCCTCTTCCTCATGCTGCTCAACTCCCTCGTCTTTACTCTTCTTATCCTTTGCCTTGTCCTTATCCCTCTCCTTATGCTTTTTTTCTGCCCCAAGATCCAAAGAGTCCATGGCGTCCATAACGTCGATGGCCTCGCGGAGCGAGATGGCTTCTTTTCTCTCCATCCATCGTTGGCCACGCTCAATGTAAGTGGCGCTGGGAACGACCTCGCCCGGTTTCAGAGGGGCGATGTAAGACGAGTTTTCTGGGTGGTAGTCCTTGCCGGCGGATGCTGTGGTGGAGTAGCGAGAGAGCACGCTGCCGGCCATGCTCGGGCGACTGCCCCGCGGTTTTGGTTTCGGGATTTCGTCTGACTGGGCCTTCTGGTGGTTGGTCGATGCCTCGGATAGAACCGAGGTGGTGGCTCCGAGCGAGAGACGGCCTATGGACTCGCGGCGCAATTTCATGGAGGGTGGCGGGGGCCGGGCCCCCCCGGGACGGTTGACTCGATTATCACGGAGGCCCGCCAGGTAGGTCGCTGCACGACGTAGGGACGGAAGTTAGCGTCGAGACCTGCACCTAGACATATAGACCCGATGCGACAGGGAGAGCCATTCTGGAGAGGAGGAAGGGGCGGGGTGATGCGAACCGAATTGTTCACTGCTCATATATGACGGCGACGGCGGCGTCACCTTCCTAGGTGAGGACCGCTCTTTGGACTTGTTTCGCAGCATTGCCCGTGGCGAACAAGGCGTGGGAAGCGGAGCGATGTGTGCGCGCGCGTGTGTGTCTCTCTCTCTTGTGGTTGTTGGCTCGGCCGGAGAAGTTGCTAGCGCATTTATCTTTATATATTTATGGGCCAACGGCAGAGGTAACTTTTTTTTTGGAGAAAGGGGGAGGTGGTTCAAGCTTGGCAGGCCGATTTCCTGACGATAAGGAGGGATATCCGTGTCTCTTCTGCGATGCTGGTTTTTTGTAGGGGAAGGAGGGGGAGAGCGGCTGGATGGAAACGGACGGAATTGGTGCTATAAGTTATTGGCGGCTGGTTGCGATGGGATCAGTCATTTTATTCCAAGAGGTTGACGGCATACAGACGATGTGTTGTTGTTGTTGATATGTTATCTAGGCATGTGTGTGAGGGGAGGGGTTTCGGTTGCTAGGGGGAGGCGGGCGAGTGAGTCAAAGGCTGGTGAGCGAGGCATGCGGTATGCTTGTGATACGGGTATTCAAGCATGGACATGGGTGTGTATACGTCGTAGTAACCTACCTGACGGGTATTATATCACACACATACATTGACACACACACACACACACAACACAATACACACACTTACATACACACAGATATGAGTCGCTGGCGTTTCGGACGTGTGAGTGTTTGGGAGGATATGTACGGGTACACTTCGGATGTTGGGTAGGGTGTCTTGGTCTCTAAGTTGTCCGAAGGGTCAGGACCGACGATGCACGTAGGGTTGGTAGTGGTAGTAGTGGTAGTAGTTGTAAGTAAGTAAGGTAAGGGTTGGCATGTGGATATCTCGCGAAGAGAGGGAAAAAAAGAAAGAGAACAAAGAGCAACGCATGATGAGGTGTCCCACCCCTGGCTGGGATTCTTTTAATACCCAAGTAGGGCTCCATTCGAGGGAGAGGGGGGAAATAGGCCAGCCAATGTTTTGCTCCCACCTCTCCTCGCACGTCGTTGCCAGGGCAGCCGGGTAGGTGACTAGGGTATGACAGCTGGCCCTGCCGGTCCCCCGCTCCTGCCCCAGGTACTACCTATGTTAGGTTGGATGTAGGTACTGGGTACGCCGCTGCGTATGTACATTAGGTAATATGGATACAATCCTGCCCAGCGGATAGCATCTGCTCATACGCTTGGAGGTAGGTATCTTATCAACACAGCTTTGCCGCCAGAGGTACCGATATACCTAAGGCACTGGCCTTTCATTCAGGTACCATCTACGATACGGCATCTACGGTCTGTCGGGCACGTGCAATTAGGAGGTATGTACTTTATTCACGTGTCGGAGTAGAGAGGAGGTACTTAAGACAGGTGGGCGAGCGCGCCCTGAAACATCCCACAAGGGCAGACAGCTCAAGATACCGGGGCACACTTCAGCTTGTTCGGCTGGCCGCCTAACGTGTTGTTAGCAGCGCCCAGCAGCGCCCACCAAGCTCCTCCGAAGAGTCATCTGCAGCCCGCGCAAGACAAGCAGGGTCCGTCCCAGGAATGGACTGGACAGCAGCCACCTCAGCAGAAACCACCTCAGTCCATACGCGCATATAAGATATAGGGGGGGTAGGTACCTGAGGTAGGTACCTAACCTAAGATATCACATGTTGTAATGTACATCAGGTACCGCCCGATCTACGGAACCCGGATGGAAGGTTCTGGTCGTTTGGCGGGGGTTTTTTCTACCACGGACGCGTCTGGCTTAGCGGCCGTTGCTGCTTTTATTGAGACCCGGCTCTCGCTCCTCGGCGTATTCGTCACGTGGCCTGGATGCGGCTCAGAAACAAGACTTACCTAGTACATGTATATGTAGCGTTGCATCTGTGCGACACGGCATTATGATACCGTAGTGCACTCATAGCGCTGCAAGGTGTTATCAAATATCGTTGCTACTCGTCCTAGGAGTAGTTCTTCCGCCTCTCGCAGAATCCGGCTGTCCAGACCATCGCGTGTCGGGTAGAGCCCAGCGTAGCCGGTGATTCGGCCGAGTGGTCGGATGAGGGCCGTCGGGAAAGACTCGGATGACTGGCCGGCCGCGACCGGCCTCCCACGTAGCCCAGGCTGAGAGGGAACCGGACCGGTCTCGGCACCTACGTCAACTGCTCGTGGCCCTAGCCCTCTCTCCCAACACGCCAACGTCCCTGGGAAGCCGGGAGCACTCAGAGACTCCAGGAAAGCATCCGGGATCTGCGACGATAGGATACGCGACATCCCAAGGTTGGAGCGTGTCCGGACGAGTTCGGAGGAGATATAGCAGCGAGCGTTGTGCTCACGGTATTGATAGACAGCTTAGATGTGGCCCCCCGGTGGGATGGCGAGGCTCTGTCGTCAGATTCGTGACATCGTGAGGGCCGACGTAAAAACAACAGTGCCGAAACTCGCGGCCCGGCGCGGGAGTACGGTGCCATCTAGCCCCTCTCGCATACATTGTCTTTCGAAGTACATACCCTGTGATCGCAACCGGTCCTACTATCTAGAACGCGGAATGGGTACTTCCTAGTGAGCCTTGGCGTCTCGGCCGGCAATGGCTCACAAGCTTCGTGCTCTATTATTCCTGCTCATTTTCCTATCGCTAACGTGTTCGGGGAGTCCTAGAGCTAGCGGAGCCTTAATACCTACTATGCCTACATAGTAGGCATTCCGCTACCGGGCATTCGTCATCGCGCAGCAGACTACGGGTTGGATCCATGATATTCTCAACGTGCCCTTCGCTACCTAGGTATGCGAACAACGTCGGACTCCTTGCTTAAAGCGGCGCGGGAATCTCCGCAGGCCCTTGCGGCACCAAGCGCCCGCACGAGTACAAGGGTGCCCAGATTGCACTCGCCTCCTGTTTCCTTTAGGAGTTCTATCGACGACGACAACGACGGCGAGGGTGGACATGCATGGGGCCACCTTATCCTAGCACGAACCACTCACCAGCACATCCAGGATCGGTCCACCTGTTTTCCCCATCTCAACCCAGAGAAGAGAGAGAGCGCTGCCAATATTACATCTGCCGATTCGAGCTCCTACGTTATGTACATAATACGTGCATACATCTACATCCTCCCTTGCCTCATCTACTCATACTCAATACCGTTTCTGCCCGCTGATCCACGGATGGATTCGTAGTGGTAGCGGTGCCTCGACGGATACAGGACCCTCTTCCATACCTTGCCTAATGTGTGCGTGTAGATATATATAGTAGACGCGGGTACCTAAGATACCTACCTACCTACCATACAGGGAGGGGGGGGTCTATGGACAGTATGTCAGCAATAGAGTCGGGGTACGGATACGGTAACTAAATCTAGTAAGGGTTACCTTAGCTAGTTATTCTTTTAGAGGAGCTAAAAGAATTACAGCAAGGGTTACGGTACCGACCTTATTACCTTTCCTTCTTATAATTTCAGGATAGTTTTTATAACTACGTAGGAACTAATGTCCAGACGGATATAATAATGTCTAGACGGATATAATGTCTATATATTCCATAGGTACCTACCTACCTACCTACCTACCTACCTACCTACCTAGACCTACCTACCTAGACCTACCTACCTAGACCTATTATCTTTATCTTTTTTCTATAAATACCATGATCTACTACCTATTGAACAGGAGCAGCGTGGGCACGCTGACGGAGGCACGAAACAAGGACTGCCCAACTGCCAACAACTGGCCCAGTGCCGATCAACCAAGATCACAGCTGTAAACAGCTGTAATCGGTTGATCGGCCAGCTGAAAACGGCAGCTGGGAAAGGAGACTGGAAAGGCAAAGACGAGGATAGCTAGAAAGGCATGGCAAGAAACGAGTGAATAGCTGTAGGTCGTGATGTCTACCGGTCTAAGTCTGACTGATGAAAATATGAGTGCGCGACCCATATAAATACACATCGAAAAGGCTACGTGGCCTAGATCCACCGCACCACTACACTATCTTCGAACCTATCTACGAACCTATCTACGAACCTATCTACGAACCTATCTACGAACCTATCTACGAACCTATCTACGAACTTATCTACGAACCTATCTACGAACCTATCTACGAACCTATCTACGAACCTATGGGAGCTAGTTCGGGCGCGTAGAATCTATCTATCTATCTTCGAACCTATGGGAGCTAGTTCGCGTACGTGGAATCTATCTATCTACGAACCTATGGGAGCTAGTTCGCGCGTAGAATCTATCTATCTATCTTTAAACCTATCTTCGAACCTATAAGAGCTAGTTTAGGCGTATGGAATCTATCTATCTTCGAATATATGGGAGCTAGTTCGCGTACGTAGAATCTATCTATCTACGAACCTATCTACGAACCTATAGGAGCTAGTTTAGGCGTATGGAATCTATCTATCTTCGAACCTATAAAAGCTAGTTCGCGTACGTAGAATCTATAGGAGCTAGTTCGCGCGTAGAATCTATTTATCTTCGAACCTATAGGAGCTAGTTCGCGCTATCTTCGAACCTATTTACGAACCTATCTTCGAACCTATCTACGAACCTATCTTCGAACCTATCTGCGAACCTATCTTCGAACCTATCTACGAACCTATCTACGAACCTATGGAAGCTAGTTCAGGCGTATAGAATCTATCTATCTTCGAACCTATGGAAGCTAGTTCAGGCGTATGGAATCTATCTATCTTTAAACCTATAGAAGCTAATTCGCGCGTGGAATCTATCTATTTATCTTTAAACCTATAGGAGCTAGTTCGCGTACGTGGAATTTATCTATCTTCGAACCTATGGAGTTAGTTCGCGTACGTAGAATTTATCTATCTTTAAATCTATCTTCGAACCTATGGAAGAGAGGTAGGTAATAGACGTAAAAGATATAAAGGTATAAAGGTACGTACTTAGTAACCTAGAGGTAACCGGGTAATCCTATGGAATATACCTTTTTTAAAAATAAAGACATTATATCCGGATGGTAACTATGTCGGGAAATGGTAATAATGTTAGCCCAGAGTTTAACTTACTCTTATTACGAGGCAGATACTATATCCAGTCATAGAAAGGATTGCTGACATAATGTCAATAGACCCCCCCCTCCCTGTATGGTACCTAACACAACACGCATAAGTGTAGCTATACTATTATGTATGCATCCACCTAATACCCTTTTATGCATAGCTAACGCAGCGGTGGCCCTGCCTATCTAACTACCTAAAGTATTTCCGTTATGCATATCTCCATGCTTCAATACACGTATTTAGATTCCTCAGGCCGACCGGACGCAACACCACATTTCCACGCGCACACACCACGATACCACCCGGTGCCTGCAGACGCCACACAACACGTGCACTCATCCGTCGACCTACCTACACATAGACATTATTATCCCTCCCCTTTCCCTGGTTCCCCCCTATCTATCTATCTTGCTCTCTCCTTAGCTAGCTCCCTGCTCTCCCAAGAGCCGCAGACCCGCAATGCGAGAGAAGGGGAAGTGAGCGAGCGAGCGAGCCAGCCAGCCAGCCAGATAGCCAGATAGCCAGGAAGAGGGGGGGACGACAAAAGGGTCGACGTTGTTGTCTCCCCCGATGGGATGCATTAGGCTTCGACAGCAAACCCTCGTGGCCGCAAGGCCGGCACCGGCACAGTTACGATTATGTAGGTACTCAGCCCAATCATTCGAACAGGATCGAGAGCCTCTCGTCGTCCCCCCCCCCCCCTCCCTCGCCGGTCTGACACCTGTCCGGCTCGCGAAGCGCGCACACGTCTCTCTCTCTCTCTCTTTCTCTCTCTCTCTCGTCTACTGGGAAGCTGGCGAGTTGCGAACTCTCTTCCCCCTCCCCCCCCTTCGATATCGGCCGATTCGCACGATGCGCGGCGCATGCCTGCGTCGGACCCGCTCGACAGCCTGATCTTCGCTTCGGCGTCCATTTGCACTCCAATATTAGAAATACGCAGCTTGGCCCGGGCTTGCCAGGTTTTCCCACTCCCGACCTTTGCGGTGTAGGGGGGAGGGGGGGGGGGGTCGCCTCCACGGGCCGGGTCCATCCAAGCTCGAGATTATGCTCCCTATGCGCGATCGGCATGTATATATCTCAGCGTGCTACCGACACCGCGAGCTCCCCCCCTTTCTCCTTATCCCCCCCTTAGTCTCTCTCTCTCTCTCGCGCGCGCGGCGTCGACATCGGTTCATGGGTTACGCTACGAGCGACTGCAAAGGACAGGGACAAGCACGTATATGTACACGTATGTGCGCAGACAAGGGGGTGAGCCACTCTCGCTATGGAAAAGCTGCTTGCTCCTCCAGCAGAGATCCCGGCCAAGTATCCCGAGAGGCCCCCTACGGATTTTACCTAATTGGAGCCACCGCGCCCCGCGGGGCGTCCAGTCCGGGCGTAGCTTGCTGTGCTGTGCTTTGCCCGCTACGTCGGTAGGTAACAGCGCAAGTAGGGCAGGCCTATGTTTTTTTTCCTTTCGCTCTTATTCCCGGCCGGCTTTACGGCGATGACAGACAGGGCCATCCATAAACCTCGTATGTGTGCCCCCTCTGGGATACCATTTTTCTGTGTTACGTGAGCCCAACCCCAGGTCTATTTTAAAGAGGAGCGAGGGCGGCTTTTGTGAGTGTTGCCACTGTTTGTCGAGTTAGGTGGAGAGCAGGAGGGATTCTTCCTAGAGCTAGACGCGTCCCGCCGGAGATATTTACCTATTGCCTGTAGCGATCGACGCGTCTGGTGCCGGTGCCGATACATACACAAACCCTAGCATTGCTTATAATATTATTAGATTGCCATCATGGCCGGATCCGACAAACGACATGCAAGCAGGGGAACCGGCGACAACTCGTGTACGGAGAATCCTACGGTAGAGCTAGGTCCTCAGCGCCAGGAAGACGACTTCAAAGAAGGTGGCTATGGCTGGTCAGTGCCCCTTTACCGAAATTGACAACCCGCAATACGGGCAGGATAATGTCGAGTTGACACCGACGGCCTTGCGGTTCTAGGGTCGTTGTCTTCGCCGTGTTCATGTTGAACGCCCATACGTGGGGTCTCAACTCTGTATGGAGGCCCTCCTCAAACAGCGACACCGCCTCGGCAACAACCTGCTAACCAACCGCCTCGTGGCCCTTCCCTTCGCAGAGTTATGCCGTGTTTCTCGCCCACTATCTGAGGACTGGCGTCTTTGGAGACAGCCAGCTCGGGTACGCCTTCGTTGGAGGGTTATCCATTTCTATTTGTAGAGTCTCCCCCCCGCTTCCCCTTCTTCCTCATGCGCATTGTTCGGCTCGGTTGGTTGTTGGCCCATCTCACATCCACATACCGTACATCGAAAGCCCGACTATGGCTCGTCGCTGTCGCTAACCACGTTGCAGCCCTTTTGGTTGCCCCGTTGGCGACTGTCCTTATGGGGTGGGGGCGATGTGGCACGCGGCTCACCATATTCATCGGGGCCGTATTTGAGACGTGAGTTGTCGTTGGATCGTTCCGGGGCGTCGGCCGGCCGGCCGCTGACATCCCCTAGGATCGCGTTTGTCGGCTCCTCTTTCGCTACCGAGTTATGGCACATCCTGCTCAGCCAGGGCCTGTCTTTCGGCGTAGGCTTGGGCATGTGCTTCGTCCCGTCCGCGGCCGTCCCCCCGCAGTGGTTCGTAAAGCGCCGGTCGTTCGCCAGCGCCATCACCGCCTCTGGGTCCGGGTTCGGCGGCCTGTGCTACTCGCTGGCCACGAACGCCATGATCTCTCGGGTCGGCCTCCCCTGGACCTTCCGCATCCTGGCCATCGTGTGCTTCGTGGTGAACAGCGCCGCTAGCTACTTCATCAGGGACCGCAACAAGGCCATCGGCTCCGTCCACGTGGCCTTCGATTGGAGGCTCTTCAAACGCCTCCCCTTCCTCCTGTTCCAGGCTTGGGCATTCCTCTCCCTCATCGCCTATGTCATCCTCGTCTACAGCATCGTCGACTACTGCCAATCCGTCGGCCTGTCCGCCTCCCAGGCCTCCCTGGCGGCCGCATTGTTCAACCGTGAGTTCCGCCTTCCGGATAGGGGTCGGGGTCGAGGTTGCACGGGCTGACTAGGGGTGAGTACTGCAGTGTTCCAAGGAATTGGCCGGCCCCTCATAGGACTGTCGAGTGACGCCGTCGGCCGTCTGAATATTGCCAACATCTGCACCCTGTTCTGCGGCCTGATCTGCATGTTCTTTTGGACTTTCGCCGCCAAGGGCCTGGCAGCTTGCATGGTCTTCGCCGTGCTGAGCGGCAGCGTCGCTGGCGTCATATGGGCCACCGCCGCCCCGCTATGCGCCGAGATCGTCGGCATCGCCGTCATCCCTTCCGGTTCGTTCTGTCCCTCTCGACATTCCCCCCCCCCCCCAGCACCTGGATGAAATTCACAAAACTGTTTCAGTCATCCTCTCTCCATCTGCCTATCCTTTCCCATCCGTGCGACTGCTAACTCCGAGAAGCGCTCTCCGTCACCTGGCTCGTCCTCTTCCTGCCGGCGACGTTCGCCGAGGCTAGCGCCGTGGCGCTCCGGCGGCCCGGGCCCGGGGGTATCTCGACGTCCAAATCTTCACCGCAGCAATGTACATCGGCGCATTCGTCTTTGGTAAGTTGCGACCATCCTTCCTAGTCCCCCACATACGCCAGCACACTCCTGTTCTGTTACTACTACCACCCAAGGCAACGACTTCTCATCTCTCCCCCCTGCCTGGCTGGGCTTCTCGGCTGACGCGCACAGGTTGGGCCCTGAGAGCTTGGAAGGTCGGGGAACTCGGCGAAGCGCAACTCACCAAGGAACAGCGGGAACTGGCCACCCGCGACGACGGCGTGGTGGCGTCGTTAGAACACGGACCGCAGGCCGCCAACCAGAAACCTACTTCCGCCGAGCGGAGGCGAGCAGTCTTTCGGGGCCTATGGGCTATTGTACGTGTATAAACGCCGTAACGTCTGGTTAACGAGTTCTTACTACAACAATTTAATACGCGACCTTGTTGGCTTCGTATGCTCACGTTCGGGCCGCTCCTTTTCTATGCTAGTATATCTATCGAGGATAAATAAGCCGTGCGCGTCGTTTATTGCTGTCTCGTACCAACTTGTCGAGACAACGTACAAGGTATTTACATGACGTTTATATCTATAAATATATAAGTCGATCAGACACGACGAAGGTTAGGGGGGAGGTTCAGTCAAGCCATTTACGGCTCCCCGTTCGCCAGCTCGATGGCCTTGGCGGCGGCCTCGTCGAAGTCGTCGTAGGCGAACAGCGACAGCCCGCTCTCGGCGACGATCTTCTGGCCCTCCTCCTCATTCGTCCCGCGGATGCGCACCACGACCGGCACCGACATCTGCAGGTCGCGGAACGCCATCACGACCCCGCGGGCGATCATGTCGCCGCGCGTCAGCCCGCCGAAGATATTCACGAATATGCACTACGAGGCGACCAACCGGGGCGGGCGCTTAGTTAAGTGTACTTGCCGTTCTGATGGGGCGGGGAGGCGAGAAGACAGACGTACCTTGACCCGCGGATCCGTCAGGATGACTTCGAAGCTCCGCTTGACTGTCTCGCTCGTGGCCTTGCCGCCAGTGTCGAGGAAGTTGGCGGCGTGGCCGCCGGCGTCCGCGAGCGCGTCGACCGTGTTCATGGCTAGGCCGGCGCCGTTGACCAGCGTGCCGATGTTTCCCTCGGGCAGCTTGATGTAGACGATGCCATCGCCCTCGACGCCGACCTCGGCTGGGTCCTCGGCGCTCATGTCGCGCAGCGCCTGCACATCCGCCTGCCGCCTGCCGCTGCGGAAGGCCGCGTCGTCGAACCCGAAGCGCGGCGCCGCGGCAACCCCGACTGCCGTGCCGTCAGCACCGGTCACGATCCGGGTCTCGAGGAGGAAGGCCTCCTTCTCGACGAAGAGCGCGGCTAGCCTGCTGATCACCCGCCCGAGAGACTCAGCGGCGCCAGCGCCAATTCTGAGGTGCTGCGCTATGTCTGCCACGGGAATGTCCTGCGCGCCTGTCGTGCCGCAGGCGAAGTCGAATCTCTTGGCCTCGGACACGTCATCAGTCGGTGAAGCGACCACGCAGGGGCTCTTGGTGGACCTATTGACGGTGACTGCGAGAAGCTTCCCAGGACGAGAGCCCGCGTTCTCGACGATGGGGATGCCACGCTGGCGTAGCATGTCGAAGGCGGTGCTCTGGGTTAGATGCACGCTTCGTCCCTGAGTCCTGGGATTCAGGTGCGATGATGCCTGTCGAGTCAGCATAGGCCGACGGGCGGCTGCCGTGTGCATGCCCCTGTGCTGAGAGGCGGCAGTGGCTCCGCTAGGGCCGGTGCCGGGCGCCGAGTTACCTAGGATGGATTTCAGAACCGGCCCGAACCGCGACGGATGATTTACGATGACGGCCCCGGCCGCTTCGAGGGCTTTCACTTTGTCTAGCGCAGAGGGCTCGCCCGGGAGGGCAAACGCGCCCGAGTGGCCCATGATACGGCCGGCGACGGCGTGGATGCCTCCGATGAGGGCGGCGATGGGCCTATTCCATCGTTGTCAGACCCAGCACTAAAGGGCGTGCTTCCTTCTCTCGGGATCTACGTAGATACACTTACTTCGGGTTTAGAGTCCGAGAACGGTACTCCCTGATCCAGTCGGCGGCTTCGAGTTCCGCTTCCCCTCCGATCTCCCCAATCAGCGCGATTCCCTCGGTGTCGGCGTCCTCCGCGAGGACCTGCAGGCCTTCTCTCAGACTTGTACCCGGGAGGATGTCCCCCCCGATGCCTATGCACATGCTCTGGCCGAGACCAGCCCTGAGGGTCGAGGCGGCCGCTGGGAGTTGGGGAGTTAATTATATGTATACCAAGTTTTCACATAGAAATGTGTGTTTTGCATGATGGGAATGGGGTATAGTCATGGATACCCGGGACGAAAAGGAGCAAAGAAACCGAATAGACGTACTCTCGTAACTCAGTGTCCCCGACCTCGCGATGATGCCTATGCGCCCGGGTTCGAAGCACGGCAGGGGTTGGAAACCTGCGTAGGAGAGAAGAAAGGCGGGTGAGCACAAAAGAGGGTCTGGTCAGCGAAGAGGGGCGGGGGTAGCCCCTGATCATGCACACAACAACTTGCCGCTGACCGATTCTGCACTTTCCCACGGCCGATATGAGGCCTGGCGAGTTCGCGCCGACTAGTCGAGACCGGGACTGGGTCTTGAGGATGGCGTGAATCTATGTATATTGGTTAGTGTACGCTACTCGTAGAGTATGCTGATGTAGTATATATCTATGTACCCATTCCAATGTACTTTGACGAGGGAGAAGGGAGATGGCAGAACCGCATCAAAAGAGGACTTACCCGAAGCATATCGTGCAGGGGGATGTGCTCCGCGACGGCGACGAGGAGCGGGACCTCGGCCGCGATGGCCTCCTCGATGGCGGCGGCGGCGTAGGGCGCCGCCACATAGATGCCGGTGGCGTCGGGCTTGAGGGTCTCGACGGCCTGTCGGTAGGGGTCAGGTCTCTGTTTTACTGTGTCCGCTCCCGCTTTCTAAATCTTGAAACCTCGGTCTTTAGAATCTTCTTCTAATGCCCCCCTCCTTTTTTTCCCCCTATCCTACCAACGTGACCGTGCAAGACTACCATAATAAGAGCCAACGACGTGCATATCTGGTAGACAGGCATGTGTAGTTGTAAGAAGCCATATATAAGAAAGAAACGAATATGAAAACGTCGCGCACGCACCTTACGGACGCTCGGCAGGACGGGCAGACCGAGGTGCTCGCCCTCGCGGCCGGGGGTGACGCCGCCGACGATGCGGGTGCCCCAGGCGAGGGACTCGCGGGCGTTGGCCGTCGCCTGCTTTCCTATTTTCGGGGAGGAGGTAAGCACGTGGGCGCGCGATAACGTGCGGAGAGTTGAGGGCGTGACAAACCGGTGAACCCCTGGAATATGACGCGCGTGTGGCTGCCGACCCGCAGGTTCTCCAGCGTCGAGTCGTAGGCGCTGTCGCCCGGCGATGATGAATAGTGGCGACGGAGCGTGATTAGGGCGGCGTCGAGGCGGAGGGCGGCGCGTTGTCCGCTCGGTGGGGAGCCCGGGGGCCGCCTCCGGACCCGGAACACGACGGCGCCGATACCGGCGCTACGACTGCTGCTGCGGTTGATGCTGCGGAGCATAGTTGCTTTGGGTTTCCTATCTAGCCAATTTGAGCACAAAGGTCTAGCAGCCCTATTTAAATAGCAGGCGGTTGGTCGTGGGTCTTCAGGCGCGGAGCCGGACTGTCGCGATGAGAGCCGGAAGGGAGGGGGGAGGGGCACTGACGGGCATACGCGAAGATGCGTGCAAATATCTCCAGGTGTATGTGTGTCTACTTATATATATATATATATATATATATATATATGCATGCGTGGCGAGGAGGAGAGCAACAGCAGGGAAATAGTAAGGAGGAGAAGAAGAAGAGAGGGAGAGGAAGTTAACAACAAGCAACAAGGACAGGAAATAAGTGGGAAAGGAGTATTCGACCAACTCGGCCTCGGTACATGCATGCGTACAGACTTAGACGTACTTCAGTTAGGAAAAAGCAAGGGGATGCGCGGAGGGGGGCACTCAGAGACGGTTAAGTCGTATCGGTATAGGCGGATGGACCGGTTTCTTCTCTGCCGGTTTTCTCGAGGGCGCCAGTCCCAGTCTGGTCCGGCCCAACCGGCTCCAATTGTCCCGGCGCGGTAGCGAAGCGGCCGGCCAAGCGGCATCGACGAGCCTGGCTACCTCCTTACTTCAGTATGTGTATGTATCCGTGTGCGTGTGGGCGGGCGCTTTTGGGGTGTGATGGAGGTAAATGAAAACCACAAGTAAAAAGAGACGATGGGAACCAACCGGGCATACCGGGTTGTATGTTCCCTTCCTCTCCCGTCTTCCACCCTCTGCGTGTCTTGTTTTTTTCTTTTTCCTGCCCCCTTTCGACAATAGTTTAGTGTCACTTGGTGCTCGATAATACAACCGATACCGGTAGCTAATAAGTGGTTGTAACGCCCAGGTAACGAAATCAAAGACTGGCTGAGTGCTAGGTAACACCAACAATCGATTCAGCTCTTGGCATCGAAACGGACCAGTTTTGCCCAGGTTTCGACGGCCGATGCCCATGTGTGATCCCATTGTGAGGATGCTATTCATTTAGCTATCGAGGCAGCCGATGGACGTGCGGGTGGCGCAGAGAGAGGCAGAGCCGGCTACATTGACCATGACGGAGAGAAGGGGGAACGGTTCGATATCTTCCGATACTTGAACACAAAATATATAACGTATATATACATATATATACTCGCCGTTCGTCGCTACGGAGAGCTGTCATGATCTGAGGCTCTAGTTAGGGTGGTGATACCTCCTAATTTCCGGGGGAGATGGGATCGCATCTCACAAGCTGGACTTTGTGCGGCAACAAATAGTCGCATACACAGACGCGCACCAGAAGGGGGTATTCGAAGCTGCCCCTAACGCGCTCCCCGCTGTCGGACTTGCAGACTCGAACCCGCGACGGGCTGATGTTGCGCCCTAGCTGCCGTCGTGCTACTGCCGTGGCTGCTCCCGAGACTCCGAATCCGGCGGGGGCGTATCCGCGAAGCCGAGATTCTTGAAGTCGTCCCTCGCCATCAGATTCCTGCACAGTGAGCCAAGCGCTTGTGGACAGGCCTCCTAGGAGCCGATAGGTGCGTACCGGTTGGTGGGTGGGCGAATCGGGGAGATGACTTACCGGTCCATGCGGCACGATAGATAGGATTTAGCGATGTTGCGGCACTCCTGGTCGTTGATGCCCTTGACCTTCTTGATGCACGACAGGTACTGTGTCATTATGGCCGTGCATTCGCCTGGCGTGGGCGCAACCCATCAGGTGTCAACACAGGGGACGTGGATGAGCATTTCCTGCTGGCCGACTGACCATCGTGATCTAAGGGGAAGCTGCCGCGCTCTGGCCTGGGCATGGGGGAGGCCGGGTCAGTAAGGCAGATGCTCGCCGGCGAGGGGAGGAAAGGGGGAGGCGCACGGGATGGGCTTCCCGGTATAGGGACCCGCGCCCGGGCTGCCGAAGGAGCTCATGAGAGGCGACCGGCTTCGGTGTGCTTGGTACGAGCAGCGAGAGTATCACGACGCAGCGCACTTATCGGCTAGCTAGCTGGTGGATTAGGGTAGGGCTCGGGAACGAATACGCTGGGGCCAGAGAGGACGCTCTTCTGTGTATATGGTGCCTTGTCGTCGTCGTCGTCGTCGTCGTCGTCTTGTGGCGTAGAAAAGCTAGCATGTGGAATGGTATGAATGGGAGGTAAGATAGAGCCATGAAGCCACTGCGTGTCGGGGACAAGTGCCCACCTAGGTAATACCTAGCGTAAGTACCTAAGGTATATCCGGGCACCTAGTGGCTGCCCTAAGAAGGGGCACCTACTTCACGTAGCACCTCCTCAGGTTAGGATTCGCTGCGTAGGTAGGTACCTGCCTACATAGGCTATTACGACAAGTACCTACCCTGGGCAGGTACTTATGTATGTATCCGTACATACCTAGTGTTCCTGTAGTCGGAAAAGTGACCTTCAGGCAAGCGGGAAGGGCAGGGACAGGTACACCTAGGCAGGTACCTTAGGTACTTAATGTACGTAGGAGGATGGCAAGGTATACAACACCTCAGATTGACCCCTCCACCCCGCATAGGTCCACGTACCTGATGCACCTTACCTAGGTGCAGAAGGTACCTGAGAAGCGGAGGCAGACCCGCGGCGGCTCGGCGCTGGTCCCCTCAGGTATCTTAAGCGCCTAGAGTGGCCTGCTGGGTACCCAAACCCTGGTCGCGGCTAGCCGTTGCTCGGCGAACAAGATCTGGCACCCATTGGCTTGACACCACCTCCCGCGATGCTGGCCAGCAGCCAACTGATTCGCACGCCGCCCACGCCGATTATCTAATGGATTTCCGCCCTGCACAACATGTAGGGTCTGTATCTATGTCCGCCTCCCTCTCTCCGGCCAGCCGATCGAGAAGCTCGTATCGGTTTCCATTTATTTGGTAGCAAAGCCTGTTTTAGGCCCTTTTCACCCCCCGTAACCCCGTCATCGCCCAGCTTCACCTCAAGACCGGATCTTAGGCATATGTATGTGTATATTGCGTCTTTCTCTTCCTCTTCCTCCTTTCCTGCCTGTGTGTCTTTCTACTCTCTCATCGTCGACTCGGTCGATACGTACGGGAACAACACGCAACACCTACTTACCGCCGAGCAGTATTGTCCCCTACCAGTAGCGAACCGCTACCCGTCTGTTCTTTTCACCTCGTGTCTGCAGCGCCATAAGCCGGCGGTGAACTAGAATAGAAGAAGTGCCGCGTGCAGCACCTGGTCCGGGCATAATACCCCAAGCCACGCCTACGTGCAGACGCATCTACGGACGAGGGTGCCGTGCAAAGGCTTATATAGAGAGACGCCTCGACGACACGCAGCTTTCCTCATCCCTGCTACCGCTGCTGCTGCTGCCACCACCACACCTCGCCTATCAGTATAGTTGTCCAAGGCATTGATCGGCCAAAAACTAATCATCGCGCCCAAGCCTGGTGCGTCGGCGCGAATTCCTACGGCAAGGAAGAGAGAGAGAAAGATGCGGTTGAAGTCCAATCATCATGCTGCGGCGGCCCTGGTCTCGGTAGCTGTCGCTGCCACGTCCGCCCTCGCCGAAGACCCCGTCGCCGTCGTCGACCCGCTCGGGTACACCGAGCTTGCCAACTTCTCGCCCGTCCAGCGCCGCCAGCTCAACTGTCCCGCTGGCTACTTCAGCTGCGAGGACCGCGGCCCGGCCTTCGCCGGCACCTGCTGCGGGAACGGCCAGCTCTGCGCCCTCGACGCGCAAGACCAAGCCGCCTGCTGCCCCACCACGTATGTCTTTATTTTGGTTGATCCTCTCGTTCCATGTGTGCCTTTCCTTCACCCCCCTCCCCCCAAAAAGAAACAAAAAGAAAGGATCGATTTTCCATGTACTCCCAAGGCTAACGCGACCGCCTCCCCAACCTGGCGGGCCGGATCTTCAGAGCTACCTGTACCGGAGTGGCACCGACGGGGTCGACGCCGACGCCGTCCTTCGTCAGTAACACGTACTTCCAGTTCCCGTACATCCCCACGTCGTTTTCGAACCAGGTGGCCTGCACGTCCGCGGTAAGCCAGTGCTCGCGGAACTACGCCGCGTGCGTGTCGGGGCTGTCGGGCGGTAGCAGCGCCGCGGGCGGCGTCTACGGCGTCACCATCATCGTGCCCGGCGGCGGCGGCACGACCGTCGCCGCCACCAACGCTGCCCTCCCGGCGCCCACCGCCACCTCCGTATGCTCGAGCCTCTCGTCCCGCGCCTGCTACGGCCTGCAGAGCTCCCAGTGCGCCGCTGTCGCCTCGGCTTCCGGCTTCATAATCGGTGACGGCGACAACGGCGCCCCGCGCCCGACCGCGGCGGCGGCGGCGGCGGCCTGTGTGGCTGGCGTCGTAGCCGGAGTCGGCTTAGTCGCCCGCGACTACTTCTGAGAGGAGAGAGAGAGGCTGGGTAGACCTGTCATCGGGCCGGCCTTGGGCCGGCCGATCAGGCTCACACCGACTGATTCCCGTCCCGCGCTACTTGCTAGCGCACATGCATATTCACACCCCGGCGATCCTACCCCCAGATCGAACGACGTTATGAGTGTCATGCCCCCTCACCACCTTTCCCTGAATGCATGTGTATATTCCCGGCTGGTTGGCGTTTATAGATACGACTTTCCCCCTTTCCTCTGGCGTAGGATTCTGTGAGGGTTGCACATATGACTGTTACGGATGAAGAAACCATCCCCCCCCCTTTTTCCCCCCCTGTTCCTCCTATTCATGGTTAGTGTTTTGAGGCTCCCAAGGGTTGGTTGTGGTGTGGGTAGATTTTTTCCTGATCTGGTTTTCGCGGTGGACGCCGGTTTCAAAGGGATCGAGCGACATGAACAAAGGCAAAAATGATATCAAACCGGCATTCTATACACACGACGTACTGTCCGTAAGGACGCTTACTACAGTCACCTTGACCGCTTTCTCGCCTGCAGTATTTGTGATACGTTTTCTTTGAGAGTCGGCGTATTGAGAGTTCGCGTACTACAACTCGAAGCACCCACGCTGACGACAGAGCGCCAGAGAAGGAGATCTCAAACGCCTTCTTTTACCTCCCACAAAGAACCAAGCCTGGACATGAAACGGGTCGATTATACTGGACTCTCTTCAGGGACGGCGCATCGAACGGTGTCTTACAATCTAGCCGGGGTGCGAGCTGGATAATGCGCTTGTTGCTAACTGTTTCTTTGCAAGTCCCGAGAAAGTAAGCAAAGCTCGGCGGCACGTAAGGCGAGGAGAGGGGATCCGAAGGTGTATATAGACCGGAGACTCGGCCTCGATCTGGTCCAATTCCAATCCATCACCATCACCAACAACACCAACAACTCTCAAACCACCACTCTATTCACCTTCCTGGTCTAGAATAGTAATAGCTGCTACTTTCGAGAAAGGTAAGGCTTGCGCAGATACACAAGCGTTTGCATTGTATTCCGATAACAACAGCAACCACACGCCACCACTAAACAAGATGCCTGAGGCTGGGAAGACCATCATCACCTGGAACTGCTGCGACTGCAGGACCAACAATGACATGCTGTACCATACGTTCGCGTGTCCGCGCATAGGCTGCACTCACACCAGATGCAGTGCCTGCTTCCTGACGCGCTACGAGTACGGCCCTGCCCCCGAGCCCAAGACTTGCAAGAAGAGCAAGGAGAGCAAGAAATGAGCCGGCCAGGCATAACCAGCTACGCAGTGATCTTTCTTGCACTCAGCATGAGTATATATACATACACATCATACGCTTACACACCTTAGATAGATAGATGCTATAGCGGAACGACTTTCTAACTGAGATCTATCACTACCTAACCTCTTGTATAAATTTCGATGCTGATGAGTGAACGTGAAGCATTTATATGGCGTAAACCTCCTGCTTGGCCCAGGCGAAGACTTGCCTGTATTAGTAGCAGGACACATATGCATTTTACGGGGCCAGGATCAAATCGTGGTTACTTACATAAAAGAGAAAACAGCTTCGAGGTACGTACCGTCTGTTCTTTACCTTTCCAGGCATCCCCGTCATCCTCGTCTCGACAACGTCTCTAGCCTTAAGATTATCCCCGGCAACAGACGAGGAGAATGGAAAACGTCCCGTTCTCGAAACAGGGCCTATGAGATGGAACTATTCCGGTTGCGCTGCAAAAACGAGTCTCTAGCCGCAGGTGGTCGATGGTGCACTTGATCGGACGGTTCAACGAGGGCGAGTAAATACCTACCTGCATGGATCCCTTACCTAGATCCCTTAGTTCCCGTGTGACGCCCCCGTAACATAGCTAACTGATATCCTGAATAGGCCGTGTATACACTACACACACAGATGTCTATGTAGATAGCCTGGGAGAGGGAAAGGGGCCGTGTTGACATGTTGGCTGTTCAGATAGGCACGCTCTACCTAAGTAAGGCTTGTGACGCCACCCAACGGTAGTGGTTCTCGTCCCTCTATTGTCTGTTTTCCGCTTCCTCTCTCTCCCCCTTACTTTGGATAGCCATGGCTTCGCCCATTCTGCCAAACACGTCCAACTTCCTAGGCGTTGCGCTGGTGGTCAACCGGCTGCGCGATGGGCCGCTGTTCGTCTTCCACTACCCGCCGCGCATCCTGCAGCCGTGCGCCTCGGTCGCGCCCGGCGACGCGCCGCGGGATGAGCTCGACGACGACGACGACCCCTTACTGAGCCAGACGTTTCGCCCGGCCTTCGCGGCCCCGACCCCCGGCTCGCTGCCGAATCCCGTCGACCTGCAGAACTGGGATCACGACGACCACCTCGAGACCGACAACGGCTCCCAGATAGTACCCTGGGAGCACGTCGCCGGCTACCCCACCAAGGACCTCGAGAGCCTCCTCACGCCCAGCCGTGCCTTCCACAAGAGGCTCTTCCAGGTCTCCCTCGAGCAGCTCTGCTTTGTGTCCCACCCCATCTACGTTCCGGAGAACGGCGTCTGGCGGAAGAAGAAGAAGAAGCAGCCCAGGTACCAACCGCCCAAGTCGCCCGAGAACCCGGACGCCGCCAGTAAGATGGCCGACTCCACCATTCTTGCGAGCGACGTGCTCCAGATCGAGACCCGAGACATGGCCGAGGACGGCGCCGGTGCTGCTGCCGCCGGGAGCGGCGCCCCCGACGTCGAGACCGACGAGAAGAAGAGTGGGATGACCATGTTCAACCTCGTCTTCATCCTCAACCCCAAGAAGCACGAAGCCAGGGAGCTGGCCGAGAATCTCTACCTCCACATCATAAAGAAAATCAACAAGCCGTACAAGTACAGCCAGCAGAAGAGCGACTTCGTCTGGAAAGAGTCGAAGCGCATATTAACCCTGAAGGACAAGGGGCGCGAAGCAAGTACGCCGATGCAGCCATGTGACATATATCGCTATGATAAGCCGTCAAACTAACGAGCCCGATGCAGAGACCAGGATGAGCACCCTCTGGAGGGAGATCCTGGACGTTTCCTCCCTGGCCGCGTCTATACAGGACGTCTACGAGGCCGTCTCCCACAACAAGATCGCCGCGCTGCAGCTCGAGACAGCCGAAGGCAGCATCACCCACTCGGTCCAGATCCCGGTGCCCTTCTACCTCGCCGACCTGCCTCCCGAGGAGGAGAGCGGGTCCAAGGGGCTGTGGATCACGACCGCGAACTCCTTCATCGAGGGCGACAACCTCAACGACCCCGCCTTCCTCGACAAGAACTTCGCCCTGCTCCTCATGAGCGACGAGAAGAAGATCGTCGCCGAGCTCCAGGCCGACCCCGACGAGACCACAGCCGCCATGATCGAGTTCGTGCGGCTCTCGAAGCCGACTACCTCGTAAGTTGCCTATCCTATCGCCAACAACCCACCTTCCCCTCCCCCCTTCTTCCCCCAAATATCTATTTCGCAGCATGGGGCACTCCTGACACACTCCTCCGCCACCGCACAGGTTCTACCAGATCAGCCAGGGCACCGCCCTGTCGCCGGCGCAGGTGCGCAGGTACGCGCAGCACTTCATCTTCTGGCGGCGGGCGATCGCGATCCCGCCGCTGCACGCGCGGGACGTGTACGTGCTCTCGCCCAACAGCGACACGAGCCGGCTGCCGCGCGCGAGCCAGGCGTGGGCGCGGGCGTTCCCGCTGGCGCCGCCGCTGCCCGAGTTCCTCGCCGTCCTGTCGGCCGCCCCGCGCCCCTACAAGCTCTTCGCGCCGAGCAAGAACCACCGGCCGGCCTACCTCGCCATGCTCGCCTGGCTCATGCGCGGCGGCTGGGTCACCCAGCTCTGCACCTTCGCCTACGTCGTCGTCTGGCCCGAGATCCGCTACGAGGTCGACTACGAGCTTGAGGCCGACGAGCTGCGCGCCGCCGCCGCCCGCCACCGCGGGGACGCCGAGGACGACGAGCTGCGGGACGAGGAAGACGTCGCCGCCTCGTCCTCGTCTTCCGGCGCCGCCGCCGACGACGACCGCTCCGCCTCCCGCGCCGCCGCCTCCTCCTCCTCGCCCGGCCCCCTCTCCTCCCCCGAGGTCCACGCGCATTCCCCCATGTCCCTGGGCCCCGAAGCCGGCGCGGACAGTGCCGGCAGCCCGGCGATCAGCATCAGCGCTGCTGCTGGATCTGCGACGACGGCAACAACGACGACGACGACGACGACGACGACGCCAGCGACAGCCCCCTCGCCGGTACCCTCACCCTCCCCGTCGGCCGCGACGACGACGACGACGACGACGGGCCAGCGCGCGGCGGAGCAGGCGCGGCTCGAGCGCATCGCCACGCGGGCGCACCGCAAGGCGGCCGAGAAGGCGGCGCACCACGCGCGGCGCCCCGTGCCGCGCGCGACGCCGCACCCCTCGACCAACGACGCCCCGCACCTCGCGCACCTGTCGCCCTACGTCATCGTCGACGCCGGCCGCGCCGCCGGCCGCGACTCGCACTACCTGTCGGCGATCGGGAAGCGGCTGCGGGCCCGCGCCGACGGCGCCGCTACTGCTACCGCTACTACTGCTACTGCTACTACGACGAGTGCAGGTGGCCCCGCTGCGGCCGCAGACGCTACGACCGCGACCCCCAACACGGGCGCAGCGGCGGCGGGGGGCCCTTCCCCGATCCCCGCTCCGGCCCCTACGCCCACCACCGCCACCACCACCACCACCACCACCGCGGCGACCCCGGCGCGCCCGCGCGCCCCCCCGCGCCACGCCGCCCTCGACCCGGCCGCCGCCTGGCCCGTCTTCTGGAAGTACTTCGACGGCCGCAGCGCGCTCGAGCGCGTCGCGCTGCACGAGGACCTGCGCCGCCGCGACGCCTGGGCCCTCCTCGCCGCCATGAGCGAGCACCTGCTCTGCGTCCGCCACTGGTGATGACTGGGGCGCCGACGGGCGCGGAGAGAGAAAGAGAGACAGAGAGTAGGCGTAAGTAGGAGGGCGCGGCGTGAGGCGAGAGAGAGAGAGTGAGTGGCTGCCTGGTTGATTAGTCTTAGGCGAGTTGGAGGCTAGGGTAAGAGATGGAGGCGGGAACGCCAAATAGTCGGACCGAGAGACTGATGGATACGCAGAGAGATAGATGGGAAGAGAAAGAGGCTCTCTGTATCCAGACGTACCCTAGACCAAGTAGAGGCCAAGAATTAGGTATCACAACAAGTAGCGAGTACTATAGCTGAGATGGAAAACCGATTGGGCGAGCCACTTACGGCAACAAGAGATACTCATACGGCACAGCAACACCATAGTTGGTTAAAGGTTGTAGTTCGATTATTACTCCAAAGATACTGTCCGTGGGCGCGTGTATGACCCACGAAAGGCTGCAAAATCCCCCTCTCAGCCCTCAGCCCAGTTTCTTTTGTTACGCAACGACATACATATATGATGCCCAAACCCTCATCCTAAGAGTTGAACAGGCTACATGCAGAAATTGGGGAAAAAAAAAAATGAGAATAAAAATGGAAAACCCACCCAGCCAATGGTATGATGATGACGATGCAAATGCGGAAGAAAAAAAAGAACAAATCAACTGCTCGAGAAGTCGCGCCTTCCAAAACTCCGTTATCCTCGAGGTATCATTGGGGAAAAGACAAACCCTACCGTGAATGGACAACGAGAAATGGAGAGAGAATGGCAGGGTGAGATGATATATAGGAAAAGTCGAGAGAAGAGAGAGGGAGAGGTAGAGGGCCAATGACAAAGTCCATACCGAAATGGCAAACGTGAATCATGCACACATCAGCCACCCCGGCCATCTTGTCGTTACCAAATATTCTCAAGCGGTCGATACGAAGCAAAACGCCGGTCCGGTCCCCCTTAAGAAAAGGCCCCTCCCCTCTTATGCAGCAGATATGACCTTGGCTCGAGTACCCGAAAGGAACGGAGGATGTGATGATAGTCGGACGAAACATGACAAAATGACGCGAGAGTTATTGTTAAGGCACACGAAACGCCAGAAAATGCTGCTGTAACGCAGGGGAAAAAAAAGCCGAGGCCGTCGGGCTTTAATGCGAGAGGTCCATGCCGAATTCATCCTCCTCCTTGAAGTTCAGTGATGGGGTACCGCTGCCGTTGTCGTCCGGATCGTTCCAAAATTGGCCAGCGTCACCCAAATCTCCGGCTAGATCTGATCCGCCTGGGCCCTCGGGACTCACCGAAGGTCCAGCCGTAGCGGTGTCTGACCCGTTGAGCGACTCACCCCTGTAGTCGGTATGGTGGGGTACTCGGAGGCCCGAGCCAGAAAAGCGGGAGTACGAGAAGCTGTGTGGGTTGTTCTTCGCTATAGCCTCCATCAGCTCCGTCTGCATCCGTTTCTCATCCTCTGTCATCTCGAGGGGTACGCTGCCACCGAGATCCGCGATGGTGTTGATGAGCTCCTCCTGCTGCTGGAGCTTGAGATGCAACATCCACATCAAGTCACGGGTCCAGCTTACTGCCCCGTTGAGTATGTCCCCCTTGTTAGGACCCTTGTCCTTCTCCTCGAGGGGGAGGCCGGTCGTAATGTTGCCGACCCCGGTGGCCCGCTTGGCTCCTGGGCCGGCGAGCCCGGACGTGGCCTGCGCCGGATGCGAGATTCCGGTGAGGCTAGGAGACACAGGGGTGCCGTTCTGAATGAGCTTGCGAATTTTCTCGTCCTCTAGGCGGTGGGTGGGCACTAGCTTGCTGAGGTCCTGTATTCTCTCGTTGATATTGTCACGACGGCGACGCTCAACGAGGTTGTGAGATTCTCGGCGTCGCTTCCTCTTCATCTCCTGGGACGATACGGCATTCGGCGGAGCGCTAAGCTTAGCAGGCATGGATGTACCGCCCTTCAATAGCACATCCGTAATCTGCGGGTTCTGCATACCGACATGCTGCATGGGCGAGGGGAAGCCGGAGCCTGGGAACGAGGAGAGGCTATTGGGGGTATGCATCCACTGGCCCGACGGCGACTTCTCGTGATGGCCGTTCTGGGTCCGGATCGGTTGGGCGCCAAATGCCGACGAATCTCGAGAGTTGACTGGTAGGCTGGACAGCGCGCCAGCCGTCTTGGGTGTGAGAGGGCTCCTCGTGTTAGACGCCTTGCGCTGCATCGTGTGCGACAGCTGAGGGCGAGACTTGGCGTTGAGGTAGTTGGGATCGTTACCATCGTTGTTCAAATCGGAGCCGGCAAGGGGCGAGCCGGAATAGGATATCGGCGATTGAAGCGAGTTGCCGAATGGTTGCTGGTGCTGCTGCATCTGGTGGAACTGGGCTTGATTGAAGCTGTGCACAAATGGACTCTGGATCGGGTCGCCATCTGGGGTACTGGAGAAGCCGTTGATGTGCGATCCATCCATGGGCAAGCCGTGGCTTCCTTGGTGCGGTGCGTACATGCCTTGCGAAAAGCCCATGTTCATGTCATTCATCCCAAAGTCCTGGCCTTGGTTGTGCATGCCAGGTTGGTTGGGGGGGGGATCGGTTGGACTGCCGAGCGTGTCGAGCAGCTCGTCATCGCCGAAGAAGTTAGAGGTGTTGTTGTTCCCGTTGAAGTTGTTCGAGTACGAAGGCCCATAGGTTCCGGACATGGCCAAGTCGTTCGGGTCCACGCTGGCACCAACGCTCCCGTGACTCTGGCCGCTGCCAAACTGGGCAAAGCCGTGATGGGCCATCTCGTCGAGGTTTCCTAAGAGCGGTGCACGAGGACTTGGATACGGGGGATGACGAGTACGTAGTAAATCCCGGTTGTGGTTGGCTGCTGGGTATCTACAGTGGTTGAAGGTATTAGCTGCAGCCAGCGACGATATATGTCTCAGATTGCTCTAATAAGTGTCGAGGGCCGGGCGAGTAGGCCCCGCACCTTGGTTGGCTAGGTGGATAATGGGGGGGGAAGAGTAGTGAGTGATGTGGGGTAGTAAGTGGGAGGAGAACTGAGGGTTATTGACGATCATCCACGGAGACAGAAACGGTTCGGTCGGGCGGTGGGAGCGACAAGAGAGGGGGATTCGGTAAGCACGCCTAGGTGGACACGCCGTAGGATCCCGATCTGTTGTATGCGACCGCAACAATAAAGACCACTGAGAACCGAAGCGAAGTCGACGAAAAGAAAAAGGGGAAAATAAAGAACCGGAAAAAGAGAAGAAAGGAGAGGTTATGGGTACCGTACCTGCTTCGAGGGCTGGTGAGTAGGTAGACTGCTGATTACGTAGTCATGCAGGTAGGAAAGGATGTCGCGGGGATGTCGTTTCCGCTAAACGTAAAAGAGGCGGGTTCAAAAAAAGACTGCGTCGATAGCTATGAGATAGTAAGAAGGAATCGCATCTGGAGAAAGTCGGGAATTAGAAAGATCTGCGACGAAGGTTGGGTCCGAATCTGCATCTCCCGTTCGGCCTCAATTTTTTTCTTCTTCCCTCCTTTTGCTTTTGCACCTGGTTGTGCTGAACTCGATGCAAAGTAGCCCGAAGTGCAGAGGGTTTGGCGGCCGAGGGGGGGGGTGGAAACATACGTACAGGCCAGGTAGGCCGAGGGCTAGTAAGGTATGAATGCACGTATGTAGGTACGGTAACGTGGGTTCGAAATGCGCGGGCGCAACCAATGATAAATGTCGTGATAATTTATTGGCCAACGGGGGAGAGCGTGCGAGAGCGAGTCTGGCAGAGAACAATGTTCCGGGGGGGGGATCAGAAGAAGGAGGGAAAAAAAAAAGGACGGGTTTGAGTCGTCTCGGGGCTGGCTGCGCGGAAAAGAGCTGTGTGCGCTCCGCCGGATCTGAAAGGCGGTATTGCTAGAATCCCTACGCCGGTAAGATGTGACCAGCTGCCAAGCCAAGGTTGGTGGCTCTTGATGACGGCGACTCTGACCTCAGAGGAGAGGCAGAAGAGTGGTCCAAATGCAGGGTACGTCGCACTGCGCAGGAATGGACCACACACGCTGCCAAAAGCGACGGGACTCGTCAGATCGTCAGCAAGCCGAGAGGCGATTTCGGGTTTATTCGGTCCTTAGACGCTGCCGGTCGCACACGGATTGACGGGTCGTATCTCGGAATAAGTCGAGGCGTTAGAGCGTCTGTGCAGTCGGATCGTCCACGGTTATGGATCGGAGGACTCGGTGACGGAGAGAGGGTTAGAGGAATGCGGGCAGGTTTGGATTGGGAACCCTGGGCTCGAAGAAGAATCCACCTATATGAGCAATGGTAAGTAAGAGAGCGAGAGGAGAGAGGGCAGGGAAATGACAAGGGTTTACAGGATGGGAGCGAGAGTCGCAGGGCAGATGCGGGAGAGAGCGCGCTCGCGCGAGGGAGAGGAGGGGGGGGATGGAGAAAGCACCATTAGTAGAGGCGGTAAAGGCTGAAGGGAAAGGACCAGACAAGACCTGGACTCGAGGGAAGGTTGCAGGCCGCCTAGCCTGGGTAGGGTAATAAACGAGCTGTATAGCGGGTTGCGTAGAGTGCAGCGGTAGGTACCTGAGGTACAGAGGTATGTATCGTGCAGTACCCTCAGGCGAGTAAGAGGTACCTAAGAGGTAGGTAACTAGGTACCTACCCACTGGCTGGTGTAGGCAGGCAGGTTCCCGGGGGCGATGACAGGTGCCAGGCAGCGCGGAAAAGGTTGGGCGAGGCAGAGGGACGAGGAGGAGGGGGGGGGGAACCCGGTCGAGTCCAGATCGAGAGGGTGCAGCCTGTAGGCGCAGCCCGAGCCGAGCACGCCGGGGTTCAGAGGGGGCCGCGGCGCTGGTCTGGCCTGATACGACGACATGTATGTGTGTGCAGTGTGTGTGTATGTGTGTGTGAGAGAGAGAGCGCATGTGTGGGTGGGTGGGTAGGTGTGCATATCAACGTGCGCATCCGGCCATAGACGTCCGCGGGTTGCAGTATGGTGTGCAGCGTCGAACATACTATAATAAATCAGGTTCGACAAGACCGAGCCGAGAAGATGCGACCGAGGGAAGCGTGGTGAGACTGGGCTCAGCACGCAGACGGCCTCAAGCTGGAAAAGACGATAGGCGATTGCGAAAAGGACTTCCGGGGTAGAGACAGCGAGCAGCCTGTGCCACGCCGAGGATCCAGGTGGAACAAGGCAAGTGGGAGAATGCGGCGTCGAGATAGGGCAAGGCGAAGGTGAGTAAAGCGGACGGAATGGGATGGCATGGATGGGGACAGCGACGGATGCGAGGGCAGTGGGCTCGCTCGAGCTGTGCGGCACGGATACCTCAGGTCAGGTAGGTACCTACGTACCTGCACTAGACGTACCCAGGTACCCAGACACCCCACTGAGGAGCCAAAGGCAAGCGGCACCGCTTGCGCACCTTCCCAAGGAAGTCCGCCAAGCGATCGGCTGCCCGCTAAACTTAGGATCAAACCCTAGAGCGGATCCTGTACGTACTTTTTCTCTGGTGCGTGGTGTTGCGCCGAGCCTCCGGCGGACACGAGAGGTAGCGAGAGGTAGCGAGAGAGAGAGTGAGAGTGAGAGGGACGGAGGGACAGAGGGGACGAAGAGGGACAGGCGCGAGTTGAAGGAGCTGACTGACTGTAGGAAATAAGCAAGGATAGACAGGTACCTACCAGGTATCCTTCCGACAGAAACCAAAGCTCGGTTGGATAGCCGTGCGAGTGCCGCCCCGGCGTATGTAGGTTGGGCGGGTGGGAGAGGTACCGAGGGGAGTACCTGTCTGGGACCTTCGAGGGACCCGGTGCGGCTTAGCGCGACGACGTGCCCTTGGCCGGTTGCGTAAGTAGTTAGCCAAAAGCTGGCAGCCTGTCCACGCCTACAACACCCGTCGCGGTTCCGACTCCCGATCTGGATCCGCCCGAGCTGCGAGACCAAACCTAGGGTCTAAGCTGACCACCTTTCCGCAGAGCTAGGTGTCGCAGTGACGAGAAGACGAGCTGGCAAAGCGAGATCGTACCCTGCCGGAGCTTCCGTGCTGTTCCAAGATACCGCTCGAGCCAAGCCGACCAGATGTCCGGCCTCAATGTCTGCCTGCAAATATCCTGCTGCCGCGCCGGCGATGAAGTTGAGACTGTCCAGTGCGCGCGGGCGGGGCCGTCCATGTAAATCGCCTGTCGCCGTCTGGGGGGAGTGAGTTGTATACCTGGCCGGATTCCGTGGCACGATGCTCGAATCCCAGGCTCAGATCTCCGGACGGGCTGCGAGTCCAAGTCGACCAAACAATCCTCGACGGTTGGAGCGCTATCCGGGCACATATAGCTACTGTCAAGGGTACGTTGTGGTCGTTGTTGTTGTTATGGTTGTTGTAGGTAGTGATTATTAGGATTATAATTAGTACTGACGACAAGTCGGATGATGGTTCGCGGTGGCGCTGTCGCCAACGTCTCTTGGTAAGCAGAGAGAGAGAGGCGTAATACCACTAGGTCCTGTCGGGTTCGTCGGTGTTTTCGCAAACGGCGAGGCGAGGGAAACAATCCGCTTATTGGGTTGCGGCCGTGGGGTGCATCGCTTTTATATTCGAATATCTGCATAACCGTCTAAAAATACGGATAACTCCAGCGAGATGACGAACCGGCAGGCCGCGTTTCGTTTCTGCCCCATCAAGTTCTTGGTGCGTCTGATGACTCTGGAGACCTGGGAACAAGTCCCGGCGTGATGGTGTGTAGGGGGAGTGGTCGAAGGAGATGCCCTGTCTGTCTTGACTCTCACCAGACCGGCGAGACTATACCTACCTACCTCATAGACACATGCCCTCCCTGCCCCCTATACATACTGTGCCTGCCGTCCCCCCTCTCCGTCCTCCTCTGCGAAGCGCGATCCCGCCCACGTACGCGCTTGTCAGCGTTATCTTATCGCCGGGGTGCCGTAATTAAGAGGGGCATTGGTCGCGAAGCACGGAAAAGGGTTGGGTGGGCGGCACTTCGACTCGTGACCCGACCCAAGTCAGCCAACCCACCCACCTAGGTGAGACACGATGCCACCCTCTCTGCGCGTAGCTGGCGATAGCCAGTGGCTATAGGGAAAGCGTGGTCAGGGAGATGGGATTCGGGACGATGGGCAAGAACATGATCGCACGGCTGTCCTTCACTGACTCACAAGTCCGCGGCCGTGTGCTGAGCCGGCGAGTCCTGTTGGTCGAAGGCGGCCAAAGTCTGGCGCCTCGTGCGAGGCGGAGTGGTAGGGTGAGGCACCCGCCCGACTTTAGAAGCGCACCCATATTCCATTTCCATTCCAGAGGGATCTAGGATAGCGGGAGAGGTGGCAGCAGCTTGACACGCACCCTTCCCACCGAAACCTGCCTGCCTGCCTGCCTAACCTACCTAGGGAGTTCGTGCATGCATTGTGCCTACATCTACCTACGTGCTTGGGTAGCAACTGGGAAACGCTCTCCCCTCTTTTTCCCTCCTCTGTCCCTCTCTATCCATCCCATCCCTCTGCCCCCCCCTCTGCCCCTCTGCTACCCCCCTCCCCTTCTTCCCTGGCAGGCTGCTTATTATTCGGGCCCCTGTCAGGACCGGAAGAGGGGAGAAAGCGCGGCGTGCTAGGCTGACAGAACTCCACTCGGTCGTAGATAAAAGCGTCGGAGATTTCACGCATAAAACGCCCGCAGCGGCAGCGGCAGGGAGCCCGGAAGGGAGGGAGGGGAGAGGTTAGCCGGCAGACGCGCGTGCCGGCGTCTGCGCAGCGGTGGTCTCTCGCTGGAGGTAGGTAATTTCGGCGGCCTGCCTTGGCTCAGACAGTGAACAGTGAGGTCATGGCCGCCGAGAGGGCAGGGAAAAACTATTCGCGTCGAACGTGGCATGATCTGTCGGCAATGGAGGGGTAGATCTTGGAATCCGTGTGATGGTAGATAATAGGTTGATGCGGGCGGGAGCTAGAGCAGGTCAAAGAGCTTCCACCGGCCGGCGATTGCTCCGATGTAACGCAAGCCTGCAGGTTCTCGACAAGACGACCGTGGCTTTCCCCATGACGATCCACAGCTTCTGCCTCCCAGCGTCGACGGCAGAGGGCCAATCGTTCTCGTCGCGCGCCCGGGACTTCGGACGGTTGCCAGCGGGGATGGGATGGCACCGAGCACATCCGCCTGTTTAACCAGAATGCGCACACCCATATGTGCCACTTAAGATAGCACCTACATGCATATGCACGCCTCTGAGACTCGAGACGTCCACGCGTAGGACGAAGCTTGGTGAGAGAGGGCCCGCTGGGAGGCATCCATCTCGCCATGTCGATGGCGCAGGGGGTACCTCTCTACCTACACGTACATGGCTTCAAAATACCGGTTCACCGGGCTCAAGGCCGGGCGCTGCGCGTAACGTTCCCGTTGCTGGAGAGATCGCTCCGGCTCGAGAGCAAGCGCGCTCGCCGCCGCACCATCAATCCTTCTTTTTCCCCCTTCAAAGTCGACAGTCAAGCAATCCTGCAACCATCAGAGAGCGCGGCATGGATAACTATCTCCAACATCGACTGTTGATACATCATCCCCCCGCCAGCGAACCAATCAGCGGCCACCGTTCCGACACACCCAAGTGATAACTTATGTCTGAGATAGGTAGCTGCGGGTGCCGGTGTGTCCCCGGTCGAGGGATAAGGGGCATGCAACTGTCAGAATCTATGCGATCGTCGGAACTTGCGTCGGAGCTGCATGAAGATAGAGTGGTCTGCTTGACAATTGCCCCTCCACACCCACGGGGGGCCGTGGAGTCGTGGAGCGGATACGTAGGGACCAGAACCCGGATTTCTCTGGAGGGGGCGTCGACGAGGGGGGCGTCGACGAAGGGGACCGAACCAAGGCGGGTGTGGGTCGCGTCGACTCGTCTTGGCTTGGCTTGGCTTGCGCGAGCAGGCAGAGGACCGCGATGAATATAGCACAACGTTGCGCGTTCTGCCTCGCCACGCCCCTCGGGTGGACGGCATCGACATTCGAGGAAACAGTCCTCCCTCTCCCTCCTCTCCCTCCTCTCCCATCTCTGTGTAGGCAGTGATGAGAACGCGTCCAGCGGGAGTGTCTGAGAGTCAGCTCAGTCAAGACTTTAGCTAGAGGAGACCGATCGACTGCGTACGTAGACAGACTCGTCCGCTAGATCTACCCAACTTGAGACCTGCCGACTACATACACGCGGTCCTTACATTAGGTACCTACCCACGCTGGGCGCCCAGCCCAACTACGCGCGATGTATGTACATTTGTATGTATCATCGATGTATGCAGGCAGGCGTATGCAGGCAGGTGGAGAGGTTCGATGTTTAGGATGAGACAGGCATGGGTGCACTACATGTACACATGGATACCTAGGTAGGTACCTACATACCTCTTACATACGACCTATTACCTCTCATACAGATACCTAACGTACATAGTAGTACACGTATGAGGCAAGCCCCCTGCCTTGAACCTACCTCTCTTACCTGCATTGGCAGGGTCCGTAATACTTACCTCTAGAAGAGGTAGGCAAGGTTGGGTACCTTCTGTGCCTAATTACATGTACCTACCTAGGTACGCATTCTCCCACTCAACCCTCGTATTGGGCGCCTACCTAGGTGCCTAGGTCAGGTTGTGTACCTAAGTAGGTACCTAGGTAGGCACCTACACGTACGTACCTAACTTGGGGCCTTGGGACACGCGCGCCTCCTAGGAGGTAGGTATGTCTAAACGTGCCTCCTCGGGTAGGCGCCGTGAGGCACATACGGAGGTACTAAGACAGAGCCGGATCAGGGATGTAGTCTATGTACGTGCGTAGCGGGTATAGTACCTCGTAGTTTATACATATATCTGGATGGGAAAAGTGGCACTCACGGCCGCGAGCCGGCCCCGTTTTAGTGGGACATCAGCCGGGATCTGTCGAAAGCCACATGCGAGACCAGCCTGCCAATGACGTACACTAACCATCAGACTAACACTCTCTCCCCCCCCCCCCCCCACTCGCACAGACCACACCCAAGCCTGACCTCGTGTGGCTGATTGCCCTCTGGCTGATGCCCTCCTCCTTCTTCCCCCTCCCCCTGGCTTCTTACGCAACTCCACACGTACCACACCCATTTTTAGCGTTCCCTAACCGCGACATCACCGCAGAACACCTCTTCCCATAAACCCACAGCATCCCGTCCCCGACCAGCGACGCCCAACGACTGCACCACCAAGAAGGGGGGTCACTCGACACACCCGGCCGCATCCATTACGAAGTAGCCCTTCTCGCTCGACCGACCCCATACCTCATTCGTTCGAGTACTACCCAGCAGCCACCGAGCGGCCCATCCGCACTCGCACACACCGAGACCCGAGCGCGAATACCTCCTCCCTTTCTTCCTCTCCCACCGCGCCGCCTGGGCTGCTTGGAAATCTATCGAACCCGACTTGGAGTGGCGAGTTTCCTGAGCGGTGCGAATATTTTCGGACGCGATGGCTTCGGCGTCCTTTCGGGAATCGATGAACTCGCTGGGCTGGTCGCGTCGCGATCGAGACTCCCCTGTCAACACGTCGCAGCGATCGGGTCTCCTGTCCTCGATCCAGTCGCTGAACCCGTTTGGCGACCGTGGATATGTGCAACTCCCTACCACCGAGAGCGCTGGCGCTCCCTTGCCGGCCAGCAACCGCCGCGACGAGGAAGAAGGGTGGTTTGCCTGTAAGTCCCGTCTTGCCCCTCCTCCTTGTCCTTGTCCTTGCCCTTCGTCTCCGTCCCCGTCCCCGTCTCTACCTAGTTTCCGTCTTGCGGCCTGCTTCGACCGAGTAACAACGTATGCATCTTCCGCGAGCTATGTTTCACCGTTGCGCATGGACGAGTCGACCCACTACGACTGTGTAGAAGCTGATTTGAAATCTCTGTATCCCATATACCTAGTGAGTCGCTGGGATCGAATGCTGATCTTTGGCGCCTGCAATCTCGGCGCGCTCGCCTGCTTTATTCTGTGCTTCGTCCTATGGCCAGTCCTGATGGCCACGCCTCGCAAATTTGTCATTCTGTAAGGCCGAGTCTTTCTAAGCCCCCCCCCCCCCCCAAGTTCCTGTCCACTCACCCGTCCCCCCCTGTCCACCTGTCCTCGTGGCTAGACATGGCAAGCCCCCTCCCTGACGGCTTTGGGTTAAGGCGAAGATCTCTGCAACCAGCCGCTATTGCATATGTATCAATCTTGCATGCCGACACGGGTGATCAGCCGGTGGATCTAACCTTCTTCCTACTACCCCTTGTGCAATCTTTATCGTTGCCGCACCTGAGCAGCACCTACAGACATCCGCTTACGGACGGTATGCTGACAATCTACCCTCTCCTAGATGGTCCTTCGGATCGGTTCTATTCCTCTCTTCCTTCGCGGCTATGATGGGCCCCATGGCGTATGTTCAGCACCTGACCTCTGGTTCGCGCCTGCCCTTCACGGCAGCCTACTTCGGCTCTATCGCGTTGACGATATATTTTTCCGTCGGGGTGAGTGCTGGGTATGTCTCTAGAGGTCGGCGTCGGAGGCTGACTTGTTGTAGCTTCACAACACGATTTTGACTCTGCTGGCGGCTATTGTCCAAATCGTATGTCTTCTTTGGTACCTGGTCAGCTATTTCCCGATGGGCTCAAGCAGCCTCCGTCTCGCCACCAGCTTTGGGGCACGGAGGGCAGCATCTTGGATGACGGGCTAGATATTTTTGGACATTGCAGCGTGCTTGCGTCGTGCTGAGGTCCGATATTTCTTGGCGTCGCTTCCTGGCCACCACCACTTAATCCATCGTGGCAGATCGAAGAGGGTCCTCATAGCACATGATTCAGGGAAAGGGCCAAACCTTAGTAAGGATCATGTGTCTCGATTTTCGTGTGTTCTTTGAAAGACTTGGGCTGTAGATAATGAGCAAGAAAGGCGCCCGGGCATCTAGCAAAGCTTCGAACTTGACCCCCAACCTGCCCAGACCGGGTCGTCAAAACCAGAGTTGGGAGTAAATCAGCCAGGATACATTGGCTTCGTCTTTTGACCTCCTTGGTCCTGCAGTAACTAGTGTCCGTGCTAGGTTTACGACCAAAGGGAGAAGGCGATAAGAGTGTATTTGAACGCCCCCTCCCGCACCCCCTAACAAAACCCACCCAAGGAAACAGGCATAGACAGGAGTATCAGCCCCCAAAATAAGGGAGTTTTTTTTGACCAACACTTCCTGGTCGTGTACGCAATCTAACTTGCTGTAGCCGCCGCCTAGTGACAAATCGGAGGCCCTCCGTCGGAATGGTGGAGGGGGAATCTGCAAGACGGGTAGAATCTAGAACACGGGGCAGAAAGCGTCGAACAGGTTCCGTCCGGAACGCCTCTATACAGCACTCGAGCATAGTGCATGAGACATACCTTAGAGAGGTATCAAGTTAGGTGTCTCTGAGGGGTACCTAAGGTACTTCCTACGTCGCGTAGATCGGTAGGCAGGTAGGGGCATACAACGGGCGGATGTTGGCCGAATGGATAAACGGAACAAGAAGAAATCACGGGCACGACCACAATCACGGCTGGCTCTCGACGTGGCACGGGCAAGGTGGGTGACGAACGGGGTCCAGGGGTAGTAAACAGTTTGCCGTACTACGCTGCCGAGGGATCGAGGACTGGCAGGGACACTGAACAACCACGGAGAGTAGAGGTAGCCAAGAGGATGAGCCGGGAGAATACACATGCGTAGGGCACATATGTAGGGCACTATGTGTAAAAAAGCCAGGTAATCCGATTCGGCCTGGCTGGCTGGCGCTGGCGTGGCGCGCGTGTTGTTGCCGCGTATTAGTTGCCTGCCTGGGCAGATAACGCGGGATCGGAGGTGGCTGACCAGGTAAAGAACTCCTCGTATATGTACGTAGGCATATAACACTGGACCATCGACACTCTCGGTGTGCTAAAAATGGAACCTTTCCATCCCGATACCCAAGGTACCTACTCGTACGCCTGGCCTCGAGTTATTACGCGGAGTGGCGGTTTCTAATCACTTCTGTCTCACCCCCACGCAAAGGCGAAGGAGGAGACGGATGAACGAATGATACCCAGCACCAGTGGCTGTGTCATTTCGCACAGAGAAGACCCCAAATGCTGCAGAGAAGAGAAATCAAGATCTGTCCCCCCGCACGAGACAGGAGAGCCAGGAGAGCGTAGAAGGGAGAGATGAAGAGGGGTGGCGGATTGGCGGGCATCTATGCTCTTCTCCGCCGCCGTCTTCGCTGTCTCCGTGGCACGGGGTCTAGAACGGCGGAAAAAAGAGAAAGGCATCAGATATATATAATCTATGGATACATACGCAAACGCACGCCAACGCCGTGGTAAATGTATATACAGGAGATAGAGTGCCTAAGGTTGGATACAATAGCTAGCCAGCTCACAGGCTACCCGTAGGCAATTAACAGGAGGTGGGTTCCCTAACGGAGGGTATGCAGGTAGGCAGGCATCCAATATACCTGATGTGGTAAACCGACGGGTCTCTCCGTCAGGACGGACGGAGGATACTATCACATCCATATAAGGACGAACTTAGCTAACTTCACTTCCACCGTCTGCCAAGGCACACGCACAAGATAACGCAGGGGGCAATACAATGCGTGGACGCGCTGGGCAATATGTCCACATCTACGGCCCGTGACAGGATCTCCCGATGCCGACCAGGAAGACGCTTGTTCATCCCAGCCGATTTCTCCGAGCTTTGCTATCTTACCTAAGCCGCTGCGGATTCACAGGCATTGGCAAACGACCACCTGGTATCACCCTTACTACCTCCTAGTTGCTTGCGCAGAGCTATACCTAAGTTACGCGTGGTATGCCTGCCTCCCTTTTCCCTTGCCGTCCTGGGTGCTTCACAGCAATCTATTACATCCATGTGGGACCCTGGGGGGACCCTGGCTTGAGGGGGGGAGAGACATACGGGTTATCGGATCCCGGGTGGTGAGCGACGTTAGACCGTTCTGCGGCAGTGTGAAAACGATAGGCGACAAGATAATTAAACACGACGAAACGCGAGACAGCCATACATATAGGTGCGCATAAGTTGCCAGCACCGGTTCGATTCGCGAAAACCTGTTTGCGCGCCTCGACTCGTGTCGGCGATTCACCTCTGGCATACCTACCTACCTATATCCATCCCTACGTCCTCGGGCGCCTGTGTATGAGTAGTCGGGGCGACTCCAAAGTGCGAGCTCGACGTCTACCTCGCCTACATAGCCTATTACTCTGCGTGTTCTGCGTGACGGCACGGCTACCTAAGGATGTATCCCTAAGGTGCTGCTGGGGTCCACCTCGTGCACCTGCCGAGGACGACGGTGAACCCCTCCCCCATTTTTTTTCTTCAGACTCATAGGCCGTCTGTATGTATGTAGGTATTTGTGTACCCACATGCCAAGGCCTTACCTCCTCTACCTGATATACCTTACATCTTAATTCGATGGGATATACATATCTGGACGGCAAGTACATGTATATGCAGGCTCATTAGGTATATATATCCGCCTCCTTACAGGTCCTCTCCGCTCTGTGTTATCGCATGCATACATTAGTTAGTTAGGTTATGTAGGTAGATGTATCATGTAGGCAGATATCTGTCCGTATGTGCATACGATGGACCGCCGGCCAACGGCGCGTCTACGCTAGTGAGTGGTGAGTACCTAAGGTGTACCGTAGTAGTAATAGCGCCCTCGCACGCCCTCGCACGCCCTCGCGCTGGCTATCCCGCCGCCTCCGGTCCCTCCCGTTTCCTTCCCACTCTCGCTTTGGTAGGATTGCACTCATACACGTACATAGTACCTACCTTAGGTACTTGATACCTGATACTTAATACTTAGGTAATTTGCTCGCTCGTGCTCCTCCGAGCCGGGTTGTGCACCCGCTCCGCCAGCTTTAGCAGCCTGCGACTGGAGCCGAGCAAGAGCCGTGGAGGAGAACCTGCCTGGGCTATTTATTTGCCTACCTACCTACCTTCTTAGGTAGGTAGGTAACTTCCCTCGTCCGCGTGCCGAGCGAGGCCAGAGTGGGATGTACCTACCGTATACTGCACTACCCACTAATACCTAGGTACCTAGACCTACGCGTTACGTATCACACACTACCTCAGAGCACCTAGGTAGATAGAATGCGTGACGTTAAATATACTTCTTCTTCTTCTACTTTAGAGTACTTACTTAACTAAAGGCCAGCATGTATTGGAGATTTCTATCTGCGATGTGGGATAGATAGGTAGATACCTAACCTCATACCGGTTCGAAGCTCAACCGAGGTCCCCTACCTCTAGGTAGCCATTACGGAACCCTGAAGCCCTGCTACCTGCAGAGTGTTCATGTACCTACATTATGTAACATGTGGTGGGTAGGTACCTAGGTATGTGCCTACCTAAGGTAGGTATGTGCCTCAAGTACCTGCCTCGTATGTGCGCTATTTACTACCTACCTTGAGTCATGCCCAGGTACCTACACAGGCACTTTACCTAGATGCGGAAGAAGAAGTGCTTAGGGTTAGTACTAGCGCCTGAGCTTGTTCTCATTGCCTCCTGTCGCTTCCTATACTTAGGTACCTAGATACCTACCCACATAGGCGTTCACGTGGACGCGCGCGGAAAACATCCCACTCAGGAGGCACCTTCAATGTACCTGTCTGCCCAGCAAGACAAATGCATCACCGCCGAAGGGGGTGGGTCAGGATAACCGGATATATAAAGTACAGGGCATGCTCAGTCCCGAAAGAGGGCCGCTCCTAGAATTAAGCACGGGAACCCTTCGATATCACCCATTGTGCAGGCGTGTTCATAGGTATACCTAAGTCGGCATGCCAGCCCGCCTCTCTCTCTCTCTCTCTCTCTCTTCGCGGGCACTTCCCCACGCTTTGTGGGCGATGCTGCGAAACGGCGTAAGAGTGTTCCCGAGGGCGTCTAGGACACCGGGCACTCGAGTTTGCATCGGCCGAGAGGGTTTGCCGCCTCGTCGATGGGTCTTGCGGCCAGCTTGGGCCAGCGCATCGTCTCTCTCCCCGACGACTGTCCCATTCTCTACAGCTTACGGAACTAGTCTAGCTAGAGCACTCTCATGACCGCCCTGCAGAGGACTCAGATCGTTGTACGTGTCGGTCTTACCCTAAAACGAGTCACGCCGTGGTGTTTGTTTCCGGGCGAATCTAGAACAGAACAAACTCCCCATAGAACATGGAGATGGATGGGCGCCTCGACAAGCCACAGCTCGGGGCGGATGGCGAAGGCAGAGAGTTACGACAGGCTGCCTGGATGGGGAGGGGGGGAGAAGATCTGGCGCAAGCAGTGGGAGATGGCGATGGTAATCCCGTAGCGGGGTCGAGCGGGGGCAGCGGCACCAGCATGATCAGGACAGGTAGGCAGGGTGGGAGAAGGATAGGAAGGATGAGCAGGGCAAGGGGCGAAGTGGAGGAAAGATGATTCTATTGAGCTTCCAGCGCGCGGGTACCTACCATAAGCCGCCGCTCAACGATAATTGGAGAGGTACCTACTACCGTATCAATATAGGTAAAATGAGGGCCCGCGGGGTTAGGTAGCGACTCTCTAGGTACTTAACCTAGGTACCTAAGGCACAGTGCTCGGCGGCCGGCACGACCAATCCATCCCCTCCAGAACCTACAGTACCTCCTATGCAGAACATACCGATCTCCTATGAAAGCCAGTCATCGCTCCGGCTCTGGGGAGCCTGGGGAACTGCCGCTCAGAAGGGCGGTCCAAGCCAAACCAGGCTATGTAGCGGCGAATATCCCTCCGGCCTGCACGCGCTTCCAAGTCGGCGCTGCGCAGTTTGTTGAAGCACCCACTTGGCCGGGGGAGGGGGAATAGGTAAAAATAAAATAGAATATACCGCGGCGTGCCGTTTTAGTGCGGACTAACCTAGAACCCATACAACAACCGGCTACCCGGGCGGCGTTAGTTTTGCGCTCTCTCTGCCTCTTTTTTTTCCCCATTTAATAAACGTCTCATCCAATTCCCTTACCTAGCCGGAAGCCAGAAGGAAGACGTGAGAAAAATGATATAAATTTTTTTTTCCCTTGCCCGGTCACCCACCACCCCACCACCTAATACCCACAGACTAATACACAGGCACAAAATTCCCTCCCAATCGTAAACCCGCTCCCTCTCCCCTTCTCCCTCTCTTACTCCTCCTGCTCCTCTCGGTCTCAGCATTCAAAAACCCACCCGAGCCTCCGTCCAGAGTGCGTTGCGTATTCTGATGACCCTCCGTCGAAGGACGGGCAAACGATTCGCATAAACGAGGCATCTCGCGCATCTTCTACGCCAGCAGCCTTTGTTTTCCCTCTCTGCCCCCCCTTCCCCTCCCCTCCATCCGCTGCCTTTAGCTCCTTCTGGGTCCTGAATCTCGCCATCACCGCCGGCGGCAGCACCACACACTACTTTACGCGTACGGTACATACCTAGCAAGATACCTAGCTGGACCTCGTCTACGGTGCATACAGTACGACAGCGGCCTCCTCTGGCCAGCTGTACCGCCTACCAAGCGAAGCTCCAGCAGCGTCCAGCACGCACAAAAAGTGCCGCCGATATTTTCGCGGTCCGAGCCGTCCTCCGTCCAGCTCCCTACCATTTCCCCCCCTTCCCCTCCTCATCTGGTTTCCCCCTCCATTCACCCCTCGGTCAGCGTTCGATGACTGACCCGGACCAACACGAAAGTTGATTCATGGGATTTTCTAACTGAGCAGGTCGGAGTTTGTCAGGCCACATCGGTTTTACTCCCTGAGCCAAAATCCGGCTCACCCCCAGCACGGCACGGCACCACCACAGCATAGCACACTGCTGCACCGCACACCTGACGCTGCGGCGCGCACACGGTCGCCTTTCGGATAAGTGTCACGTTTTCCTCCTCAATAAAAATTCTCCCCCTCTTCTTCTTCCACCCCTCGTTCGTCTCCTCCAACCTCCACGACGGCAAATTCCTTCTTTTCCTCGCACGCCAAATCGACCAATTCGTCCACTCCGCCAAAGTCGAACCAATTTTTCTTTTCCCAGCGGGTGTGTGGTTCTTCGGCTACTTCTCCTCTGCCCCTGCTTCACGCGGATTCCTAGGGGCTCGCCGGTATCGTCGTGTTCCTTAGTCGAGCTGCTGCATCTGCATCTGGGGGGAGGGGGTTCTCGATCCCACCCCGCATTCGCATTTCTCGTTCGGACATCGCTAGTGATTGGCCCCGTACGATCGGCTCGTTCTCACAGAAATTCTTTGCCTGCGTCGTTTCTCCTGGCAAGAATCGTTACTTCAAACTTTTCGCCGGCTGCTTCCGGCACATAATTCCATTTCCCTCCCGCCGACACCTTCGTATCCCAACATCCCCTCTCGGTATCCCCTCTTTGCGCGCCCTTTCCATCTGGGACCCTATCCATCCCTGGGAGCTCAACCGACCGTGTTGGCGTCTGCTTGGGGTAATTCTTTTTCGCAGGCAAAGTTTTCCGGGGCGGGTCGAGCGTCTGGCCTATCGGTAGACTTGAATGAACCACCCTCTCGTTTACTAGAGGTACGCAACAGATCGCCACTTTGCGGCCGCCCTGTTGCGCATACCTACGAACCGACCCAGTCACAAACCTGCTCCTAAGCGTTGCAGAGTTGCGTCTAGAGACCATGTCAAACCCGACGACGTTTTCGTATGCCCAGGCCGCGAAAGGCCAGTCAACGGCCCAGTCCGTTGGATCCCAGTCGAGCGTGGCTCAGAGCCAAGCGCCATCCGTAACAAGCACACAGAGCCGAGATGCTGTGGCCACCCCTAGTACGCGCACCCCCTCTGTCGCGGTTTCGACAACCTCGAATGAGCTTGACGGCCCCCTAGGTACTCGAAGTTCGTCTACGAAGCGGGAACGCTCGAGTTTGGTCCACACCGACACGGGCAGCGCCCCAGCCACCGAGAAGGTGATCGAATCATCCTCTCCCAGCGAGACCCGGAACGTTTCCGAGAAGACGCCGGAGGACCTCGTACCGAAAGGCGTCGAACGGCGAGGGCGAGCGCCAAATCCCAGTTCGCAGGCGACGGATGGCAATGATGGCAAAAAGATTCGGAAAGGCAAGAAGGGCAAGGCAGCCGAGAAGGACGCAGACGAAGTCCAGGATGATGACAAGAACGAGAACATCGTCCCGAAGGCGGAATTGTCCGAGGCTCCGGTGCCGGCCGTGAACATATGGACGCAGAGAAAGGAGGCCAGAGCTGCCAAGGCTAAAGCAGCGCCTTTACCAGCCACCCCGCCACGCAGTTCAAACCACACTGCAAGAGGGCAGCACGATGGTTCGTCAAATACAACCTTCGCAGATCAGAAGCAGAAGGCGCCTCAGAACGACGGGGCCGATGTTACCACAGCTCAAAATGGGTCCTTGCCTAGTGGTGTAAAGCCCTCGAGGAAAGATTTTGATCAGTCGCGCGGCAACAGCAATCAAACTTCCCGTAGGACCAACCCCCGGAATGCCAAGGCACATGGTGGAGAGGATCGACCCGCGTTTGAGGCCTTGGGTTCTGTCGTAAATAACACATCGTCATGGCCGACACCTGAGACAGCGGTTAACGGCCTCAAGACCAAGACTCAACCCGAGAAACCTGAGAAGGATGACAAGGAGGAGGCCGGCCCGAGCAAGCCTCGACAGAAGGAGAAGTGGGTGCAAATTCTCTTTGTACCGAGCGTTAATTTTGAAACGCCTATACCGACGAGAAGCTCGCGAGGCGGCCGGGCCGGTGGCACCAGAGGCGGGCGAGATTCCGCGACGAGAGGAGGCCATGGAACTGGCACCCCAGGCTCGAGTGGTATGTACATCCGGCATCTAAATCGCGACGGATTCTCTAACAGTCTCCCAAGACCGCGCTGTAGATCCTGCGACGGCATCCTCTGGGGCAACACCGGCAGCGCCCACCTCCAAGCGCGTCTCGGCCGATGTGAACACATCTCGAGATTCCCGAAGGCTCCAGGCTCCGATGGGATCCGGGAAAGCGTCCGGAGAGAATCTATCTGTAAGTTTCAGGCCGGTTGCGAGGTTGACAAGTAGACATTGATTCTGATTAAACACGTAGGCGGCTCCGAAGACAGATGCTTCGAAGCAGAGCCAGGCTGACCTGGTCAATGGAACAACAAGCCAGAGTCTTTCCGCCCGCGCTTTGGGCTTGAGCCAGAAAGCTGACGAGGCTACGAGAGCGCCGCAGCCAGCGAGAGAGAATGGGTTCCAAGGCACGAAAGATGCCAATGGCCAGGCGCAAAATAATGTAAACCGCAATGACCGCACAAGAGGCTCCCGTGGTCGAGGGGGTCACCCCGCTATGAACGGAGCCGCTCACCCGCAGACCCAATATGGCCAGAGTGTCAATGGATTCAGCTACCCGAGCGGCGCATCCCAGAGGCAAGCCAGCCACGCATACACCGGCGCCGGGTACCCGCCGATGTCATATGGCGGCGCTTTCCCCCCACAGACGGCTGGAAATCATCACCGCAGCCGGCCCAGCTCGGGGAGCAACCGTCCTCAGGGTAACGGGGGACATCGTTCTTCGAGGGCGACACCTTTCCCCATGCCAGGTACGGGATTCGACCCTGCGATGTACGCCCACGGCAACGGCGCGTACCCTGGCTATAACGACCCCGGACACATACTACAGGTGGTGCTGTCACAGGTGGAGTATTACTTCTCCATCAACAATCTTTGCAAGGATTGGTACTTGAGGAAGTACATGGACTCTCAAGGCTTTGTTCCCTTGAGTGTCATCGCTTCATTCAAGAGGATGCAGGAGATAGCGCAGGACTACCAGATCGTTCGCATTGCCTGCGAGCACTCTCCACACATTGAATTTGTCTGGACGGATGATGGGCAAGACAAAGTACGCCGTCGAGACAAGTGGGAGCCGTGGGTTCTTGAAATGTCGGAGAGACACCCTACCGCTCAGAACGACGGACCATCGAGTTGGCACCCATTCAGCAGCCAGATGGCGTATTATCCCCCGATCATGCCGTACGGGGGCGAGACGGCCCCGGCCTTTCCGCAAATCGCGACGGATTCCAACTTCGCTCCTTACGTGAATGGTGCGAACCGCTCAACATACGCCACACTCAACGGCGCCAACGGTCACCCCCGCTCCTCGGAGTCGCAGCTCTCTGCGGCAGTACCGGAATTCTCCCCTACCGGAAACCCCAGTATGAACTTTGCGAGCCAGCAAATGGCGGTCCCGCAAGATGCTGTCGGCAACGAACCCAGGTCGGGAAGCACCGGTAAGAAGACTGCTACCCCATCTCCTCCGGATCAGGCAGCGGGCCTACCGAACGGCCCTCATCTGCCCGGTAACGTGGAGCAAGCTGCCCTCGGTGACGCGCCGTCTACGAACGGAGTCGCCAGCAGCCACACGACAGAGGGCTACTAACTCGGCTCCGCTTGCTCTCTCTAAATGGACAGTGGGACTTGGTGGGAAATCTTGAGTGCCGATAGCACAAATCCATCGTTTCCACGAGCTACTTGAAGTTTTGCTTCGACCTCAGTAGCGCAACGAGTCTTTAATGAAGGGAAACCGGGGACTGGGAGAGTGGAGTTGATGCTTTCGGTGTCTTGAATTGTTGAGAACCCCTATAATGGTTTCTAGTCTCGGTTTGCGGTTCGACGAATCAAGCGGCGGTACACGAAGATGAGAAGGAGAATTTTCTTTTGGTACGGTCACGGGACGAACATCCTCCCATTCGTGATGGCCGACTACTCTCAATGGCCAAGTCTCCTGGATACATCAGGCTCGAAACGAAATATGCCACGAGCCTCTCTGAATCCTGGGCTTGAGGCTGACGAAACTCGCCATGTTGGCAACAATACAGCACACACATTAGAGGGGAGAAAGAGGAGAAACTTTGACAGAAAGCAAAGTAGTACAGCGGCGAGATGGAAGCCGCACGTACGCCGAGGCTCGACGGTCCTGTACCCTGCCCTACTACAGGGTCCGCTCCCGCCAGCCGGACTACTTGGTAGTATGGTTGCGGCACACACGGAAGCAGGCGCGGCGGCACGAAGATGTCAGCCGTCTTTGCCTCGGAACCCACAGCGGTGGGCCTGGTCATTAGAGACTGGGGACCACCGCTATTTTCCTTCCAGAGACTATTGGTCGGAACATTGTCGACCACGAAGAATGGTGGCAGCACTCGCAGAAGATGGAGACCAAGGCCATGAAGGCTCTGTCATGGTGGTAGGACGGGGAACCTACCGAGCGTCAATGGCCAAGCTGGTCGCAGATGTACGCTCGGTGAGGTGTCTTGTCGATGTAGGTCGGTCCTGCGCCTACGTGCTCCCCCCCTACGCATATTTGGCGGGTGTCGGGCTCTAATCGCTCGCGGACTTTTGACATGATTTTGTTAGAAAAAAAAAGTCTGGGGCAATGATGTTTGTTTCTCCTCTTTTTTTTTTCTTATTCATTTCTCTGTTTCGCAATTGCATTCGAGGCGTGGACTATTCGCATGAAGGCGGCTTCAAGGGGGACAAGGAATCCTTGCAATTAGACGACGTCGTTGTCATAAAAAGGAGAAACAAAAAATGGATCATGCTTAGGGAGTTTTATATTCGTGTATGAGTAGCAGCTACAAGACTAAGACGCAACCCAATGCCGTTATTCGAGTAAAGTCACGCGTATGTCAATACTACGAAGAAGAAGGAAATGTCATTGTTGCGGTGGGATGGGCCATCGACCGCGTGGACGTGTGTGATGATGCCGGTGCAGTGTTGGTGCTCTAAATTGGGAGGTCCGCCCTCTGAAGGGCAATGCTTCATTCGTCTCCGCCTGTTCCGGAAGGGCTAGCTACGGTACCTTGGGGGGGTATTCGTTGGTGGTGGTTAGTGGCCCGGTTAGGTACGTGACCTACCTACCTACCTCCTACTTACCTCTTACCTTAGGTGTAGATACCCAACCTACGCAACTTGCCCGGCGCGGCGGCTGGCTGGCGGGAAAGCGTGCGCGTCTCCGGCTCTGCATCCCTCGCTCGCGGACTCCTTGCGGGAGGGGCGACTGGGTCAGCCACAGGGCGGCCGGCCGGCCTGGAGTCGGCGAGGAGCGCTCGGTGCCACGTGGGCAGGACTCGGTGACGACGGGATGCCTGCCTGGGTCGTGATGCCGTTGCAGATGCGCACTTGACGCGGGATACGCCGGCTGCTGCGAACGCCTTGTAAACGCATAGGTACGTACTATTAGGTATTACCTAGGTAGGTACCTACGCTTACGTCCTTGCGTTGCGGCTGGGCGAGAGAACGACCGACCGATCGATCAGATGCTGAGGCTGCGGCGAGGTACGTAGGTTAGGGTATCCAGGTAGCACACCGTATCCGCAGGGTTACTCTCCGCTAGGAGGTAGGTACCTCGTAAAGTCCTAGAAGGGAGAGAGAGGGCTTCGCTGGTTACGCCTACATCGTGTGTTGTCGGGAAGGCGGGCCTCAAGGACCCCGAGGGGCCTGCCTCGGTCCTAAGTACGTACCTGCCTACCTTACCTACCCCCGGCGGGCAGCTCGGCAAGCGACCAGGTATTATGAAGCTATCGAGGCGCCAGCCCCCGCCCTTTCTCTCGACTGTCGCTGCTGCTGCGCTAGGTAGGTAGGTAGGTAAGGCAGGCGCGCCGTCTCGTCAGGCCCAGCCAGGTGCGTCATGCGTTCGGGCGTGGCCGACGGCGACGAGGGACGTCACTGCCACCTCACTCGTCGCGGACCGCCCTCGCCGCGAGGCGCAGTCAGTCGGATGTTGGTTGGGTTTAGTTGCGTATGCAGGTATGCGTGTATGCGCGTATGCGTGTGCTGTGCTCTGCGCGGGGCAAACGGCATCGTGCCTCGATTTGGGACCTCCGTCCCGTCTGCCTGTTTGTTTGTCTCTCCCGCCAGAATTGCCCTAGGTCTTAGGGGCGGGATTATCGGCGTGTTTGCGTAGCTGTGATTATTCTCAATTTTTGCTATTCTCGTATTCCTGCTGTTCCTCTCGCGCCTCGTCTGCGCATCGTAGTCCCTCTCCCGGCACTAGCAGTAGCCTACCTAGGTAGGTACCTATGTGCTCCTAGCGGGGGGTTGTGACTCGCTTACAAGAGTTGTGACGTCAGCCTACACTAACCCTTCTATTGGGTCTCGTTTAAATCTAGATCCGATGGCCCACTTCGCCTCCCCCTCCTTTCGTCCCCCTAACCCTTCCGCCCCAAGCTGGGGTTTTTTTTTCTCTCTTCCCTCCCCCCCCCCTCTCTCTCTCCCCCTTCGCCGGCGCTAGCACCTTACGACAACTCCCCCCATCGAGTAAAGCCTGTTACCGACTACTTTCTACCGGTTCTTCGCCGCCGCGGATACAAAATTATTCGAGAGCCACTCGGACAACCCATCGCTTGCTGACATTGCGACTTCGTCACCTGCTTTCTCCTACTTTAGCCCCTCCACCCCCCCTCCACAGCTTGTCACTGCTCGCTTTAAACTCTCTCCCCACCACACACTCGTCTGACACCGCGCCAGCTGGGAACTACCAGCATTTTAAGTTGGACTGATTCATCCACCGTCTGTCCCGTTGTCCGTCCTATTCGCTTTACTATTTCCCGCTCGGCACTAGGAGAGCGTCTGCCATGTCGGCTTACGACCCGTACGATCCGCCACCGCGCGAGCATTCCCGCCGGTACTACCAGGAAGAACGCCGCGAGAGAGCTGCTGGCCCTCGCTATGCCGAGACCCAGGAAACCTACTACCGCGTAAATCCCTCTAGCTCTAGCAGAACCGCCCTCGTCCCCAGGACCCGCGAGGACAGTGACCTCTCCGTCGAAGAAGTCCACCGGGACTTCCCGCCCCCCGGCTACTCTCGAGATGGCAGGGCTCGGTCGGCCGAGCCCGGCTACGATGACTACTATGACTCGCGCCGCTCCCACGACCGGGACCGCCGTTACCGTGCGAAGCCCGGCAGCGCCTACTACGAGGAAGAGGAGCGCGCGCGCAGACGTATCCTAAGCAAGCAGGAGAAGATCATCGCCGCCGTCGCTGGCGGTCTGCTCGCCGCCGGTGCCAAGGAGCTCTGGGACCGCCACGAGGCTGAGAAGGACGGTACCGACGTTCACCGCAACGTCGCTGCCTCGGCTGCCCTCGGCGCTGCCGGCGCTTTGGCTGGGTACCAGGGAGCCGATTTCTACAACAAGCACGCCAGCAAAGAAGACAAGAAGTCGACCTATATCGCCCACAAGGGTCGTGACGGTCGCGTCATCGAGTACTACTCAGACGATGACGACGAAGACCCCAAGAATCGGAAGGGCAACAAGTCCTTTCTCGAGAATGCCCTGGCTGCCGCCGGTCTCGGAGGCGCCATCAAGGCCCTGACCGGCGCCGGCTCCGACGGCGACACCAAGAGCCGTCACGGAAGCCGTCGCGGGAGCCCGGATTCCTACCGCTCGCGCGACAGCGGTCGTTCGCGCGACGATCCCTCGAAGCGCATGCAGAGAGCCGCCAAGGCCTCTCTCGTCGCCGGCGCGGCCGAAGCCTTCCGCGTTGCTAAGGAGCCGGGCGGCTGGAAGGGAGAGAAGATGAAGCGAGTTCTCACCGCGGCCGCTGGTGCTGCCACCATCGACGCCGCTCACGACCCTTCCAAAGACAGCAAGCGCCACCTCATGGAGGCTGTCATCGGCGGTCTCGTCGGGAACCGCATGCTGAATGGCTCGAGGAAGGACATCGAGGAGGACCGACGAACAGGTCGGAGCCGATCCCGCTCCCGCGCCCGCTCCGAAGGCGGTAAGAGCGGCGTCGGACTCGCAGCACTGGCCACCGCTGGCTTGGGCGCACTGGGCGCCAAGAAACTCGTCGAAAGCCGAAGCCGCAGCCGGTCCCGCTCTCGCCGGGGAAGCTTTGACTCCCTAGATAGTCGGGACCGCTCGCCGCCGCCGAAACACCGCAGCCGCAGCCGCAGCATCGTGGACGGGGCGCGGCGCAGCCTCGCTAAGATCGGCATCGGCAACGGCCCCGACGACGAAGATAGCGGTCGGTCCCCCACCCGCCGGAGTCGTCACCGGAGTCCGTCCGACGACCGCTACGACGACGACGACGATTACAAGTCCCGTAGCTACATGAGGGGCGGCCGGGGGCCCGCGTCTAAAGACGATGACGACGATTACGACGCCGAGGAGAGGTCTACTGGCGGCCGAGCCAGGAGCTCGTCCCGTTCACGAGGTAGGTCTAGTTCTGTTTCTAGTAGTGATCTTGGAGATTCCGATGAGGACAAGAAGACGACGTCGAAGATGCGGCGTAAGCAGCTGATCACGGCGGGCTTGGCAACCGTGGCCACCATCCACGCTGCCCATAACGTGTACGGCAGCGTGGGGCAGCGCAACGCGAGGCACAAGGCGGTCAAGGAGGGCCGTCTGTCGCCCGAGGAGGCCCGGAAATTGAAGACCAAGGCCTTGCTGCAAGACGCGGCCTCGATCGGAATTGCCGCCCTGGGCGTCAAGGGCGCCATCTCGGAGCTCAAGGATGCCCGAGAACAGGTCAAGGCCGTCGACGAGTGGAAAGAAGAGAAGAAGAGACGCCACGAGAGGCGGATGGAGCGACTCGTGCGGGCCCACCGCAGCCCCAGCGGCAGGTCGGGGGCCGAGAAGCGGTACGCCTCAGCTCCGCCGCGGGAGAGCCGGTACGACGAGGGGCCTCGTTACACCGACGGGAACCCTTACTCTGCCACTCTACCCGCGCCTCCCGTCGGCTATGATAGGCGGTGATGGGTAAGGGTGACGGATCCACCTCGCGTTACCCATCTTGAGGGTTCCGTCATGACGCGCCAGTCCCCTGTGCCGATCGCTGTCGGCCCTCTCTAACCGAGATCAACCACTGCCGACGGCCCGCTCACGCATACACGCCTACCTTGTTCCCCTCCCGCCTTACGGCCTTTTATGAAGCTTATGAATTTTTCCTCTGCTACGATTCTGCTCTGGACGGTACAGGACTGGAATACGAGTGGGCGTTTTGAATCTGGATTGGGACGCAGACTGCCTTGATTCTGGGACCCCATCGTCGTCTTGAGATGTAGAAGCAGAATCTTACTCATCGGAATCTCCTTTTTCATTGTTAATTTCCAACGGTGTATCAGATATATGACGATACATTCCCATAAGCTAGAATTTCTCACTAATGCGTCTTCAACTGGTAACAGATGGGCGCCACCGCCGCCACCACGACCACTAATGCACCTAGCCGGTTCGGATATCGCGATTGGAGGAGGCGAGAGGAGTCTCTTGTGCGACGGAGACGGTAGGTATTTACAGGATTTCACGAGAGGACTACCGCAGCGGCAACACACCGGGGTGGGACCCCATGCAAGGGCGGCACGGTGTACGAGCGAAGGCACCCGGTTGGCCGATATAGGGGGTGCGGGATAGATATACACCGCGGGCAGGCGCACGACAGCGAAGAGATCTCACTGCCGGGAACGTGGCGGGCTTAGCTCGTGTGCCCCCCCCGGCGACCCCCCCTCCTCTTCTCCTCTTCTCCTTTTGGTCTACCACTAATCGTCGGATATCTGGACGAAACTCGTCCTTTTTTTTTGTTTTACCTTTCTCGTTCGGGATCTCCCTCGTCCCGTCTTTCCTCGCCCGGCCTCGGCGCAAATCTAGACATCGAGGGCCAAACGGCGGTAGGGCAGATGGATGACCGCTTAGGTGCGAGCGGAGGATGGAAGGGTATATAGTCTTCAGGGATTGGTTTTGTGGTCACCCTTTCTGCTGTGTTTACGTGGCATCGGAGGCTGGGTACGCGGCTTTTGGCGGAACTGGAGGGCCCTTCGGACCGAGGACTGACGGTTAGGGGAGGGTGCGTGGCACATACACATACACGTATATAGAGAGACACGTCGGATAAGGTGAGACAGACAGACAGACAGGCGCGCAGGAGGGGATTGGTGACGCGGCGAATGGGGTGCGGCGGATTTGTCGATCTTTTCGTCGTTGTGTGCTCGCTCAGTCCTGCTATACCTACTGCGTACCTGTCGATATACCTGTTTGGCGGAGGAAGAGGAGGGCGGCGGCAGGGCAAAAATTTGGTACAGATGGGGGAGATGCCGAAGGGGGATTTAATATGTGGGAGGGGAAGGGCATATCATTGTTGTTTGTTCATTTTTCGACATGGCCAGCTCAGCTTTGCTTGTCCCACTAGGCAGCGGCGAGTTGCCGGTGATGATTCATGACGATGACGACAACGATGATGATGACGATGACGCGCGAAGAGGGATCTTTTTTTCTTTCGGTGGTTGGATGACGTACATGAGGGGGGTTTTTTTTTTGCGTCTCCTTCCTTGCGTCTTGATTTTCATATTCGTCTGGGTTTATCGATACGAGTCGGGTTAGACATGCTGGTTGTCGCACATGCAGATGTACGTATTGCTACTATAAGGTAGAATGGCCGATTTGTTCTCGCTACGTTCCCTCCCCCAGACAACCTGGTTGCTCCTGTCCTCCCACTGCTGCTGCTATTACTACGGCCCACTCTCTGCTAGCATATCTGTGCTGACCTACCGAGCGGGAAACGTTTGGCGCTGATATACCTGATAATGCTGGTATTCTTAGATTTTCTTGCGAACACAGGAAAGGGGGGGGGGGGGGTCGATTTAGGTCGGACAACCGGTTGGACAGAGAGACAAGCGTGATGGAGTTATTTAAGCCGAGAAAGAGGTAAGGCAGGTAAGGCAAGGGAACTGACAAGCCCGTTTAGATTGAGGAATTACACGGTTCTGGGGAAGATATAGGTAGGTAGATACCCAGCGGCAGGCCGGCCGACCAGGCAGGCGGGCAGGCAAAGGAGATACGTATTAGCACACACACGGCGGCAATCTGTCTACGAATCCGTACGGGTTTCTACGCTTTGCCTAGTTGTTTTTACTGTATTCTACGAGGACACGGTCAGATCTGCAGATGTGTGTATTGTCATGGGTAAGCTGGCTCAGGGGGCTTGTCTACTTATCGCCACCGTTTTCTAATACCTACGGGTTCTCAAACCCGCACACATATACTCATAAAGACGAATACACACCTACGTATGGATATATATACCTACCTGTGCCTATCCCTATCCCTATCCCTACGCCCATACATATATATATATATATATACACATGTGTGTGTGTGTGTGTGTGTAAGTAGGTACCTAAATAAAAGGAACCTCATGCGTTGGTAGGCGGGTAGGCAGGCAGGCTGGTAGATCTGCAAGCGGTAAAGCACGCACTTTTTGACCACGTCGACGCAGGGCGGTCTGCTCCTCGAGGCGCGTAACGTCGGCCCAGACACCGACACGGATCAGGACGTCTATAAGTTGTTGTTAGTAAGGGGAAGAGGCGAGTGAGAGAGGTAAAAGCCAGGCAAGTAAGCAGTGGCATCACGGCATCCTAGCACCTAGCATCTGCTCCCGAGGCGTGCCCAAGGTGCCAGTTGGGTGTGGGTAGGCCCCCCTAACTGTGAGCAGCAACTCGCGCGGACAGACACCCTAAGCAGTAGGTACCTTGGAGATACTTGGGCGCGCGGAGAGAGGTACTTGCCCAACCGTGGTTACGTCGTACAAAAACGGGGCTAAGGGGGGGCGTTGTGTAACCTTCCCCCTGGACCCGGGCGCTGCGGCGTGATGTCATCATCGCTGACCGCTCTGCTACGAGGAAGGTGCCTAGGTGTAGGTACCCACTGCCCAGTGGCGCCTAGTAGAGGTACATACCTGCCCTAGTAATATAGGTAGGTAGGTGGGTAGGTACTGCCCAAAGGTTAGGGGGGCGTGTAAGGAAGCTAGGATAAGAGGTAAGGAGATGGTAGCCAGGTACCTAGTAAGGTAGGCAGGCAGGCTCATCCTTCACTGGGTACAGGGACTTATGAGTAGGCATTTACTACCTACCTCTAAGGTGTACCTACTCATACATCCACACATCCCCCTGCCTTACCTGCTTACGTCTCGATAGAAGCCTCCTCTCCCAACTCCGCCTACGGTCCCAACCCCCAGAAAGCCGATCCCCCCCCCCTGCCTGGCCCTCATTCCCCTATCGTACCGCCCCAAGCTCAGACCCGTCGACCTCCCCCTTGGGACCGCGGGGTTGCCAGGTGTGCGATCCCAAATCCTACGAGAGCCATCCCGACTACCCAGGTTGCCTGCTACGTCGTGGTACGTGGCCCTCCCCGATCCTCCACACCCCTCCCCCAGGAGAGGAAAGGTCTGACCTTGGACCCTAGCCCTCTGGCCTTGGACCCTAACCCGGCCGGGCGAGGGGGTAAGGATGGAGATAGGAGGGAGTATGATGATGCCGCGCCACCGACGTGATATGATGCCATGGCTGGGTGCGGATTGCTCAGCTGCGTCCCAGACCGAGTCCCGTGGTTCAGGCTTGTCGTCCTTAGCGCCAGACCCAAACCACCGACGCCGTGTCTTCGGGTTGGGAGCGAAGGAAGGAATCCCACCCATGCCGGTTAATGCGATGGCCAGGGGAGAGGGGCCATCTATAATACTACAGTACGTATGGCATCGGGTCCGCCATTCCTACTACCAGGGATCGCCAGGGTCTTCGTCTGCCCGTCTCGCTGCACGCCCATCCTTTCGCCCTGCCTGTCGGTCTGCCTGTCGGCTCGCGCGGTAGGGCAGTTTGTTGCGAGGACCGATGGCCGCCGGCCTAGGTATATCTCCCGACCTAGCGCTGCCTTTACTCATCCTCCTCCTCCTCCTCCGACCCACTTCCTGGTCCCAGAGGAAGAACCAACACAGTCGACTGAGGAACGAATACTCCGGTTGCTGTGCCGCCCTGCGCAGTCGACAGCCCCTGGACCTGTATATGACCTTGCTTAATGCCGTATCTACTGCCGGAGAGAGAAGGAAGGGGGAAAAAAAGAGGGAAATGGACCCGAACTTCTCCCGCGGCGCCGGGATCTTCCCAGGAACGAGCGGGGGCAGAGCTTCAGGACAAGTCCCTTCGAGTCTTGCCGGCAGGAGTTTACGAGAGGGCCGTCCCGTCGCTCATGTACGCCACAGACAATTTGGTGGCGACTATTTTCTGGCCGGAGGGCATCGGTTCAGCTCGTCGTCCTCGGCCACAGCTGGTCAACTGCGCTGTAGAAGACCCGCGACTCCTGCGGGGAGGACATCTACAGGTGAGGAGGGAGAGAAGGGGGAATGGCCCCCCTAGATACACCGAGGTGTGATTGATAGTACACGTCAAATCGGGCAATTTTATATCCTGCCAGCGCGTTGCCGGATTCGATTAGCTCCCGCTTGTCTATCAGCAAATTAGCCTAGCCTACCTAGCCTATTCCTTCTTCTTTTTTCCATATACGGCACAGCATCGAATCATCGACACATATCGGCCCCTTCCGCTACCCCCAGTACTATACACACGGTAGCAATAGCAACGATAAGTAGCGGTGGCAGCGAGGGCAGTAAAACGCGATCAGTTGGATCCGCCGACCAACCCGCCGCCCTGCTTCCAGGCCTGCGCCATGGCCAGCATCTTGGATAAATCCTGCTTCTGCTCGTCGTCGGCGGGGAAGACGTAGTCGATGTACTCCTCGTACGTGTCGTCCTCGAGCTTGCGCCGGCGCTTCGTCCGCCGCGGCATCTGCTTCTGCACCTTGTCCACCTCCTCCGCCGACCCGTGCGTGCGCTCGAACGACAACCACGCGTTGAGCAGCGACACCCTCTCCTCCTTGAGGTCCTTGTCCTTCATGTGCTTGTGGGCGCGCTCGAACACGCTGCGCGCCCTCGCCTTGGCCTCCTCGCTGACCGGCCGCTCCTCCTCTCCCTCGCCAACCGCCGCCGCCTCCTCCTCATCTTCCGGGATGTTGATCTCGAAGTGCGCGTAGCTGATCCAGACCTTGACGTGGTCCGTCTTCTCCAGCAGCCTCTCGTACAGGTCGCGCGTCTTGTCGTACTCGCCCTCCTCCTCCTCGAAGTCGATGTACGCCTTCCACAGCAGCTCCGGCATGTCCAGGACCGGCTGGCGGATGGCGAGCTCGAAGATGGCCCGGGTCCTGTCCAGGTCGTCCAGCCCTCTCTCGAGCTCGGCGAACTTGATCCAGGTCTGGCAGTTGGCCGGATTCCACTCGATGTGCTTCTCGTACAGGGTTCTACATCGCACAAATTCGAACAGCTTTAGTTCTAGCTCGATGTAGCCCTTGAATAGCTTGTCCTTCGGGCACATGCCGATGGCTTGGCCGAGTATCTTGCGCGCCGCGCTCAGCTCGCCCTGCCGAATCTCGAACTGCGCCCTAAGCAGCCAGATCTTGGCGAACGTGAACTTCTTGTGGGGGATCAGCTCGAGGCACAACTTGTAGATTTGCCGTGCCCGGTCGATGTCCTTGGCCTCCATCTCCTCCCAGATGGCGTAGAATATCCACAGATAGATATACCGGCGCCAATGCCTCTTTTCCTGGGTGGGCGGGATCTGCGCCACCGCTCGCTCGTACACGTCCCTAACCCGGTCGAGGTCGCCCGAGGCCTCCTCTAGCCTAGCAAAATCAAACCATATCTCGTAGTTCTTGGGGTTCTCCTTGATCTGGTCTTCGTAGAGCCGCCTCCTCTTCGACAGGATGACATCTTCGACGCCGTCCCTGTCGCCGTACTGCTTCTCAAAGGTCGTGTAAGCCTTGTGCAGACCCATAGACTTGGACCGGGGCAGGCGATCCAACGCATATTTGTAGATGGCCCGGGCACGCTCGAGTTCCTTAAGCTTCGTCTCGAACCGGGCGTAGGCGATGAAGAGCCTCTCGTCGACGAATTCGTCGCCCAGCGCCTCGACGGCACCGCCGAACACCTCCCTGACCAGGTCGCTCGTGCCGTACTCCTCCTCGAACCTGGCCCACTTGATCCAGTTGCGCGGCTCGGGATGCACCAGGGTGAAGCGGGCGAATATGTCCCTCGCTCGCTGGTATTCGCCGTACCGCTTCTCGAGCTTGATGTAGGCGCCCCAGGCGGCCTCGTCGGGCTCCCAAGACATCCACCGCTCGAAGACCTGGCGGGTGCCGGGGATGTTGCCGAGCATCTCCTCCATGTAGACGTACTTGTACCAGAGCTTGTCGACGCGGGGGAGGAGGGTGACGGCGCGGTCGAGGAGGTTGCGGGAGTGGTTGATGTTGCGGTTCTTCATCTCGGCCTCGACGTAGCGGATCCAGAGGACGACGGAGGTGGGCTCGACGTCGAGGGCGCGCTCGAAGATGGAGCGGGCGCGCTTGAACTCCTTCTGCTCGAGCTCCCAGGCGGCGTAGCGCATCCAGTTGTTCATGTTGACGCGGTTGCGGCGGACGTAGTCCTCGAACTCGCGCCGCTTCCGGCCCTGGAACTCGTGCAGCTCCTCGAGGTCGCCGAACCGCTGCGTCGGCGCCTGCAGCGACGTCTCCTGCCGGTCCACCGCCTCCCGCAGCAGCTGCTCGGCCGAGATCTGCACCGGCGCCGCCGCCTTGTTCTTGACCCGCGGGGGGCCGCGCGAGGACTCCATCTCGACGGGGCGCGAGGCGGGCGTTCTTCTCGTACTAGAATCGCAGCGCGGGATGGAAAGCGTTCCGGAAGCGGAGCTGCGGCGGTAGTGTAGATACGATGTCGCAAAGGAAAGTCAGTCGTCAGTCGTCAGTCGAATGTTGATTCGTCCAAGAAACGGGCGAGGCTGAAGAGCTAGCCTGGTCGCGATCGAAATTAATACCTACAGACGTTGGAAAACATGAGTGTTGCTGTGCCCCACAAATTGTACGAGTATATTCCGGCTAGAGATTACCTAAGCGGGAGGAAATAGACCTTTACTGAAGTCAGGATTTGGCTTATAAAATAAGACCCGAATTATTCTGCTTCGCAGAATAATTCGGGCTTATTTTTAGCATTTACGCTAAAAATAATAACCTATCCGGAGGATAGAGAGATATAGGAAGTATACTTAGTTTATTTAATAACGATTTTTAGAGCTACGAACTTTATTTATAATAAAAATATAGAAAGCGTAAAAAATTATATATAGAAAACTTATATAAATATACTTAGTTTATTTAATAACCATTTTTACGTTTACGAACCTTATTTATAATAAAAAACATAGAAAACGTAAGAAATTATATATAATTTTTAACGGGATTAAAATCTAAGATTAGGAAAGATTAAGAAAGATTAAGAAAGATCAGGAAAGGTTACTGCAAAACAGGTTAGGAAAGATTAGGAAAGGTTACTGCAAAACAGGTCAGGAAAGATTAGGAAAGATCAGGAAAGGTTACTGCAAAACAGGTTAAGAAAGGTCAGGAAAAGTCAGGAAAGGTTACTGCAAAACAGGTCAGGAAAGGTCAGGAAAGGTCACTGTAAAACAGGTCAGGAAAGGTCAGGAAAGATCAGGAAAGGTCATTGCAAAACAGGTCAGGAAAGGTCAGGAAAAGTCAGGAAAGGTCACGGCAAAATAGGTTAGGAAAGGTCAGGAAATAAGGGTAGAAAACGCGTCAGAAAAGGTCAGGAAATAGGGGTAGAAAACGCGTCAGTAAATATACGTAAGGATTTCAAATTATAAGACTCCATTTATCCCGCCGTTTTTATTGGGTGCACGTATTTTTAGGGACCCATAGCGCGTTTTTTAGCCAGTAAAAACAGAGTTTCCCCTAAATAACCCCTTTACAGGGTTATTTACAGGGTTATTTACAGGGTTATTTACAGGGCTATTTACAGGGGTATTTAACCCCGCAATTAATCAGCATGACAGGGGGTTATGCGTATTATAACTATCCTCCGGATAGGATAACATTCGAGAGCGCTCGGAAGAATGGATTCCCCGACATCGGTCACCTAGGTGAGGAAAGACAAACGAGCCCCACATTAAATTGCCATCGCGATCCCGAAGAAGTTGCGACGCAAGACCCCGTCTGGAGCTGCTATTTTTTTACGCCCAAATCTTTCACGTCCCATCTCGCCGTCGCAGCCGGCCATCCGTCTATTCATCGCACATAGTCCCCCTGCATACCTGGGTGCCTAGGATTACCGACCCAGATAATCAACACACATTCGACTCGGCTCGAGCCTGTCCCAATTTCGCATCTCCCCCCTGTTCGAGCGTATCCTGTCGTGTTTACCTGCCCGTCGCGTGCAGCGACCGTCGACTCCGGCGTCATGTCGACCCTAGCCGAAGAGCTGCTGCAGGATTTCGAGGACTCCGGGTCCGAGAATGGCGACGATCAGAATGATGCCGGCCTCGACCTCGACGGCCCGGCTGTTGGCCCCCCGTCGAGCCACGACAACGGCGATATGATGCTCGACGGCGACGAGGAAGAAGAGCCTGACGAAGACGCCGACGAGGAGATGGGGGGCATGAACGGCGGCGCCATCAACGAGATCGAGGACGAGGAGGTGACGAGGGCTAGGGTCGAGAAGACGTCGTTGGCCCGGATCCAGGATATTCGGAAGGTCACCACGGTCATGGACAGGCTGGAGCCTCTTCTCAGGGTTAGTCCACACGCTCCCCCTCCCCCCTCCCTTTTTGCTACACACTGCGAACGGTGATCAAGTGTTTACATCTTGCGGCTTGCGCAATAGACCTGACGGACTGGTTACCACTTTGCAGGACATCGCCTACTACCAATCGAAACCTCTCGCCCCACAGACGACGAATATAGGTAACATCGAGGACAACCCCGAGTATAAGATCCTCACTGAATCCAACACTCTCTCCACCCAGATCGACGGCGAGATCATGAAGGTCCACAAGTTCATCCGAGACCATTACTCGGCCCGGTTTCCCGAACTGGAGACCCTCGTGCAGAATCCCATCGAGTATGCTAAAGTCGTGGCCATCCTCGGAAACGGACCGATGGATTCGGACAGCATCCGAGCCCTCCAGAGCTCGGCCGACAACGCCCTCGGCGAATCGCTCAAGTCGGTCCTCGATGGCCCTTCGCTCATGATCGTCACGGTCGAAGCTACGACGACCAAAGGGCAGGAGATAAGCCAGGAGGAGCTCGAGCGCATCCTGAAGGCCTGCCACATGATGATCAAGATGGACAAGGCCAAGAAGACACTTACAGACTACGTGCAGTCTCGCATGAACATATTCGCGCCCAACTTGACTGCCATAGTGGGCTCGCTGACGGCTGCGCAATTGATCAACTCTGCCGGCGGCCTCACCAACCTCTCGCGGACGCCTGCCTGCAACCTGCCCGCCTGGGGCTCGAAGCGGCAGGGAAACACGGCTTTCGCCACCAACGTGGCCATACGGCAGCAGGGCTATCTATACCACTCGCCGATCATCCGCGGCATCCCGACCGACCTCAAGAAGAAGGCGATGAAGGCGGTAGCAGCGAAGCTGGTCCTCGCCGCGCGCGCCGACACGGGCCACGCGAACCCCGACGGCTCGTACGGCGAGGAGCTCAGGGGCCAATGCCTGGAGCGGTTGGACAAGATGACGGAACCGCCGCCGAACAAGGGCCAGCGAGCGCTGCCAGCCCCGGACGACAAGCCGTCGCGGAAGCGAGGCGGCCGCCGGGCACGCAAGGCAAAGGAGGCGACGGCGATGACAGACCTGCGAAAGGCGCAGAACCGCATGGCGTTCGGCAAGGAGGAGAAGGAGACGGGCTACGGCACGGGAGACTCTACGACGGGGATGGGGATGATCGGGCAGACCAACGACGGGCGCATTCGAGGCATGCAGATCGACAACCGGACACGGGCGAAGCTCAGCCAGAAGCACAAAGGATGGGGAGGGGCTACGCCGATCGGTGGCTCAGCTTCGTCGATACGCGGCTTCGGCCAATCAGGCAGCAACATCGACCTTCGCGGCAAGGGTCTCCGCACGTCAGGGGTGGGATCCACGATAGGAGGGGGTGCGGGGACGGCCTCGTCTCTGGCCTTCACCCCGGTCCAGGGACTCGAGCTCGTCGACCCCAAGGTCCAGGCGGACCTGAATCGTAAGAGAAAAGCGGAGGAGGATCGCTGGTTTAAGGGCGGTACTTTTACCCAGGTGGGTGGGAGTGGCGCCGCTAGCAGCAGCGGCGCCAATGGAGGAGGATTCAGGGTGCCGGAGCAGCCCCCCAGCAAGAAGATCGACACCGGTGCCGGTAAGATGGGACCCCCGTCGCTGCCGGGTACGAAGTAAGTAGAGCTGTCTTCGAGGTAGCCGAGACGTACCGCCCACTTCTCGCGCCTTGGCCTTGGGGCCGGGGGGGGGGGGGGATGTAACTCGGTGTAAAAAAAAGAAAAAAAAAAGGAAGAAGGGAGAGAGAGAGAAAAAAAAGAAGTTGTTTGATGTGGTAGCGGTAGTAGCGGTGATGGTGGTGGTGGTGGTGGTGTGAATGTAGACTTGCAGGTGGCAGGTTGCAGCAGGTCACCAGTCGCATGTCACAACCCAAGGTACGCATGGCGTCTGACAGGGGCGGAGATGAGGCCGGGACAAGATAGAGGAGGGGTGAGAGGGAGGGGGAGGGGAGAAGGGTTCGGTCAGTCACCAATCTATTTCCGTCTTGGTTTCGCGCAGCATAGGAGGGATCGCAGGTCGCATGGTCACGGCGTTTCTCGGACGGGCAGGAGGGGGGAAGAGAAGGGCGTCTGCTTTGCGAACTGGGCGGACATGCGTCTCGAAGGGTCACGTTAGCTTCTCTGCCGTAGCAGCTCAGTTACATCTTGGTCCGCGTCTTTGGGGTCTGGACCTATCTCTCTCCCTTGCTCTCGCGGTTTTCCGTCTATTATCTGCTCATCTGCCTATAGCCTGTCTGTCTACTTGCCCCCCTCCTCCCCCCTCCACCCTTCGTCCCCCGCAAGACCCAAGACCCAAACCGCCCGCATCCCCAACACCTGCCTCCGACGGCGACGACGACGGCATCAGCACAACGAAACGGCAACGCGGCACGTGTTCGCCTCGGCTAACACGACCCCGTGAGCCCACCTGTGTGCGCAAAAAAGGTACACACACATAGCCTACTGCGAATGCCGCGTAGGGCCGACGGCCGGGGTCCGCGAGCCTGTCGACTACCTTGGTTACAGTCTCGTCTACTTGTCTGTCTGCCTGTCTCCGCACGCCTCGCCATCCAGACATGCCGAGGTACATATAGGTAGACCCTCGGAGGCACGGGGGAGGACGCAGGGAAGCAGAGGTCCCCCTTTTCTTACCCGTAGCGCGCGCGCGCAGCGGGCAGACTGCGTAGACGAAAAACCCCTTTTTTTTTTTTTTTCCCCACGCCCCCTGCGTAGTGCCGGCCGGCAGGCAAAGGCAGGCAGGCAGGCAGGTTAAGCTTAGGTAGGCTTGCGTGTGGAGCATGTTACGCGTACGCGCAGCGCGTCGGCGCCGAGGCGCTGCCTCGGACGGTCCGCGGGCCCGCGCCGCCCTGCTTCTTCTTCTTCCTCCTCCTCCTCCTTGCTCGTTCATCGCCCGTCTTGCGCGCGCGCGTCCCCAGGTAGTGACGCGTCGCCCGTCGCTCCTGACGGGTCGGGCCTTCTCTCTCTCTCTCTCTCTCTCTCTCTCCTCCCCCCCCCTTCTCTCTCTCTCACGTGCGCGCGCGGTCGCTCGGCTGCAGGGGCGAGGGGGGAGAATGCGGAGCCGGAACCCGCGGGCGGCGGCGGCCAGGGCGAGGGCCAGGGAGAGGCACGAGCGCTGCGCGGCGCTGCCTGTCCGATCCGATCCGATCTGATCCGATACCGCGGTCTTGGGGGGTTTTGGGCGGCCGCGCGCGAGCTTGTGATTGTGTAGATGTAGATGTAGACGTACTCATAGATGGATAGGATAGGTATGGGGGGGGAGCTGGAGGAGGACGCGTGGTTTCTTACCGCGGTACTTCTTTTTTTTTTTCTTCTCTTCTTCTCTTTCTTTTTCACGTTCTTCTTTCTCACTTTTTTTTTTTTTTTTTTTCAAGATAGCCTTCGTGTCTGAGACCTATGCGCGCGCGCGGTGCGCCGTTCCACGCATCCCAGACACAGCAGACAGACACAAAAGTGTTTTGGGGCGGTTTTTTAAGCCTCCCTCCCCTCTGCGTGCTGACCGTCAGGGCGTACATACTCATAAATAACCCCCCCCCCCCCCCGGCTCCCCTCTCCCCATCCGTACCACATTCAACGACGGCGGAGGCTCGCACAGATCTCGATGCCGCGGCGCATATCGTCGTCATCATCGCCGCCGCCGTCGCCGCCTCTTTCTCTTCTCTTCTCGCCCGCTCGTTCGTCCCGGCACGCGCAACGTGGCGCGGCGTGGCGCGGCGCGGTGCGGTGCGGTCTCACGCGAGGCACGATGTTCGCACTTCTACCTCCTCCCCCCCCCCCCCTTTGCCCCTTTTTCCTCGTCCTCTACCACACGACCCCCCCCCCCCCCCGCGTAATAGAAGCGCCGCAGAAACGCGCGCCCACGCGTAGGCGGCTATCTAGGTCTAGGCCGCGGCAGGCATATATATCCCTCGCCCCCAAATCCCCTTCCCTCTCTCGCCTCTCGGCAAAAAAAAAAAGGGGGGGAAGAGAGAGAGCCGGGTTGGGGTGGGGGGTAGGTAAGCGCGAGGGCCTAGACGAAGCAGCAGCAGCAGCAGAAGAAGCAGAGGCGGAAACAACACGGCGACAGGGTGGCCAGCCCGCGTCGGACGGACTGGCCTGGCCCCAGCCCCTGGCCCCTGGCCCCTGGTCCTAGCGTTCGTCGGCGCCGCGGCCCCCCGTACGTCGTGCGAGGTTGCACGGCGAGGCTAGGCCGCTGAGCACACGCAGGCAGGTAGGGGAGGCGTGGGCAAGAGATGGGCGGCTGGGAAAGGGGGTGCGAGCGGAGCGTCGCGCCGTGGGACCCAGGCCGTGCTCGCCGACGTGCCTGCGCGCGCGCGCGCGCAGGCGGCATATGCGTGGGTGGGTGGGTAAGAAGGAGTGCGAGCGTGTTTGTAAAGTGTACATACCTAGGTATGGTATGTATATGCCTGCCTGCCTAGGTATGTGGTGTGTGTGCGGGCGTTGTTAAGTGAAAAGGGTGAAAAGGGGGAGCAGGGGGGGGGGGGGGGCGGCCGATCGGCGGCGGCGGAGACGCCGATCTGGGCGATCCGGGCGTCGTGGTGGGCGAATCTGGCCCTTGGCCCCTTGGTCCCTGGGTCCCGACGGTCGAAGAAGGCCGCGCGAGGGCGCGGTTCCGGTATTCTGTTCGTAGACGCCGGAGAGGAGGGGGGGGGGGACGTGTGTAGGTGCGTGTGTGTGGGTGGGCGTATGTGTGTGTGTGTCGAGACGCGATGCGAACTCAGTCTCGCGCTGTGCCGCGGGACAATGTGCGGACCGCTTGGGGATGCCGTCCCGTGATGCGCGCGTATATGCGCGCGTCCCGATGCGGGAGTGCTCGTACATTGCGTGGCTGTCTCGGCGTCTGCGTGTGTCGCCGGAGGACCTCCGCGCTGCCCGCCTGGGTAGAGCGGTGTCTTGTTGGGCGGCGGAGGCGTCTCTCGATCGAGAGGCGGCTGCCGGACCGAGGCGCAAGTGTGTTGCTCTGTTGGGGAGGACGAGACTATCGCTGCTCGCGCATGGGAAGCCAGCATGCGTACATGCGATGGCGGCATGCGGCCGGCGCGGCTCACCGTCGGCTGATTGCGGCCGCCTCTATCTATCTTGCCTCCATATCTACCCTGCCTATCTACCGAGGCATATTTTAACTACGCGTAGGATGCGCGGCCTGGCCTTGATGACGACCGTAGTCATGATAGCAATAGCGACAGTGATAATACTAATAATATTAATAGCAATAGCAGCCGTGGTAATAGGTGGTACCAGCGGTAAATAGGGGACGTGGTTGTTATAGGGTTCAGGGGTATGCCCCCCCCCTTTCCCGGCCGATATGTGCCGCATCCATTCGCCAATGTTCTTGGGGCGTCCCCTATCGGCTTTACCTACACGCAGGGTGCAGGTCTGCCCGCGGGAAGAAACGTACGACGGGTAGGTGCACGATGGGTAGGTAGGTGGGTAGGTATAACGGTGTCACGCCTCTACGGAGGTCTACTTCGAGACCGCGATGCTAGTCTAACGTCGGGGTTCTCCCTCACTCGAGACCCCTCCATTCAGTCGTTCACCTGTGCATGCATCCCCGGCGCACCCGCCGAGCTGGTTCGTACGCGGTTCAAGTAGCCTACCCTCTTTTGCTTAAACATGCGGAACGGTGATCGCCCCCTTCCCTTCCCCTCCCCTCCCCTCCCCTCCTCATCCCATCTTGTCTCGCCTTATGACGTACGACACCTTTTCAATTTTTTTCAATCTTTTTCAAACAACTTGCGACACCTGCCAAGAGAGGTAGGGTGCTTCTCAGCAGACAAGCACGAGAGATGAGGTGCTTCGTTAGACGGGAGGGAAGGGAACGGGGGAGGGGGGGTTCGCGAGGCAGCGGTTGATCCGACGGCCTCCCATACGTGGAGGGGTAGCTTGGCTGTCGGTGGACCGCAGCTGGGGCTGGTCCTTTTGCAAGGAGGGAGGCAACGAGGCCAAGCGCCCAGGCCGGCAAAGCACGGCACAGCAAAGGTGAAGCAAAAGGTAGGCGAGTAAGGAGTATGGAGAGCAGCGCGAAGGTGGTGGCTTCGCGCGGGGTATTAGGTCGCTACTCGTTTCGTACGTTCGGCCGTGCGTGCGTGTGTGCGTGCGTCGCCATCATATCATGACTTTACCCAACGTAACTCTACGGCGTAGTATTAAAACCAGGGCTTTTTTACACCTCTCTCACCTGGGTCCGGCCGGCTCGAAAGACCGTCGCCCGGGACAGACTCGTCTGGGTCGGTTAGCTGTTGTCGAGTCAGTTAGTTCGCCGGGCTGCATCGCAGACGGATTACAGGATTACAGCTAAGCTACATAGCCACTATGTAATTAGTGTGTGTGCGTCGACGTCTGCGGGTGTGTGTGTGTGTGTGTGTGTGTGTGTTGTGTGTGTGTCTACCTACATATATGCGCGCCTATGGGACGCCGAGGCCGGTTCGTTGGCTTTGGATTTGGCTTCTTCCGGATCGACGGAGTCTCGACGAGGGTCTATACCTCGCCCTAGCCTTCGGCAAGAGGCAGCTAAGTGTATAGTAGGTAGGTACACAGCAGGACGAGACGAGACGGAGTTCCCAACGGACCCTCCATGCCGAGTCCCGGCCGGTTGACGGGATAGACCAGACGGACGGAACTGAGTAGGGCAAGGTGGAGGACAGGGTGTAATGTAGGTAATATCCGTTCGTCGGTTAGTTTGCCCACGTCTCGCCCCCCACGATCTCTACTCGCCTGTGCACTTTCGTTCTACCGAGGCCATCTCGACAGGCACTCGCCTGAGCCACGCACAGAACTGCACTCGCCGAAAGGGGGATGGGGGACGAGAGGAGGATGAAGGGAAGGGAAGGGGGGGGGCCGCCCGTAGGGCTGCTTTTCTTCCTTTTCAGCTCCCGCTGAATACGAGCCATACCCGGTAGAGCGGGACGCAAATAGAACCGAAAGAAGCCCGCCACGCATTATCCCCAGACCGGTATGGCCTCGCGTCTGGTCGGGTATCGCTGGCTGGCTGGCTGGCTGGCTGGCCGGCTGCCTACCTGCTGACTATTACATCCCTATCCACCACTGCCACCACTGCCACCACTGCCACCGCCCGCTACGCAACGCACACTACGGGTGCTACTGTGCCGCCTTACCATACCCCCCTGCCGTGCGGTGCCCCTGCGGGACGGCCGGCTGTCGCGCATATCGTCAATCGGGTCGACACGGCCGCGGAGCTCCGGGACTTCCCACTCACCCAGCGTCACGGACGCCTCCGGATCGACCGATGTCGGCTCGAGCCAGGGTAGGGGGCGAAAAGGCAGAGGAAAAAAAAAACATTTGATTCATCATCATCCCATCCGCCCCCTCTATCCTGTCCTGGCTTGCCGACGACCTCTCCCTGGGCTAGGCTTGCCTTGCCGACCTGCATACGTCGAGCGGTTCGGACTCGCAGTTCGGACTGGAACCGGTAGTAGCGTAGGAACCCGAAAAGGGCGCGGCAAAGGGAGGGAGAGCGGGCGAAGGCGAGATCCCTACTACCTATACCCACAGAGCAACCAGCATGTCTGCGTAGACGCGTAGATGTGCGTATGCGTATGCGTATGTACGTGTACGTGCGTGCGTGCGTATATGTATGTGTATGCCAGTCCCATCGTTGCAGTACCTACCTCGCGGCTCGCTCGTTGGGCGGATTTGGATCGGTTCCTATTGGCCTCGGTCGTCTGCCTGTCTTATTGCATCGTATCGTGGTGATCCCTACGAACACCACCACCTTTTACCCACTTCTTAATGGCTCGTCGTTTTCTTTGCGCTTCTCTCATCTTCTCTCCTCCTGTATATCTTGCTCTCTTTCGATTATTCTTCGTGGATATGTGCGTCTCTGTGCCCTAACGGAATCTTGAATATGTGCTAAGTGGGTTGTATCTACCCATCTAGAACATCCACCCTATCGCGCCCACGCACGTATAACCCTTCTTTAGTTATATACCATGTAAGACCCGGAGAAGAGGTTGCGTGCGCGTACCCTGGTCAAACTTCCCTGTAACGCGAGTCATCCTGTGCGATAATGGATGGGCAGCATAGATAACGTACACCTGATTCAGTATGTAGGCGATCGTCCGAGGCAGCGAGATCCGGTAAGGTAAGACGGCGGTGTTCCGTTTGTACATACATATGTACGCAAGTAGGGCATGTACGGTAGGGTATCAAAGAACCTGGCAAGGGGTGTGAGGTAGCATGCAGTTTCTAAAGACCATCGGGAGAAAAAAAACAAACCAAAAAAAAAGCTGTCGTAGTAGGATGGTGTGGGGATAAGATGGGATTCAGATCACGATAACTCCTCGCTTGCGACGACTTTTCCGCTCGTTTTCCTTATCGACTGATGCTCGAACGTTTCGCATAGCCTTCGACGGTCCCCTCCCCCCCTTCGACGAGAGTCTAGGCTGTGTGCATAGGAACGAGCAGGGTTGGAACTCCTGGCTGGGCAGCGCAAGCCGCCTTTTGCTCGGTATTGAACGGGGTTCTTCCATCCGGGTCCAACCTCGTGGCCTGACTGGTTCGAGAGGTAATCCCCGAAACGGGCGACTTGTCAGGCAACAAGATCGATCCAGACTCTGGCGATGCACCAGGACGTATTGAGGGAAGAAGAGAGGGGGGGGGGGGGGGGGGTGAGGGGGGTGAGAGAATAGGCGACGCAAACGGACCAGACCGCATCGAGAAGAATCGGCCTGGGCCCCTAAAACCAAGCCTTTTCCAAGACTCGTTACGATGACCTCGGGGCGTGTGAATCGCCAACTGCCTTGGCCAAGGCCGCCGAGCCGGAAACAAGGCAGCCCAGCAAAACCTCAGCCACGGGCGTGGATGAACGTCCAAGGATGCGGACGTTCGGAGCCTCGGCCGATAAGTGTACGATGTAGTTGACCATCGAAAGCTCCGGTTGTTCCCCCCCCCCCTTCTCCCTCTCTTCTCTCCGCCTCCTTCGTCACCAGTCCAAGCAGGGTTTCCCAAATTTCATTTGCGTCATCGTGGTCTCTCTAGAACCCGTCGGCGTGTGTGTGTGTGCATGCGTGCGCGCGCGTATGGCATATGTGCTTCCCTCCGGCTGCTAAGCGCACCTGTCGACCCTCGCCAGCGTCCTTACCCACGTCGCGGTATCGCCAGGCATTAAATTGCGCTCTTTTATCTCTAGCGGCTTACACCACCGCACAGCCAAATCTCTGTAGTCGAGTTTGGCTATGTGTTCGCTGTATGCGTTTATGTGTGTGCGTGTATGTATGTATGTAGAGGTTGTCACATGCGATAGGTGCAAATAAATATTTACTCTGGTCACCAGGACGGAGGCGGACCAACTAGATTACGATGACATGCCGAATATTTTTTTCTCGGGCTGCCTCTGGGATGATGGTTTCTTTTGTCTCGGCGGCATTTGCGAACATGCCTAGAAGCTGTCATTGGTAGCAGGTAAGTGGTGCCTGTAGCGACATGGCCTAACGAGACAAATGTCTGGAACTACCCAAATAGTTAGTTCCTCTCTCAACTAGCATCATCTCCCTCCTCTTCCCTTTTTTTTCAGTTTTTTTTAAAATTGTTTTTTATCCTCTTCTTTTCGGTCTTTTCGTTTCGAGAGGAGGTTGCCGGGGTTGGCTGGGCGCGTGGAGAAAAACCTCCGATCGTCCCAGGGTCCCGCACTATTATATGGGTAGGGGAGAGGCGTGGAGATACCCATCGATTGGCCCGACGATGGGAGCGAGAGGTAGGTAGTATTTTCAGACCGCCAGATGCCATGAGAATTCCGATCATCGATAGACCAAAAAAAGAAGGAATGTAATGAAAGTCGCATCTACTCATAGGGGAGCATGCATGGCCCTCCGCCCTTCTAACCCCTGGCCGCTCGCTCTCCGAGTCGAGAGAGATAAGTGATGGGCCAGCCCTGCGCGCGATACGAAGCCAACGCCAAGCGCCGCCAGAGGGGTGTTCCTGTGAGGTGCCCACCAATGTGCTGACGATCGGCCGGCCATCGACGATTGCCCAACATTGTTTCGATCTTTGTGTCGCTAGTGGCCGGATCGAGAACTCGAGGAAGACCAGGAAGGCCGCTGCCACTGGCAGATTGGAATATTGGTCGTTGGCGCGATTGGAGGGATCGTGGATTCTATCTGTCCCATTTCATTTGATCTCGCCTCATCTGATTGATCTGGGTGCATGCAGGCCATTCCGGGCCGTCGTACTTATCGAATCTCTCTCTGGCTCTGTCGGGTTTGGGAGCGATGCACGGATCCGGGCCCTCTCGCTTCCTCCTGTTTCCTGCTAGGTAGTAGCGCCGACAACCTGCTAAGCACGTAGTCGAGGCCAACTGGTCGGATTGCCGTAACCATGCCGTACCCATGCCATACCCACGCCCGGCCACGCCCGGCCACGCCCGCCGGATTGCGAGATAATACCGATTTTCCAGGGGGAAAATAGAAGGGAAAAAAAAAATGAAGAATGTGTAGAAGGATCGCGACCAGGGCTGTTGCTCGGTATCAGCAGGGTCAAGGGGGGCTCGTTAGCGCGTGCTTGAAGAACCCTGAATTTTGGTCAGTTGATGGCGGGAGTTTTGCTGATACCGGCACAGCACAGTCCCGGGACGTGTCTACGCACCGTGGGATCGCACCAAGATGTCCACCCCGCTCTGTGCGGCTCGTCCGTTTTGCGTACTGTCCTCTCTCTCCTCTCCTCTGCGACGGCGTGGGCGTGCTACGTAAGTAGTGCTGGCTTGTTATGTAATCTGACAGCCCCGTGGTGTCTGCGGTGATGGAATCAGGCTGGGTTTCTGGCGCGCCTAGCCTGGATCCGGATTAGAGGAGAGAGAATGCAAGTCCGTGGATGCCGTAACGGCTTGCCCGGAGCCTGTTCTCTGTCGTTGCGTCAGGACTTTTTTTCCCGGTTCTTTTCCGTCTTTTAATTTTTATTAATTTTTATTAATTTTTATTAATTTTTATTAATTTTTATTAATTTTTATTAATTTTTATTAATTTTTATTTATTTATTTAAAATTTTTCGTGAAGAAGTCTCTTCCCTTCTTCTTCTTCTTCTTCTTCTTCTTCTTCTTCTTCTTCTTCTTCTTCTTCTTCTTCTTCTTCTTCTTCTTCTTCTTCTTCTTTACCTAAGCTGTCCCCCTGGCCGGGGCCCGCCTGCGGAAAGGAGAGAGGAAGGACAAGCAGCACCGCGTGAGGGACGGGCGGGAGGCTCCAAGCGAAGGCGTTGCCGTTCCCTAGTATCCATGGTTAGGTACCGAGCATGTACTACGTCGTATGCCCATCCCATGTGGGGCCTTGTGCTCTGCGTTGGGAGTGGGAGAGGTACCATGGAGGTAGCTCCAGCTCGGCCCCTTGCCCGGGGGATCCACAGCACTCTAAGGCGGGTCTCTCGCTGCGGCCCTCCAGCAAGGCGGGCACCGGCGGTGGTGGTGGTCGATGTTCGATCGCTTGCGAAATCTCGATCCCGCCTCAGAATGCTCGGGGGCCATCAAGACAGCAATTGCTACTCTCAACCGAAACCCATGCAGGCATACCTCCTATATTCACACACACATCACACACATACACACACACAGACATACACAGACCTACCCATCTACACATACACATACACACACACATACATACCTATGTATACACATATACACGCATTATCCACGCACGTTTTGCACCCGCACTCGCCGCCGCTCGCCGCCGCGATTTGGTATCCGGTCTGGTAGACCCGCGCCCCCCTGCCCTCCCCTCCTCTCCCGATCTTCCCTGCTGGCTTTACACACCCTGGATCCGTTCGAGATGGCATCGTTGTTTTTCTTATTTTCCTACTTTCCATCCGCATGACATCATTACCTTCTCCCTGTTTCGTCCCGTTTCTTTTACACGCGCCGATCCCCCGGCCCGGCATCACTGGCCCGCCTCTCGGCCAGATACGCATCTTTTGTCTTTTTTCCTTTTTTTTTTTTGATTCATTAATTCTTTCCCTTCCTTCCTTACGCTCTGTCAGGACCCGACGCTCGACTCCGACGCATACGCTTCGTGTCACCACGTTGTCGGGTCTGGTACAGGTAGGGGGGGGAGGGAGGGAAGAAGGACGGGAGGGGGCCGGAGGGGAACCCTTAACAGAGTCGACGACTGGCAACACCTAGGTTGCATCGATGGACTTGCCGAGCTGGCGTCCTGTAAGACCCGAACGTAAAGCTGGCTAATGTGCGCTATCTGCTCTGTGTCCACACGTAGGGGAACAGGATGTCTCGCGATCGAGATGGTGGTGGGTGAGTGGATGGAGGGGGACGGCGAAGCATCGAATTCTGAAAAAGCAGCATTGCAAAGAGAAGAATGCCATAAACGGTTCGCGTGTCACCCAAGCTCTCTCCGCCATGTACCCGTGCCAGACGCCCCATGTACCCCGGCCATGTATGTACATCTCGTGCGTAACGCAGCAGCCTTGCTTGGCGCCGCTGAGCGAATCCTGCACACAGAGAGAGAGCTGCCTCCTCTAATCACCTCTACTCTTCTCGCCCCGTATACGTCGAGGTGGTCGTATGCAGTGCTCACCGGTCCGCCCCTGGGTGGGCGGGATCTTCAGCATTCGAACGTAGAACTGAATAGAGGCAAGAAGAGGAGAAGGGGGAGAAGGGCGGAAGCCCAGATCGGGGCGCCAGAACAAAGAAACGAAGAGAATAGGGCGGCGCCGCTAGGAGGACCCCTCAACAGATCTCTCCAAGCCCCCCACCCAACAGGTACCTGGGTGTGCCGTTTGCGACAGGCCGGTGTGGGTAGACAGACGAGTACCTCGAGGTAGCGTGCCTGGGGACGAGTCGGGACGACTACTTTACAGGTACGCATCTTTGTCTTGCTCCCCGGTGTCTGAGCGCTGCTCCGTTTATTCAGCCCAGAGTTTGTTACGCTAATACCGGTCCCTGAAGTAGGTACCTTTTACTCGATGTGCCTCGCAGCCCTGGCCGGAATAGTAAAGCAGGCAAGGTACCTCCCCATATACGTAGGTAGATACCTTAGGTAGGTATACGGCGAATTCAGGGTGGAGAGTTTCCAGCAGAGGAGAGAACCCTTGACGGGATCGAAGAGGCTCTCTATGTGCATGTCTGATGTCTATAGTGGGATTCGAGGTGCTTCCCCTGCCAGCCTGGGCATGTAATACCTAGGTATACAAGCCAACCCTACCCGGGTTCAGTACCTACTTCCTACCTAACCTAGGCAAGGTACCTCGACGTAGGTAGTCCGGTGTCCTCAAAAGGAAAGGCACGCATGTAGCGCATTCCTGCTCGCAAGTACAGTCATAGGTAAACCGATCTGAAGGTACCTGCCCGTAGCCTCACCGGCCACCTACGTCACGTAGACGTTGGCGCAATACCCTACATATAGGCACGTAGGGGGCAGGTATGTACGTTTTCTAGGTGCGTTTACCCCTACCGGACTTGGAGCTGAGGTACCTCCTCCTGCCTCCTCTCGCCCGTGGTCATGTCAGCTACCTAACGTTGGCTTACCTGGGTAGGTACCTGCAATCTTTCTTCGCAAAGCGGCGTCGTGGTCTGCGCCCTGCCTGATTAGCTACCGAGCTGGCCTGCCCGGGTCGTCCCAACCAACAGCTGTCTGGCAGCCTGCCCGAGGAGTCTTGTTTCTCCCCGTACGCGGGCTTCGAAGAGAAGACGGCACGGGCTGCCCAGCCGCGGACGGGAGCATGCGCGGAATGCTGTTCAGGGGTCCCGACGATCGATCTAACGCTGGCATCCCAAACCCCCCAGCAACAGCAGACACGCCGCACCCCAAGGCCAAGCGAGATATGCTAGCAAGCAGATCCGAGCAATGCAACATGTAAACGTGCCTGTTGATCACCAGTACGTACCCGGCCGCAAAGAAGCCGGCAGGTCGCTTACGTACCAGAGCCGACAAGGACGACGCCTACGCGGCCCGGCCGTGCCATTCGTCCGACGCCTCGGGTACCCGACCTGACACATCTTCGAGAGGTATGAGTAGGTAGGCGGGATGCCATCGGTGTAGGCGGGTGTACTTACCTGCCTGCCTGCCTGCCTGCCTGCCTGCCTGCCTGCCTACCTACCTAGTAGTAGGAGGTAGGTAGGTAGGTAGGTAGGTATTTAGGTCAGGTTAGCGGGGGTAGGTTAGGTACGGTGCAATAGGGTGGCATCGATGCTGTTGTTGGAAGCTTGACGTGCTCGCATGGGACGGATCAACCAGGACGGCCAGGGCGAGAGAGGGGAGAAGGGAGCTGAGGCCACCCCAAGGGACAGCTAGGTACAGCTTTCCGGCAACCATTATCCCGGAACGCTACGGTACGGCGAGTCAGTTCCACTTTCGTCCTCCTCCCGAGGAGGGTCCAAGCAAGAGGGAATTGAGTTCGACCCGGCGAGCACAGTTTGCAAAGTCTCTCCTCAGCACCCAAGTCAGGCTGCCCGTTCTCCTGTCGCGTCCGAGTTGCTAGAGCGAACGTTATCGTGCCTCTCGACCGAACTCGTTGCCCATCTCGGCATCATCTCGATGACAGACGTCCTATCATGGTTTTCGTATACGAGGACTGGGTGGGAGATTCGAGATAGCCGAGGATCCAGAGGTCCTGGCGACGTTCTAGAATACCCACCTGCTGACAAGTGATCCGTTCTCGTCCTGGTTGTCACAAATCGCTTGCCTACGTTGCATGCACACACCTACTCATAGCCTGCCAGCCTACCTACCTCATAACAAGATACACGTACACAGGAGAACACGTACCGACCCTACATCTACGCAGGCAAAGCATGCTAGTAGGTACCAATGCCACATCTGACATGCCCGCGGATATTAATTACATCTTACATTACATACGCTGGCGTATATAAATACTGACAAGGTTAAGGTATACGTATGTACCCAGTTTGTTATGGGTGGGAGCTAGGCGTGATGTCTTGGCCGCCCGAGATACCTCAGTACGTGACCCATCCCATCCCCCCCCCCCCCACTTAGCCTAGCAGTACCACACAGACGCCACCCTCCCTCCATGCGGTAAGCATTAGAAAGAAGCTGCGAGCATGGACTTTCTTTCTTTCAGGCATACCTTAGGCAGGCATGCACTTAACTCATACATGAGGTAGGTAAGTAGGTAGGTAGGGAGGTAAGTACCTAGGTAGGTAGAGAAGGGGAGGGGGCGTGGATGTACCTACCTAGGCGGGCACCTATACGAGAGGTACCTCACCCGCACCCACATTATTACCGAATACCTACGTTCAGGAATTGGCGGTATTAGTGAGGGCGGGCTGGGGGCGGTAATGCGGGAAGGGTACTTGCGAGATACTCGGTCAGGTACAGATCCGTACCCTACACACACATCGAGTCCCATGCATCTGCAACCGCCCCCGCTTCTTCTGCTTTTTCGGAACCATTTGTTACGTTAGCAGCAACCCCGACCCCTGTCAGCCCAGAACCACCCCCTGCGACCAGACTTGTGTGTATGTCTGGTAGTATAGGTATATACCTAGATACGTACAGACATAAAGTAGGCACCCAAGATACCTACCTACCTTGTATGAGTAGGTATACACCACCACCACCACCACCACACACGTATACATATAGTATGTTGTCTTGACACACTCTAGAGATTATATGTACCGCTGCCTGTCGTGATCGGACGGTGCTCTCTCCTTAAGCTACCTCGGCCCCTGCGTGGGGTCCCTGAGAGGTTTACGCCTTGTCCTAGGTCCCGCCTGTACGTAGGTTGGCTAGGAGGTAGGTATACGTGTGTGTGTGTGTGTGTATATAGGTATATGATGTGGGAGGTGATGAGGTTAGGTAGCACGGGCACGGTAGGCATGTTAGGTGTTAGCTGCGCTGCACGGCAGCATTGCCCCTCCTCGGTCATGTACACTCGTACCGGTCTCCTCTCTTCTCCCCTCTCCAGGGCTCCTCCTCCAACATGCATCCCTGTGCAATCAATATACCGAGTATCGGCAGGTACCTATGTGTGTACACATGTGCGCACGCACACAGGCAGGCATGCTGTATGTTCGCCCGGCCAGGTACGTACCGTCGGTCCATCGTAACACATCAGGTACACTATACCTACCTAAGGCAGTGGATCGGTCCATGCAGTACGTGCCTTTTTTAGTCTAGGTTTCTAGAGGTCAGGGTGGGTCCCAAGTCTTGGGGCATCCGCCCCACCCACAGATACCGTGGTACATGGAACACGGTACAGCTACATGGGTACGTCTACATGGTACCTCCTGTACGCCCACACCCACCTACCGCACATACATCTGTCCAAGTACACGTTCCTGCCCGCACCACACATTGGCGGGTGTGGAGGAAACTGGAACTCGATGGGATTCATGCCTTTCCCATGTTTCTTTTTAACCAACACACTTCCCCAGCCTATCTGACTCTCGAAAAGCTGCTTCACTCTCTCTGCCCTCCCTTCCCATCTTCTCAATCTTCCCCTACACCAAATACTATCTCAACGCTCCGCCCAACACCTCCTCCCATCCCACCTGACAATATCCGGCACAATTGTCGTCGCTCTTCAACCGCACGAGCTAATCTCCGCCCGTCTACTACTTAGCCTTGAGCTTAGTTGCCCGCATCGCACCACTACCAATACCACCACCAGCACCACCAGCACCATCACCAGCACCCCCTCCTGTCGCCTCCGTCCGGAGAGAGAGGCAAACCCGGCAGCCAGACGCAGCCGAGCATCGTTCCACCTCTCCCTCTCCCTCACCCCCCCTCCCCTCTTCTCTCCCGCGTCCCCGATATACGTGTCTGCCACGTTGGCTATCCGCCCCAGACGCGAAAGCTTTCCATGTGTTCGGGGCCTGCTTAATTGAGTGTGCCCGCGTACCCCGAGCAGAGTTGAGCCCACCCGCATCTCAACGTGCTCTCCCCTGTCACCTGCTCAATCGTAGCGGTGTGAGCTTCGGCATTCTCGACGAAGCCTGCCTGCTAGGAATTGGCCGAATTGAGACGCCTGGCTGCCAACACGACGCAGGCAGCCTCGATCTAGCAATTAAAATCTTCACCCCAGGTCTCTTGGGCGCTTAAGAAAAGCAAAGAAACCCAAAAACGCACAACTCACAATGCACACCATGCAAGCCCGAGACGCCACCGGCCGCCAGGTCTCCCTTCTGAACGATGATCCCTACGCCAGTCACCAGTCGTACCACATGCCTAGCCATTACCCGAGTGCATGCGACCAATCGCCGCCGCCCCACACGCCAGAGCTTCTGCGTTCAGATTCGTACGATTCCAACGCCAGCTATGACGCCTACTCGCCCGTGACCCCTCAGGGACTATATGACTACTCGGCGCGGCAGCTATACGAAGACTATCTTCCCGCGGATCACCAGGTTCCCATGAAGCGGCCCGCCTACGTCGTTACCAGCCGGTCCAACTCGTACGAAGACGACAGCTCGGCTAGCTCTGCCGCCCCCGAGAAGGTCGGCAAGCGGTATCCCTGCCGGTACCGCGAGAGCCACGGCTGCGAGAAGACCTTCACCACGTCGGGCCACGCATCTCGCCACTCCAAGATTCACACTGCCGAGAAGGCAGTTCAGTGCACCTACCCCGGCTGCCACAAGAAGTTCACCCGGGCAGACAACATGAAGCAGCATCTCGAGACCCACTTCAAGGACAAGTCGAGATCCGGTAGTTCGACGAAATCTAAGAGCTCGTCTCTCTCTTCGACTTCGAAGCGCAGCTCGGTGTCTTCGAAGTCGTCGTCGTCGTCGTCGTCGTCGTCGTCTCCCCACAGCAGCGTGCCGTCGCGAGAAGTCCAGATGTGGGAGTCGGACCCGTACGGGGCTGAGGTCCAACCGCTCCCGTCTCCAGGCGGTGCTTGGGATATGCGCGGCCTCAACATCCCTCTTATGGGTCGTCCGGTCGCTGTGAGAACCAGCAGCGGTCTGGACGCTCTCGCGGCAATCGCCTGTCAAGAAGGTGCTTGACGTGGTCGGCCTCGACGTTTTCAGTCTAGAGGCGGAGGGGACGGCGTGGCACAGGCCTGATGCCGAGTGGGGACCTATCGCCTACGAAACGGGAAGGTGATAAACGGTTTTGTCTTTCGTGTTGCGGGGGTCTATGAACGGACGACAGGTCCCGATCTGGCCGGCGTTTTGGTTTTCCTTGGGTCTGGAGAGGCGTTTTGATTCTACGAATGACAGTACGGATACCACGGGTGGCAAGCATACGATGGCGCACCTACCCAAATTTGCATATTCGAACGGCGGCGGGGGCAAGTAATCGAGAAGCCCGGTTTTACTTTGTCGCACCTCTTCTCCTTCTCATGGCGCGGTGGGCTGGGGCGGATCCGTTCATCACCCTGGACCTCGCCGGCTTTTCCTTGTTTCCTTTCTTTCTTTCACTTCTCGTTCAGGAAAAGGACGGTGCGACTGTTTAAACAACAATAAGGGCGGGTATACGTGTACCTTCACACGTACTAATTCGCAGGCGCATACGGATCGGCGCCGGAGACTCGTCATCGGGAGTCTGTAACGACGCCGCGCAGGGCGGCAATTTCTCTACTTGATCAAGTATATATATATATATACATATATATACGTGAAGTTGGGGGGGGGTGGGGGGGGTTAGGCATTAGATACCAACGTCCGCCCGGAAAAGAGAATGGCGGGTGGCATACGAAAAAATGAGACGCAATGTTTAATGATACAAAAGGAGCCTTTTTTTCGCCTACCACTAACAGTGGTACTATGTAAATGTTTTTGCGTATTTCGAATGGTGTGACCAGCCTCCCGACGGCCGACCAACAACCCGACAAGGGAATAACAGGCATCCTGTGCAGCAGATCCGCCCGTAATCGAGGTAGTGATCAGTAAGCTAGCCGAGGGAGCTTTCGCGGCGGCGTCAGGCCTCCAGAGGCTGACAAGGTGGAGGATGAGTGTGTATGAGTATGTGCTAGACGGACTTGGGGGAGCTTGTCGGACGGGGCGGCGGACCATCATGGATCAGGGGCTACGCGATTGCCCCTGATCTTGGCAGAGGACCCTGATGATCCTCACGGCGGCCTTGGTCGTGACTATTGATGTCTTTGAGCGCTTCCCGCCCTCTTCCTCACCCTCTTCCTTTTAGTATCCGCCCTCCCTCTTCACTGTCCCGCTCTCCGTTCCCTCTAGGGTGACATGGGCGTCTATACGAGAGAGAAGGGGGCCGTCGAGGGGAGGGGAGGGTGTATGGCACAGGTCTCACGTGGTACGCGACGGTAACGACGACACTGCAGAGGGAAACACCGGGGGGAGCAGGGGGAGGAGGAGGGGGGGAGGGGGGGCACTCCTAGCCATAAAGCACATACACCGCGTGGCAGCCAATGCTGTACGACCGGGGACCACTCCGTTTCGGTACCACGGCGATGGGGAGGGCAAGCATAGCATATGAGTAGCATCGCACCCACACACACACACACACACACACACCACACATACACATCACACACACACTCTCTCTCAGTCTCTCCATATTCTTCTCTTGTCTGCTCGGGTTTTGCCGTCCTCTCCTCTCCCGTCGAACCAGGGGTCTAGCATTTGAGGGGGAGGGGGGAAGGAAGAGAGGGCAGAGGAGGAGGAGCCAGGGGGATAGACCGGACGAAGCCTCTCCCCTCCCCTCCCCCTCCTCCCTTCTCCCCCTCCCCGGCTCGTGTTGCTACTGGCCGGCAACTCACTCACCTGGGGTCTGCTTGTCCGCGTACGGACATGCGTACATACCTCGTAGGCTAGGTAGGTACCTACTACTAGGCGTGGAACGTGGTAGGTACGCGCGGTGGAGTAGTACCCGGCCTGGAGCACGGAATCGGGACTCGAAGACGCAGAGAAGGGAAGGGTTCGAATGGGGTTGCGTGTGGACGTGTACACGTAGGTGTATACACACACGTACGCGCACACCCCATATACGGATATGTGTGGGTAGACAGATAGGTATGTGTAAGTGAATCCCATCGTTGGGACTAGGGGAGAACGTGAGGGAGGGGGATGGGAAAAGGGAGCCCCAGTGGGGAGGGCTCCGGTTGGTGCCCCTATGGTTCCACGGACCCTGACGCACTCTCTCCGTGTCTCCTCTCTCTGTCGCTCTCTCTGTGTGTGTGTCTCTCTCTCTGCTCTTGCTCTCCCGTGGCGATTTGCTCTTGCCGTCTCCAGCCGCCTTCGAGGGCCCCTGGCGGTGGTGCTGATGCGAGGAAGGCACCGTAAGGCAAGGTGAGGTACCTGGGGTACCGCCTACGTACGTGTAAAAGAGGTAGAGGTAGGTAGGTAGGCAGGTAGGTAGGTAGGTAGGCAGGCAGGAAGGTGCGTGCTGTGCGGGCGCGTTCGCCTCAGCTCCGACGTCATTCTGCAGCGGCGTATCGTCATCGTTACTGCGCGGCGGGATGAGTAGAGTAATAGATAGGCAATAATTATCTGTCTCTGCCTCTGTCTATGTTTCTGGTTCTCGTCTCTAGCTCTGTCTCTCGCTCTCAGTCTCCTGCCTATTTCCCTCGTCTTTTTTCTTTCTTTTTTTCTTCCTTTTATTCAGCTCGCGAAGCCGGTCAGCGTCCCATGTCCCCTAACGATCCCTTCCCTCGCGCCCGCATCGGGGTCTTTACCCCTTTTACCCTCCTATCTGCCCCCGTTGTCTCTGCCGTCTTGCCGCTTTTCTTCTTCTCCTTCTTCTTCTTCTTAGCCTTCCTTCCCTTCCCGCCAAGTACGTATCGTGGTGTGCAGCGGCGCAATGCGCTCAGCGGTCGCTTAGAGCTTCCCGCCTCCCCCTCCTCCTCCCCCCTTGGCTTCTGTCCCCTCTCCGACCGAACCCCAACAGCCAGCCTCGCCAGCTCCTGCGGAGTTTACTCCGCTCCCCGGTGGGAGAGTGAAGGAAGAGACACACAGAGGGAGGGAGAGGTAGGTAAGGGTAAGTAAGCACACGGATGTGACATGTCGTTCACCCACACATCATGTACGTGCCCTACCATGTATCGTAGGGACGTGCGCGCCTGCAAGTCGCTGGCGCCGCCGCCACCGATGCGACGATACGGCAAGGTACGGGGGGGCGAAGGAAGAGGGAAGATGGGAAATGGGAGTTTTCGGGTTGGGAAGTGATCCTCGCGACGAACGGGTTTGGTGGCACAGGCCAGTGAGGAGGCGCGCTGTGTGGGCTGCGATTACGTACATATGTAGGCCGAGTTAGGAGGGCGTGCGGACGGGGCAGCAGGCGTGGGCATGGGGGCATGGGGCATGGGGCATGGGGCATGCGCTTGGGCTTAGGCTTGGGCTTAGGCTTGGGCTTGGGCGGTGCGGTCGCTCGATGCGACGGCAGCTGCTTCTAGACTGAGGGGCGGAATGGAGGGATTGATGGATGGATGGATGGATGGGAGACATCTGGGCGCTCGCGCCCTCGCGGCCTGGCTGCGTCGCCGACGGCGCAGGAAATGCGCTCCGCGTGTGGCCGAGGAGGGCAACAAGAGAGGGTGCACGTGCGCGCGCATTGTTGTCGACATCCTGCGCACACATACCTACCTACCTACCTACCTACCTACCGACCAGAACACCCGACGACCAGTCTGGCGGGCAGCCTGGCTGGCCGGCTGGGCGCGTGCAGAGTGCGGCGATAAGTGCGTGTGTCGTGTGTTCAGCGTGCTGCTGCTTCGACTCTCTGCGCCGTGCTGACTGCGTCTCGCCCGACGCGGCCGCGGAGCGACGTGAACGAGCGAAGAGGAGGGGACGGGAGTCTGGATTATTCGCCGCGATCCTCCTCATCCTCCCCTCTCTCTCTCGTCACAGCCCAGCCCGTCGCGCTGCAGCTGCCCACTCGTCGCCTCTGCCACGACTCGACCGACGCGACTCGTCCCCTCCTGGCTCTGCTGCTTTGTCCCCCTTCCGGCTCGACAAATGCGACGCGCACCTACACCACCGAGCTCCTCCCTGTCGCTCCCTCCTCTACCTACATCTCCCTCTCCCCATGCCGGAAGATCCATCCCGACCGTCTTTTGAGCAAGTAAAGCGGCGATCATGTCCTCGCGCGGCCAACCAGGACAACAGGCTTATAGGAGGTAGGCCTGTCTTTTTTTTTTGCCTCAATTTCTTTTTTTTACTTTTTCTTACCTACCATGCGCTCCGACACGTCTTCGGTCTGTCCTAGAAGGAGAAAGCGAAGAAACAAAAATCCCCCCTCTCCAAGGGAAACGGGAAGATGCTAATTCGCCAATGGCATTGTCGCATGACCTCGTTTATAACTACCCGACTCGATTGTATACCTACATGACCCTTTTTTCTATTAAGTCCTTAGAAAAACTCCGCATTACTGTCCATCCAACTCGAGAGTTCATCCGCCCCCCTCCCTTTCCTCCCTTAAAATACCGCACGTAAAACTGACATATCCTCTTCTTCTACTGCTTCTATGGACGTATATACGTATATGCATATGTCATTGCCGGGACCCCTGAACCCTGTAAACGACCCCGGGCACCCGTGTAAAGCTGATGATCTCCCTTGCCTCCCGCCACCGACACCGCTCAACCTACCAATGCGCCGTCTGACCGAACCTGACCCGGCCTAGACCCGGCCCATATGTCACTATCAGCTATAGGCATGTAGGCGGGAACAGGCCCAGAGCAGGCGAAGCAGCAACCCCGGGCCTGCAGCAGCCCGATCACGCCCACAGCTCGCTGTTCCCAGCGCAGCCGAACGCCATCTCGTACTGCTCGTCTGTCTGGCAGACGAGCGTGCGGTGCCGCGCGCCCTCGGCCCCCACGTCGGTCACGGCGTCGCCGGCCGCGGGGCCGGCCTCGTTGCGCGCCGCGTCGAGCGCGAAGCCGAGGCAGGCGGCCTGGCCGGCCACGGCGGCGCGCAGGGCGGCGCTGTGCTCGCCGATGCCGCCGGCGAACACGAGCGCGTCCACCTCGCCACCCAGCGCCACGTAGTACGAGCCGACATAGCCGCAGACGCGGTTCGCGAACAGGTCGAAGGCGAGGCTGCAGGCCGGGTCCGACGCGCGCGCCGCGGCGATGTGCCCGAAGTCGGTCGTCCCCGTCAGCGCGCGCCACCCGCTCTGCTTGTTAAGGATCTCCTCGGCGACCGAGATGTGCAGCTCGCGCGTCGACGCCGGCGACAGCCGCCCGACGTCGCTCGCGTAGTGGAACACGAGGCTGGGGTCGACGCTGCCGCTGCGCGTCGCGCCGGGGAGCCCGGCGAGCGGCGTCAGGCCCATGCTGGTGTCCCAGCTGCGGCCGCCGCGGATGGCGCACGCGCTGGCGCCGCTGCCGAGGTGCAGGGCGATGAGGTTGAGCGCGTCGGCGGGCTTGCCGAGGAAGCGCGACACGGCCCGCACGAGGAAGGCGTAGCTGATGCCGTGGAAGCCGTACTTGCGCAGCTGGTTGTTGCGGGCGATCTCCGGGTCGAGCGGGTAGGTGCAGATGTGGGGGGGGATGCTGGCGTGGAACTGGGAGTCGAAGTGGGCGACGTTGTGGGCGGAGGCGGGCAGGGCGGCGGTGCAGGCGCGGATGATGCGTAGGGAGGTGGCGTTGTGGAGCGGAGCGAGGTCGGTGAGGCGCTCGAGGCGGTGCAGGGCGTCGGGGGTGATGGTGACGGCGTGGGCGTAGTCGCCGCCGTGGACGACGCGGTGGCAGGCGATGGCGATGTCGGCGGCGGAGCCTATCTCGGGCAGGTCTGGGTCGTCGACGAAGACGGCGAGCAGGAGGGAGAAGGCCTCGTCCTGGGAGGTGACGGCGCCGCGGTCGGAGTCGGAGGGGGGCAGCTCCTCGCCGTCGCGGACGCGGACGCCGGCGCCCTTGCCGCCGCGGGTGTAGGTGAGGCGGGCGGGCGGGGCGGTGAGGCCGCTGACCTGGGCCTCGGCGATCTGGCGGGGCTCGCGGCCGCGGCGGGCGGCGTAGGCGGAGATCTTGACGGAGCTCGAGCCGGCGTTGATGGCGAGGATGATCTTCTCCTGCCCTTCGGCGAGGGTGGGGGCGGGGGCGGGGTCAGGACCGGACATGGTGGGGGGCCACCGTTTATGTGCCCTCGATAGCTACGTCGCCTAGGAGAGGTAGGTTATCTACAGAGTGTAACGCTCTCTGCGTATTCCGAAACGGTGCGTCGGATGGATTTGGGTATATGGGGTGCGTATATGGAGTGCGTGCACGGGTGTGGTGTGTGTGTGCGAGGTGTGCGTGATGGAGGGGGGGGGGGGGATGGGTAGAAGCGGGCGGTCAGGGTGCTGCCACCCCGGTGGGACGTGCTATCCGGATCTGGTAGCGAGGGGTTCGGTGTCCTCGAGTGGTCGGTTCCCTCGCGCCGCTTCGATTGGCCCGGTCGAGGTTCTCGCTGACGCCGTGTGTCGCTGTGGTGTATCGTGGGATGGTGCGTGCCGCTTGTGTAGGTGCGCGTTGGGTACACGTATAGGTGTCGGTGGTCAGGTACCTAGCCCCAGGTACGTGTACAGGTACTCGAAGCGCGAATGTGCTGGGTTGTCGTGTCGGTGGTAACGCAGGTAGGTGTGTATTGCGTAAATATACGTGGAATATGTGGTTATAGGCGGGATTAGGGGTGAGTGTATGCGGCGATGGTGACGACTCGATTGTTAACAGCCCCCTCGCGAGTATCTCTCTTGTCTCGTTCTTTTTTCCCCCCTTCTTCTTCGGGTACTTGTCGGTTTCCGATTGTTATTCCTCGCCAACTCGCCGCCTGTAAGTAATGCGTGGAAGCGGTGCTTACAACAAGTGATGCCTACAAGTGTTGCGTACACCGTATCGTTCGACTTCTCTCTCGTCCTCTCTCCCCCCTCTCTCCCCTTTCTCTCTATATATACATGTATATACTTATAGAGGTACCTATATAAAGGTAGGGCCATTATTGGGTTTAACCGGCAAACGGGCCTTCTCACAACACGTCTTACCTACAACACGCAACTGCCCTGCCCTGCCCTGCGCACTACCTGTGTAGACCACCTAACATTGAAGGCAGGCATGTACATGCGAAGGGACCTGGATGCATAGCCTTCTTCGCTCTCCGCCGGTCCTTCCCTCGCTTTCGCAACGGCTGCTCTCAGGCGGTTGCTTCCATACCTGTAGACTACGCAACCACATCGTATGTCGACAGGTACGTCCGGATGTAGGTATTCGGTACCTCCGACACCCTGGCCGCCCACCATACGCACCTAACCTACCCGGGCGCCGCGTACATGCTCTGGGTAGGTATCCTGTACTTGCCCTACCGTCGCATTACTTAATGGCGGGATAACGTGCATGGCATGATCGTCCCATGACGTCCCGTGGCCTGACCAACCCCGAACCTACCTACACCCCTCTCCCTTCTCCTCCTGCCCCCCCCCCCCCTCCTCCCGCTCCCCCTCCCCCAAATCTCGCCCGCATCCTCCTCCTCCTCCTCCTCCTCCTCCTCCTCTCCCTACCTACCTCCTATTACCTACCTACATACCTATCCACATGCCTCTCTACCATACGCCGCGCCAGCGATACCACATACACCCGCAACGCAATCCGCACTCCCGCCCGCAGCCAATCGCCGTCTTCCCCCCCTTCCCGGACAGCCGTGGCGCGCCCATCCCCGATTCAAACCCATACACGTGTGTCCAGCAGACCGGCCGGACGCCTCCTGCGGCCTCCTGCGCTCGAATGCGTAGGGCGGCGGCCGTCGAGGGGATGGGTGAATGAAGCGGAGCGACGAGCGAATGGAGATGCTAACTACTTACTGACTTGCATATCCATCCCATCCTTTCGCCACCGTCCCTCCCTCCTTTTCCCTCTCATCTCGCATCTCGACCTGATAGGATTCTCGAGAATTACCATCTGTCGATCGGATGCGAAATCACAGCAGTCTCGCCACCAACCGCTGCAAGCAGCTCTCTGCATTGCTACGGAACCAGATTGAAGATGAATGAGAGGGTCACACGTCTGGTCCAGCCGCTACCCCGAATCTTCTCTCTCGACCGGTCTCCCCTCCCACCCAAAGAAGCGATGCGGGAAAACCAGACGACCGTCTTGGTTGGGTACGGGCCTCTCTTTCTCTTCTGCATATGGCAAATTCGGTCGATGGGATGGGAAATGCGACTTATCTTCGTGTGCGGAGCATGCATATATATGTTTTATATATCTGCCGCATCCGACGTACCTGTATTATTCCTCACTACCTGACTGGCCCAGGATAGGTAGCCGGCAAGGGTCGTGCCCTGCCTGCGAGGATCTACCTGCCTATCGTCAACGGGGTAAGGATCCGTCGTCCAAGTCCAGCTCTCCTCCCTCCTCGTCCCCGTCAACCCGCATTATATCCGCCCCCCGGGGCGATAACCTGACCGCAATGCGACCTTACCTGGGATCCAGTTGACGGTGGAGTTTCCCGGCTCGCCCGGCCGACTCAGATGACGAGAAAAAGGTTCCTGGCCGACAATCCATATCGCAAATTCGCTTCACCACCTTGTTTGGGGGGTGTCATCTTCGGAAAGCGGCCGACCTATCGTTGACGTCCTCGTGTCGGAAACGACTCTGTAGAGCCGATGTGTGATTGCGCCGGCTTTTCTCACCCAGACCTAGACCAAGAACTACGAATGCGCATGGCCTAGAAGGGACGCTCCGTATTAACAGCGGAGGGACTCCCGCCCAAACCCCCGTCCGTCGTCCTGGACGGTTGGTTACTGCCAGACCCAAGTAGGTACGACTATCACTCGTAGCCGGTTGTATCTGGAGCCGTCATCTAGTCTCGTGAACGGTAAGAGGCAAGTCATGATTCACTGCCCCAGCGAAAAAAAAAAAGAAGTTACTGGGGATCCTGTAATTTCGTGACTCTCACCCCGGTTGTCTACGAGATAGGTTGGCTATCCTAGGATTGGTTATAGTTTTTTGTGTCGTAGACGCACACTCCTCCCTGACGAGTTGTCCCGTTGAAGCTTGTATACAAGTCCTTCTCGTGTTGAGGCTTCTCGGGATATGTAAGCAACTAATCTGATATCATGCTCAGACGCGTTGCTTTTACTACTTTCGTTCAGCCCGTATATGATAGGAGAGCACGGCGCACACGTGTGTGCATATACCTACCTCGGAGAAGTGCCTCTCGTCCGTTGAGTCCGAACACATCGGGAAGGACCTCGAAACAGGGCATTGCTAGCAGTGCTTTGGCATAGCTGCCTATGCCCGGCATATACTGGTATACAGGTTGGATAGCATGGCGTTATTGTTAGGTGGGCAACGGTCAAGACGTCTACATCTCCCGTGCCGGCTAATAAGTTCACGGAACCTGCCTCGGAGACTAGGTATATTGTGTTGGACGAAAAGATTGTGTACGAGAAATGAGGCGCCACTAGGTCTGAGGGTCTCCCCTGCGCAAGGGCTTTATTTCTGCATAGATGTCACCCAGGTCTCGGCGAGTCGGCCAATATTTCGCTGCGTGTCTTATACCGCTCGCATCTTCGGGTCGACCCAGCCCAGATGGGCAGGTCGGCATAGTAGTATAAGTCAGCACAAGCGGGTCGCGCCGTGCCGCGCCGTGCCGGTAGACCGTAACTTGGCGTCGTCTTCTTCAGCGGTCGTAGCTCTCCTATAGCCTGCCTGCGTCGGGCTATGAGTAGTTGCTGCTAGCAGTTGGGTATGGGATGAAAAGGGTTGTTATAGATATCGGTTTGTTCGCGGTCAACATGCCATAACTAAGGAGCTGGGCAGGCGTCGGGATCGTAGCGTAAACATCCCTCCCTCGTTGGCACTCCTACAACCGCTACCCCGAGCGTAAGAGTCTAGATGCCTTTGGGAAGTGAAGCGTAGATACTGGTGATGTTTTGTGCCGCCGGCGTCGTAGAAGCAGGACTTCGCTCACACGCCGGGCAACTAGGGAACGGGAACATAGGTACGCCTATAGGGGTTGTATAGCCCTCTAGCCTCGGTGCTATTATACCTCTGAGTAGATACTAGCTCGATGCAGACTGCTATCCCGTCCGAGACTTACTATAAAGAAACCGAATATGAAAGAGATAGGGAAAGTGGTCTAAATAGTAACGGTTATACCTATATTTGATGAATTCTTTTATAGGATACCTAGGTACAGATGCCAATCTCGAAGAACCTAGAAAGACAGATGCCCCTCCCCCCCTCCGGCCGCCGCCCGTCCGACCGGCCGGAGCGGCGAACGTCCCGTGGGGCGCGTGCTCCGCTCCGCAGAGGCGAGTCGCCGCCCCTACCTCACGGGGCGCGGCGACGGCCAGCGGTTTGCTAGGTAGGTATGTCGGCCTTGTTCTTCTTCTTCTCGCCAGACCTCGCCAGCACGGGCGAACCCGTGTGCGGAACCCTCCATCGAAGGAAGCCGGAAGCGGAAGCGAGAGCGGGTAGAAACAATGCCGCCGCCGCTGCTGCCCGGGCTGCTCGCTCCCGCCGACGGGCTCGGGGCGCCCTCCTAGCCGCGGCCCGCCGGCCCCGGCAGCGCGGCCGCCTGCTCCTGCGCGCCTCTCGGGTGCCGCCGCGGGGAGCCAGCGCCCCCGACGACATTCTGCATCTCGGCACCCCGCGGGCGGGGTCTAGGTGTCGATCGATCGATCCGCAGACGCCGCCGGGAGGAGATAAGAGTTGGTTGTCTATCTGTCGGGGGAGGGGGGGGGCGCTGGCGCCTCCTCGATGGCCGCCTGGCCGTGCGCGGCACGCCCGTCCGACGGAAGGAGATGATGATGTCCCGTTGCGACGCGCCGGACTGGAGGGTGCGTGGGTGGGGGGGGGGGGGGAGGAGAGAAGGCAGAGAGGTAGAACCGCGTCGTGTACGTATGTACGTCTGCGACATTACGGATTAAGGAATTCTAACGCGCCGTCTCTTCTCTCTCTTCTCTCTCTTCTCTCTCTTCTCTCTCTTCTCTCTCTTCTCTCTCTTCTCTCTCTTCTCTCCCTTCTCTCCCTTCTCTCCCTTCTCTCCCTTCTCTCCCTTCTCTCCCTTCTCTCCCTTCTCTCCCTTCTCTCCCTTCTCTCCCTCTCTACTCTCTGGCAGGCCTAAAGCGCAGGGGCTCGGGCTGGGCCAGGTTCGCAGCCGGCAGGTACCGTTGGTACTGCTCCGGCGAACTGACGAACAGCGCGAGAGATGCGGTAATAGATACGCAAAGGAGGGGAGGGAGGGATGTCACAAGAAAGACACCGGCATATATAGCTTCCTACGGGAAACGGATTATCAAGTACTCGAGATGTATAGGATTCCTCGGACGTCCTTTTCAACCTCCTTTCTTTTTTTTGTTCCACTGATACGGCGTTGTCGACCGTGACGGGCGGCCATGCGTATATATGTGTAGATTTCGACACACACACACACACACACACACACACACACATATATATATTTATGTGTATATATATATATGTGCGAGCAGTATGATTATCCTTCTTTCGCTAGTATTACAGCCATGAGCACTGGAAACCAGAACTCGAGAGAATTTCCGTGTTGATTTGCGAAATTCCCCCAAACCACCCTCCCGCACTTTCCGCCTCCTATTTCCGGGTTAAACTGCCACTGGGAGGGAGGGGAGGAAGGGATGCCCGGCCCGTATCAAAAATTTGCTGGTCCTATTATAGATATGAAGGTACGTGTATGTATATATAATAAATGTAAATAATAAACGGGAATAATATTGTATGCAAACGCTTTCTCCCCCTCCCCCAAACTCTCGTCTATACGTATTCGTGGTTTCAACTAATTATGTAGTAGGAAAAAAAATAAGTAGTGAAGGAGACGGAGGGTGTCCGCCGGTAAGTATCATCTACTAGAGCCCGTACGCGTCAACGTGCTAGAGGGTCACCGTAAGGCTGGCGGCTGTTCAAGAAGAGATCCAACGTTTCGACGTAGAGCTCGTCCTGACTGGTCGTGGCCTGGACGTGGATGTTCTGCTCAAGGGCGGCGGCCCATTGCTGCCAGCGCGACCCCGGCATGGGGTCACGCCAGTTGCGCAGCTCCCGCAGTATACGCGACAGCCGCAGAACGAAGGGTGCGAAGTGGATATCCACGAGGCATAGGTCTCCCCCGAGAAAGTATGGGCCCTGGAGGAACGGTGAGTATATATCTATCCGTAACCCTCTCTCTACGGCACTACGGACGACTCGAGGGGAGAAGACGCACTCGTTCGTCGGCGGCTTGGACCAGCGCCTCGATCTCGCTTTGAAGCCTATCCGTGCACTCGGCCTGCTTCGCGAAGTCCGTCGCTCTCGCTAGGGCGAAGAACGCTGGCACGATCTTTGCGTTGATCTGAAACGGGGTTAGCCGACGTCCCCATATCACCGCGTTCGCGGCAGTCGTCGACTACGACTTACATGGTCTATCCATAGCCTGCAATTCGCCTTCAGCCTCGGATCTGTAGGGAACAAGGGCACAGTTCGGTCATGGTCTTCGAGCTGGCAGGAGGAGCAAGTCAACGATCGGATTCGATTACTCGTGTCGCATGGTTCCGACGACTCACATATTCCAGGATGATGGTGCTCTCGCCGCTCGCCCAATCCCCTTCGCGGATGGCCGGGACCAGCCCCCGAGGATTCGCCTCGAGGAGTTGCGTAGGTCGTTTGAATGGGTCCGTTTCGCAGTATTGGTACTGCATGCCCTTCGCTTCCAGTGCGATCCATACTCGTTGGGAAAAGGGGCTGGTAAAAGAAAAAAGACGACCATCAACAAAGGAGAGCGATGTGCATTCCAGAGCTAGCACTTACCAGAAACAGGCGGCGTAGAGCTTGAGCTCATGTTCCTTGGCGTGCCGTTTTGCCGTTGCGGACGCGGAGCCGGAAATTTTCCTCTGTAAAGGCCTCTGAGTCTGGGTCAGCATGGTCGGTTAGCAACGGTGTTTCCATGTTCATATGTAGTAGGTATTGGCGAGAAGGGTGTGGTCAGGCGATGGGGGGGGGGGGGTATTCCGGGTTCTAATGAAGTATCCTCTCCCTCCCTCAGCCCCCCCACGCTATGTTGGAGTAAGACGGCGAAATGCCGTAAAGATGGCCAGCTCAACAGGATTTCCCCATATATATAATCAGACGTGGAGGCGAGCCAGCACGGCTATAATACAAGGCGAAACCCACCTGTGTCTTCTTGGCTTCCTTCTCTTGCGCGGCGATATACCTCTGCACGGTAGATTTCTTGATCTCGTCGCTCTTCTCTAGGCTATGCTTGTGAGGACCGGCGACGCCATCGCCCTTCCCGTTCCCTCCATTGCCATTCACTCTTTGGATCGTCCAGAATTTTTCCCCGTTAAGGCGAACGTCTGCAGGCTGCGGCAGTCCGTCGTGGAAGAGGGGCGGTTGCGAGGGTGGGAAGGTGCTCGGCTGGGAGAGGTTGTGGCTCGCTTCGCCGTCGCCTTGGGCGATGGTCGCACCTGGGAAGTACTCGGTGATCTTTATCTTGACGTCGCATAGGTCCCTCTCGCGCGCCTGGCGTTTGCGCTTCTTCTTGGAGGGGTCGTCCGATTTGGGCGTTCCCGGCGGCCGTCCCTTCATCCGGCAGTCCCAGTAGTGCGAGATGAAAGGCTTGCGCTTGTACTTCTGCGTCGAGCGATGTGAGTAGACATTATCGATGTGGGGGAAGTAAGTCTCGAATCTAGCGGATTATTAGTGTGAAGGATTCAGTCCCAGGGGGGCATCCAGCTCCCTACTGGTCATTGGTCAAGGTGATGGTGTCGTCGACATTGAACAGCTTCTCGCGCCAGACCTGGAGATCGGGGGGGTCGACGACTATCCTGTTAACCAATTGGCCATGCGGCCGCTGCTCAGAGGTCTCGGCAGCGGCGGAAGCAGCTTGCGCGGCCTGACGGGCGAACACATCCTGCTCTTGCTGAAGCTGGGGTATGACCCCCGCCTGGGGTATGGCGCTCTGCGTTAGGATACCAAATTGGCCGTGTGCCGGTGGCGTAGACTGCGAAGACGGAGGCGGAAGAGCTGCGTGGCGTTGGTGAGGGGTGTGCCGGAGCTCGGTGGGCGATTGGTTGTGGACATGTTGGAGCATATGAGCCGAGTTGGATTCGCGATCGAAGCCGTCTTGGGCGTGAGAGACGTAATCGTCCTGGACGACGGGGACGGTGGGTACATTGTGCAGGCGCTGGAGATGGTGTTGGAAGAGGGTGGGATCGGGGGCGTCGAGCGTGGTCAGGTCGAGGCCGGGGTGGGACGGCAGGGTGGGAAGGCGGAAGAGATGCGACGGTTGCGGGTGGTGGCCGTGATGGTGGATGTCGTGCGGGAGCGGCGCCTCTGGTGCTGGCGCGGCCGCTGCGGAGCGAGGGGGAAGCGGAGGCAGCGGCGGCGGCGGCGGCGGCGGCGGTGGTGGCGGCGGGAAATGGACAGAGGCGGGGTCCATTATATTGACAATGCTGCTCGGGCAGGTATCGTTGGTGCTGCTGATCGTGCGAGAGGACGCGGAGAGTGGTGTTGGTGTTGCGGGTGGTGGCGTATCTGATGCCCGCTGCCGGTGCTGCTGACGGTGCTGGTGCTGCTGGTGCTGCTGCTTGGTGCCTCTGAACAGATCCGGCGCAGCCCACCAGCCTGTTCTACCCCATTCTCAGGTCGGTTGTCGTGGGCGAAGCGTTTTCGCCGTCATAATTCGGGCTCTGGTCAACGCGGAAGGGGGTGTGTGGGCTTCTTGGTCCAGGGCAGGCGGATTTAGTCTCGTATTAGATCGAATCGGGGCGAGACCGGCAGACGGGGTGGGCAGCCAGGTGGTGCCCTGGAGGTACGGAGTAGGGTAGGGTTGGGTAGGGTCGAGAAGAAGAGGAGCTGCAGGAGGAGGAGGGAGGTAAAAATAAAGTAAGAGATAGGTACGGTAGTTAGGGCTGGAGAGAGGGGAGAGAGGTAGGGGAGGTATGTAGGACCCAGGCACGGATGGATAGGCAGATACCAGGTATAGAGATAGGCGTGCGTGTAGGTATAAGTTGCGTGTGTATGTGCGTGTGTGCGTGCGTGCGTACGTATGTAGGTCGATACGGTATGGATGGGTGGGTGGATGGACGGATGGATGGATGGTAGGATGGATGGATGGGTATATGTAGGTAGTGTATATTACTTCCCCGGTCGAGGCGTGGGCGAGAACGGATGCGTGTTCCTATGTAGGTAGATAGGTAGGTAGGTAGGTAGTCGAGCAGGCGGACAGGCGGGCAGGCTGAGGCGGGCTGGGGAGAGGGAACGGGGGAGAAGGAGAAGAGGAGGAGAGGAGGAGAGGAGGAGGAGAGCGGTCGTAACAGCAGCCGCAGCAGCAGCAGCAGCAGCAAGCAGCAGTATCGCGACAACAGCAAGCAGCAGCAGCAGCAGCAGCAGCAGTAGGAGGAGGAGGTGGTGATGGTAGCAGGAAGGGGAACTGGGACGGGGCCGGGCTGGGCTGGGAACGTGAAGGTCGGAGGGAGTATCAAGATGAAAAAGGGCCAAAAGCGCCGATGGAAGCTGAAAAGTTGCAGCTCGCGAGGTTGCCCCGCCTTGGCCCTGGCTCGTTTCCCTTGGCTTCTCTCGCTCCTGGCCATCCCAGCAGTCCAGCGCGGCCGAGGCCCTGCCTGCCCTGGCCTACCCTGGCCGCCCCCGACTCTGCCCTGGGTCAGATCCGCCAGGGCCCAGCCTAGCCCCGAAACGGCAAACGAACACCTGTCCGATGCCTGGCCAGGTACCGAGCGAGGTACCTCCACCCGCCGCGACCTCGTGTACCCGCCTCCCATCGGCCGCCCGTGCTTGGGTGCGGCGCCCGTCTCAGATACAGCCTACCCGCGTCGTCGCTGCGTACCTACCTAGGAGGTAGGTAGGTACCTAGGCGACACCGCACCCCTCCGCCGCCAGGTACCTAACCTACTTCCTAGGGGTAAGCTAGAACCCCGCCTATACGTGTGTTTAGGTAAGCCGACGCCGCCCCCCTCCTAGCAACTCACTCCCTACGGCTACGGGACAACATGGTCAATGGGCCGGCGCCGGCGCCGAAGATCAGATACACGATTACGCACCTACATTGTACAGACGGGGACGAGATGTGGCCGTTGGCGTGTATGTGCCTTGCGTGTCTGGCCATAGGCAAGAGATATATTAATCGGATGCCAGCCGGCCTAGATTGGCCACCGAGTCACCTGCTGCAATCCCTAAGGTATCCGGTCCGTAGCGAACGTTGAGACCTCCCAACGGGGGGCCAGGACATGTATAATACCCAGCACCTATTACTGCGGTCCAATCGCACGCCCTCTGCCCCCTTAACCACCGCCGCCGCCCACTGCCACACGCTTGCTGCCACCACCGCTGACAGCCGAATTTTGGACCCTGGCGATCCCAGATCTCTCGTCCATTATCGCCATGTAGGCAAGGGGGCGAGCCAGCTTCGTCCTGCCTACATACCGACCTCCTCCCATCTTGCCAATGTAAGCACGGAGCATGGGTATTTATTCTCTTGCCTTCTCCGACCGGCCCCCGATTCCCCAACGAACTGCTTCCCGCCCCCCACCTTTCCATTCTTCACCTTCTCCACGCTCTTCTAGCCTCCCCCCTCTCCGTCTCGGATCCTGGATCCCCCCCCTCCCTTTCCACTAGGCCTCTGGTTAACAGACACGTTGAGCCTTCACAGCACGACACATCTTCCCTCCTCTTCTCCCTTCTCGGTGACGACGAGGACGCATACCACGCGCATCTACACGTACATATAGTTAGTCACTTGCTCACGCACCCACTACACTCGCACGCCCACACACTCGCGCGCTCAAAACATGCGCGCGCGTGCACACCCCTCGCTCGCTCGCTCGCTTCCCTACGAGCGGGCGTACCTACGACCGTCTGCATCCCTGTCCATCGAGACGCACGCCAGGTATAATTTGTACGGACGACCGGTCATCGTCCGGCACGCAATCACGTCCCTTTTTTTTTTCTTTTTCTTTTGGTAACGAAGCTGTTGCGATACCGAGATGGGGTCGTCGCCCGGGATACGCAGGCAGGCTATGGGGGATGGCATGCGCTGCAGCATGGATTCCAAGGTGTCCACCTACGGAGTAGACAAGGCAGTCCGGCCGACCTACCTACCGAGTAGCCTACTTGCCTACCTGACTTGACTTGACGTGCCATTCTACATCGCGTGGCTGATAAGACTGGCTATTATTAACCACCCAGCCTAACGGCAAGCTGACAGGCCGGTCAAGTGATTCATCCCTAAGCGCCCGAGGTGGGCAACCCAGGTAACCTCCCTCCCCATACTCGGTGCATACCAGCGGACAGAATGTAGCAGTTTCGGGGGCATATCGGAGGTGTAGGTAACCTATATTATGCTGGTAAACGTGGACCTTGGGAGGCGCGGTACGGTACGGCACGGATGGCTGGCCTTCCGCCCAATCTAGGTAGGTATATTATGGATATAGCTGGCGAGAGCACGTCGGTGTGGTGCATCGTGGTATACAGAGCGGCAGGTGGGATTTCTTGTCCACCGGCAATATGCCTACTACCTCTAACATGCTATCTACACTACTTCAGGTACCGACCCTGCCCAACCCAGGCAGATCGTATATATCTATGTACGTATGTATGCTAACGATAATAGTAATACATCTCTCAAGCCGCATCGCCCTCGTGTACAACTACGCACACCTCAACACAAGTTGTCTGCCTCCACCTCCGCCGTAGGTATCCGAGCCCCAAGAACGCCCACAGGATCGCGCGAGGGAGCAAAGAGCTCGTTGGTGGGTATCCTAACCCACAAGCCAGCCAAAATGAGTGCCCCCCCTCTTTTCGCGCCCGTACATTTCCGCTCCTTGACAGATTCTCCCCCCACTCGCTCAGCCGATCTCGCCTACCCGAGCGCTTCACGGGCCCGGCTCCCACCCCCCTAGATCCATGCGCATGTCCAAGAGGTGTTGAAGAACGCCCTCGGCTACCGGCGTCATTCCCGTTTGCTCGCCCCAAGCGTTCGGCATCGTGAAGACGTTCCCTGACGTATTCGTCGCGCCAAAAGCCGGTCCAGGGGTTACACTCGGACCGGCGTTCGATACGTGAAAAAAGCTCGCCGCCGCCGCCGTGCCGCCAATTTCCGTCGGCGGCCCGAGATTTTGGTGAGATCCGATGGGGCTTGCCTCGAAGGACGTCCGGCTAGAGTTGGCCAAGTGGCTTGCGCCTGTCGTGCTCTGGCGATTGTCTGACCCGGTACTTGAGTTCGGTGTCCGTCCACTCGACGGCCCGTCCGTCTCGTTCGACTCGCTCCCTGGGCCGTCTACTATTCCCGACGTGTACATCATGGGCGACATTATGCCTTGGTTGCGCTGGTCCGGGCCCGGGCTCGGCTCGCGCGGAGGTAGCCAGCCGTGGCCGGAATTATAGTCGTCTGCCCTTTGCCTAGTCGGCATCGAAGTGTGGCCCCCGGGCTGCGCAATGATGGGAACGCTTGGGGGATCGTCGTTCACCATCTTCGCATTGTTAAATGCAAGAATACCGCCGCCGGACTCATGGGTCTCGCATCCCGCGTCAGCACCATGCATCTTAGGCATTTTGAACCCCGAACCAGGCTACGAGCTATTAGCAAACACGGCCGGTGGGCGTGGCAAGGCTGTCATCCAGCCAGAGACTTACACTATCCGCACTCTTAGGGAAGGCCGATTTGAGTTTGGGTATCCTCGCCCCCAACGCTTCTAGATCGACGTCCAATTGTACCAAAAATGATTCGGTCAATGGGTTCTTCCTCTTGAGGGCATTCATCGCAGCTAGAAGAAATCGGAGCGAGTCCGCCGACTGGCTATCGTCCGGCCGGCTCTTTAGGTATTGGACGAATACTCGCGCAGCGACATAAAGACAAAAAGATATGAATGGGTTCATCTGCTTCGCGTTAGACATTCGTATATCTGAGAGGGCACCAACCTCCTATTTTGGTTTACGCAAGGGGCACTTACTGCGCACAAGTCTAGATGTGACACCATTCTCATGATGCTAGCAATCTCGTTCGCGGCCGTGATGCAACGAACCTTGCTTTCGGCGCCGACGGACGGCGGCAATTTGTTCCTGTCCGCCTTGAAAATCGCTGCTTGGTGGAGGCAGATGGTTGAAGTATGGATGTTCATATTGGTGAACACGATGTTGGGGTTACAAAGGCCGGTGGGAAGCTTCAAGTGGTTCGGCAGACAGAGAGAAGTATTGAGGAGGATGTTGTCCATATTCCTGTGTCGTTTCCAGAATTCCCCGTTGAGATCGTGGTCTCTATCATCGGCGTCGGGACGGTGTAGGTGGATGAGATTGCGACCGAACAGGCACGCCATCAACACGACCCCCCCAAAGGACGCGAGCTTGGCAGCTCCAGCAGGGCTCATCGAGTCGGCAAGCGACTGGGTCTGCTCCGGCCGGCTGTTCTCGAACGCGTCCTCAGAAGAAGGCAGATTTGTCATGATATCCCGCTCGTCGATCGTCATAGGCCAACCCGTTCCAATACTCGCGTATCGGTCCTGGCAGAAGGCCATCCAAAACGTCCGCCGTCTCTCTTCCTTCTCCGTCCAATCGCGAGCGGGGGGGAGACACTGCTTTACATCAAGGCCGGCTCCATCAATCCTGTGCAGCCCGATCCTAAACACTGCGTAAGCATGGGCGTATCTATAAGCCAGGTCCAACCCTCGCGACCTACATCTGGCATAAGCGCACGGAAGCACCGGTGCTCATCCACGCTCGAGGGAAGTACATCATCTTGAATTCGTACGAGGCGAGTAATATGTGAGTCTGGGCGTGGGCTACAGAGATCATGTGTTCGCCATAGCCCTTGATATAATCCGTCTCTATATATTTGCGAGCGCGCTGGTAAAACAGGTCCCTCAAATCTGCATACTTGTCGGTTATTGCGCAAGCCTGCGTCCAGATCGCGTATCGAAGCGCGACAGGCGGCCTATGATTCGGTGCTCTAGGCGAACAGACGAGCATGAAAGGTCAGCCGGTGCCAAGAAGGAAAAGAGATAGGAGAAGAGTAAAGATGGAGCAAGACGGGCGAGGCGAGGGTATCGTACAAATTCATCGCCGTTAGATACCGGAATTTGTGAATCATAGGTAAGGAAGGGTGAATCTTGTCGAAATAGATCTGATGTCTAAGAATCGGCCGTTAGTGGTTTCCCAGTGCGTTGCGCGGCAGCGTACGGCCGCTTACAAGTCATCGATCGTCTCCTGAGGGGGAAGAGGTTCCTCTAATCCCAGACCGATCATCTCCCACGTGAAGCTGTTGTCCATGCCGCCGATGCCCAGCGGCACGTTCCCGTTAAAGTTGAAGTCGTCGAGACCATTGCCAGCTTGTGGTGATTCTCCGTTAAACTGCCACCGGTCCAGGTCACGGTCATTGGAGATGCCGATTGGAGGATTCGTAACGGCGAAGCTAGGCGTCGCAGCGGGCCGTTGGTTGCGATTCTGCTCAAAGGCGACATTCGGCGTATTGTTCACATCAGACCCGACATTGAATGTCGACTCCTGGGATTTGTTCAGAAGCGTCTCAACTTGCTCTGTGTGCAAATAAAAAGACTTAGCCTCTCAACCTCCCGACTCGAATAGGCAGGCATCTTGATACTCACTAAGCCTCTCTTCCAGCGCCTTCACATAGCCCCTTTTCGGGCCACTCTTCCGCCTCACTTCGTCATACGCACAGGCGTGCCCCAGCCTCTTGCAGGTGCTGCAGCTGGGCTTGATCCCATCGCACCTAAGCTTGCGCTTCCGGCATATCATACACGCGAGTCGCTTGGGCCTGGGAACGTTGTTGTTGTTGTTCTGAGATTGAGAAGGGCCGTCGGCAGTGGGACTGTTGCTGGGATCTTGGGAGCCAGCATCGTTTGGTGGCGCTTTGCCATCGTCGCGAGGTAAAGCAGACATTGTTCAGAAGCGCAACTAAGGCAAGCGCGCAGAGTGGCTAAGGTGTTGCCGCCGGTAGGGTAGGGGAGAGTCTGGATCGGGGAGGCGTGTTGCGAGACGGGCTTCGGCCGCAAGTCACTCTACCGGCTTGATCGCGCCGCTACCGAGTCGGTAATGCCAAAAAGGGGATATCGAATATGGGAAAAATTGGAAGAGAGCGTGCCTTTAACTAGTCTAATCTCGCTCTCGCTCTCTCTCCTCTACTCTCTGCCTGCTCCGGTGCTCAGTTTCCACGTTTTCGCATCGGCGGTTTAATCTGCGTGGTGAGACGGCCTAAATATTACGGTGAGAAGTCCGACACGGTGTTGTGATCCGACGAAATCTAGCGTAAGAGAGAAGTAGAAGCGCGAGGAAGGCCGCGAAGGGGCCGTCGATTCAATCCGGCAAGGCGGGGAGTGGGATAAAGAGCCGGTACCGTCACCAAGAAGACGCTGGTCAAGTGCCAAGCAATTAAGGCTGAAGGGCCGCCACGATTGGATTCTATGCTTAATTCAATTCATGGTCAACGCCAGATCACGAGCGAAAGAACCACGACGGCAGGTTTGGAAACGGAGAAGAGGAAAAGAAGACCCAGCAAGGAAAAGGGAAGGGGACCGGGCCTATGTTATCACGAATCAAGAAAATGGGGTCACAGCCACAGGCTACTGCTTATGATGGAGCTGTATTCTGGTTTTATGCACGCATATATATATATATATATACTCATATATGGTATATGTCGACATAACCTACCTAACGCATGCAGCTTCAACCGATGCTTATCAGCTCCGTCATCCACCGGGTCAGGAAGTCCTGGGAGCAGGCGCGACAGTTGAAACAACAGGCAGCAGGACGAGAGGGCCCGGACGCGAATGCAACAACTGGGGAAGCCAGGACTTGCCTTCCTAGGGTAACGGATGGACAGATGTGGGAGCGGGACACCCGCCAATCAGGCGCGGGAACGAAGGGACGAGACGGATATGCTTAGTAATGGTAATGGTGCTTAGCTCCGGGCCATGAATTGACGCTCTGCATGGAAAATACGTACTCATACCCACCTACCTAGGTACCTACCCAAGGGGGCTTATGTTGAGTTAATGCCTTAGGGCTGACAGGGCCGGTGGTACCTAAGAGGTAATATGTGTATGCGTACCTAGGTACCTAGATACCTCTTCTAAGCAACTCGGATAACGTCTGCCTTTAGGTAGGTACATAATGCTACCGCTCGGGGACATGGCGAGGACAGGTACCTTAAGCGCATATATCTACCACACAGGTACCTCCTATGTACATGCCTAATGTAGGTACCATCCACCATGTGGAAGCCATATCAAGGCCGTTTAAGCGAGTTGATACCACCCAACCTTAAAACTCCTCACGACTCCGACTCCTCCTCTGACAAATGGATGCATGCAACCTAGCGTAGGCGGTGGAGGCCGCGACGGCCTCACAGCCCGTAGTTGCGGAATTACTACACCACCCTTACCTATACATGCATTGTCCTCCATCACGAACAGAGGTAGGTAGGTAGGTATATACCTGCTGTGTTGACGGGATGCGATTTGTCTCCTAAGGCAGCCACCTAAATGGAGGCACACCTCCTAAAATGCCGTGTATGCGACGAGTTGAACGAATCCTGGGGCTGATGCATGGCCCATGCCAGATACCAGTACCTACGTCGTAGAGCCTACCTGCTGAAAACGTCAAAGGGCACCTAATTGCGCCAATCACTCGGTTGACCTCACAGAGCTGACATGTTCATGTGATACGCCCTCTGCCTCGCAGGCCTAGTTAAATACACAGGTATGGGGGTCACACACACCCCTCTAGACCCATAAGCTCATCATACACCATGCCTCGACGTTTCTAAGCGTGATATATTCACCTGGGGCCGCGGCTCGGATGATGATCGTGTCTCGGTTGCAGGAGAAGAAGTTCCTATCGCGGAGAATAAGTGGCCGGGACGGTCGAAGAGTCCAAAACGGGCTGAGCGCCAATGCTGGCCACATCAACCCCAAGCTATCCCACCGGATGGCTCTGAAGAATTCCAAAGCCACAGCAGCAACGCGAAACGAAGACGAGAGTGTTCCGTGCTTGAATCTAACTGCCCCGCAACTTGCCCTGTAGATGAATGGAATCCTAGCCGTGGTTCGTGCTGCGTCATTGCCCTAGAAAGCTTCATATGCTTTCGTCCGAAATGTCGTAAAGGCTGACCTCGGGGATATCCTACTTCCCCCCAGCGCTGGCTCCTATTACGCGAAGACTTCCAGAATCCGCAAACGCGAGCGCATATCGATTCGGTGCCCAGGCGACGATTGGAGAAGGCGTGGTGGTCTTGTATGTGCAAAGATGCTCACCCGTTTCTGAGTTGAAAACCTCTAGGCCAGATCCTACAAACAACAGGTTTGGGAATATTAGCCAATACCTTGGTAAACACATAGGTTGGGGTTTAGAACTGACCTTCATCGCTTCCACCTACGATGTAGAGGCCATCCCAAGAGAAACCTACGCCATAGTGTCAATAATGTTAAGTGAGAGGAAGAGGGAGACGGGTCGGAAGGAACAGCAGGGCTGTTGATCCTCAACTTCTGTCACATACTCAGGCTTCGAACTGGGCCGGTCATTTTAGTAGCCGTCCTAACACAGTTCCATTCCGCTGTTTCCCAGAGTGAGATGAGGGAGTCCGTCCCACCCGTAGCTAAATAGCGATTGAATGGATGGAGCTCAACCGCTATGCAAGATGAGGTATGCCCAGCTAACATGAACTCGGCCTCTGATCCTTCCTTATAGCTGAATTGATATGCGGGCTCGAAATCGGGAAATGAGAGGATTCTTGTCTTTCCATCACCGGTAGTGGCGAAAACCCTCTGGCCACTCCAACAGAATACGATGTTGTTCGTCTGCACAGGCTGCTGGTGTGAAGAGATTGGCGAGTCCTGAGACGGCGAAATGACAAACAATTTATCTTCCTACAGCCCAGAGTAGAGGGAGTCAGTCTTGAAGCCGAACCAGGTGGGGAAGTGCCTACCTTGTTTCCGACAACGACGTATTCGCCATGAGGTGCCCAAGCCAGGGTAAAGGTCTCTCCTAAACCTTTAACCTCATTCAAGACTTGCTTCATCTTCACATCCCAAAATCTAACCACACCGTCACTACTTACGCTACACAGCTCATGCTCCTTCACAGGATTGAAGGCCACTTTTTCGATTGACGCCGCGTGGCCCTTCAGCTCCGTTGTTTGGCGGACATTGGGCTTGTCCACATTCCCTAAAACCAGCAGATATAAATCAGCAACCCAGGCCTTCGATAAATTGCACAGGGCCCGTGTGCAGAACAGAACGGCAGGCCCAGAGGGCCTTGGAAAACACCCATGGAGAGAAGGAGTAGCATACAGACGCGCAGAGTTTTGTCTAAACAGCCTGTAGCGATGTACGTCCCTAAGGGATTCCAGGCGATGGTGCGGATGCTGCACAAAGAGAGTGGGTCAGTTAATGGAATCCTATTCGGTTTCAATACTGGGCAGTGGAATCCAAGTCCACGGCATAAGCTAACGGGCAGATAAGAAAAGGGTCAGCCTACTTATTTGCAACTTGTTTCGCGCTTGGGTCGTGGTAAATGGTCGGCTTCAGAGAAGGCAAGAGAGTCTTGAGCCTCTCAGGCGCAACAGACGTCTTGGGTTGTAGGCGCGCCATCTCTTAGCCCTTGACGATTGGAGACAAAGACAGCTGCAAGTCTAGCTTTCGGCGTGACGGGTTCAATAACTCTTCATCCTAGAGCTGTTAACGGAGAAGAATTACTAGCTGGGAGAAGCAGAGAATATATAGACAGGGAAGTTAAGGCGATATTGCCCCTCTGATTCAGTTTTGGTATGGCCGCGTATGTAGGTAGGTAAGGTAATGTTTGTATTTCCAACTGCTACTTCAAGTGCTGCTGGGCGCTGCATCATACTGCATAACTAAATAATGTAGGGCTGCCAGGTCTTCTATGGATATATACGTAAATAATATAGGGTTTTAATGCTATATCTCGGAAATATGTCTTAAAACAAGTTAAGCAGTGCCCATAACCTACAAGGTAGGTACCTAGGTAGGTACCTGCCTCCTGGAGGTAGCCCATTTACCTAATAACACATGGAGAGTTAGGGAAGTAGGAACCTAATAAAATTCCAAAGCCTGTAGAATAAATCACACAACAACAAAGCATGATGAGGCAGGTATGTAGAGGTAAGTACCTGGGTATCTAAAGCACCTGAGGTAAGCAGATACCTACCTAAGGTACCTACCTACCTACCTAGGTAGGTATTTATGTACTTACTCATCCCAGATCCACTCCTCATGACAGGCACAATTGATTGGTCGGTCTTCCCGCGGATTGACATCAATTGCAGGTCAACCCAGAACCTCAGGTATGTGTACATTAATACATCATACATGCATTTAACACCTCCAGTTCCTTCTACTTACCTACCTCTTACCTACCTACCTACCTCTTTGTAGGCCAGCCCTCTCCAGAACGCGCCGTCCATCTTTACGTCTCGCCATGTTGCGGGCAGACGAAGCCTTGAGATAGCAGCTTAATTGGCTGCCAGAATCCTCGCTGTCCCTCCCTGCCTATGATATCCCGACAATTGGGCATGCGGATGAAGGTCCCAACAGCCTTGATTAGCCATGTATTGGCCTATCGGAACCCCTAGAGTGTATGCGACAACCACCCAAGCTCCCACCTCGACCTCGAATCCTATCCTATCTCACGATGGCATCGCCTCCGGTTCCGCCGCCGACAATGAATCGCTGTCCAGCAAATCTTTGTCCAGTATCGAGCCTCCGCCTCCTATAATACACGATGAACCGGATCGAAGCAGCATACCAGACCGAAACCTGCCCGACAGAATTGCGCCAGACACCCTCGCGCCACCCATCACGCCAGGCCTCAGAACCCCAGCTACGCCAGCCGTAAATTCCGTAGAGCATGATACCTATCACGATGGGGGCTGGCAAGGCTTTCAGCAGTTTCTTCCGTCGTCTGGGCCGGTCGCCAGCATCCCAGCTTCGGATCCTGTCGTTGCGCTGAAGGTATCTAGGACAGGCCACCTATTCGCCGTTATTACGGCCACTACCATGACAATATGGCAGACCAAGGTCGGTGTCCTGCGCGATACTGCCGTCACTTGACATGCTAATCGGCATACCTACTCGCAGCCGACCGTAATCCAGGCCGTTGTCGTCCGATCCGAAGCATCCGTCAAATCCTACGGCACCAACGTAGCGCTTCTACTCAGACCCGATTCTGTTATCTTCGTAGTCCAGACTAGCCTGGGGTATTTGATAACGTATTCGCTCGCGACCGATGCCGAATCCCGCGTGTACAAACCCCACTTCTCAGATCACAGCAATATACAAAGGCGGCGGCAAAGCCACTTCGGAGGTCCCGGTAACAACGCCCCCGACCAGATCTTATTAGGACCGGGCGAAGGGGTTGGGGTCCGCGATATTAGCGTCCGCTTTCGGAGGGTTATCAAAGTCGATGCTGGTATTCAGTGTGCTATCGCCCTCGATGACGAGCTGGTCGTGGCGACCAAGAAGCCGGCCGCTGTGCAATGTATTCGGTGGACCCCGGACAGCACCGGCAATCAAACCAGCACCGAGCTTGTCAGTCGGATGGGCTGGTTAGAGAAGAAGGTGTCGATCAAAGAAATGACCCATGATCGGCCCATGAACCTCTCTACTTGGGTCACGAGCGACGGCAAAGCCTACGCGGTCCAACGAATCTCGGCCCGTCAAGCCGAGGATAATGCCGAGTTCGATCCTAAGAAGTTATTCAAAGGTTACTGCTTCCATTCTCCACAGAGGGGCGGAGACCACGCTACGAAAGCCGTCGTCAACGCTCGGTTTTCACTGATTGCCGTTGGCTGTGCTGACGGGAGCATCCGCGTATATTCCGCCCGGGATTATGCCGGCAATATCCCCTCTTCCCACGTCCATCGACTCCCGGTCTCCCCGGAAGCCTCAGGTCCCCTTACCACTCTGAGCTATTCACCTGATGGATATTGCCTCTTTGCCGGCTACGAAAACGGGTGGGCGACGTGGAGTGTGTTTGGCAAGACGGCTAGTCATAGCTTCAGCGCCAACCCTTCGATTAGCTTTGCCAATCGGGAAGGGTGGTTGGACGGTATAACGGAAGCTTGTTGGATCGGCGGGGCTTGCGAGATATTAATGGTCGTTCCCCAGAGCGAGGCTATCTGGTTGCTTGAGATGGCGCGGAGTGCTGTGACTGGCTGCTATAGCCCCCCGAATCTCTTCCGCACCGTATTGCAGAGCTCATCCAGCGTCATGGTTTACCGCGGTTATGATCTCCCGGACCTCACCAGCATATCTGCCGAGCCATTCCTTTGGCACAATGCGAGGATACCTTCGAATTATCTTTTAAACCAATGGCCGATTAAGTGTACCGTCATATCCTCCGACGGGAGGTATGTCGCGGTTGCCGGGAAGAGGGGCCTCGCACACTACAGCGTGAATAGCGGTCGGTGGAAGACGTTTGCGAATGAGGCTATGGAGAACGAGTTTCAGGTTAGGGGCGGGATGTGTTGGTATCAGCATATCCTTGTAGCCGCTGTTGAGGCCAACCGGTCGTACGAACTCCGTCTGTATTCGAGAGAAGCAGCGCTCGAAAGTTCGACGGTGATGTTCACGCAGCAGATGCCAGCGCCTATCGTTCTAATTACTCCTTCAGGGGATGACTCCTTGCTGGCTTATACCTACGACAATCTCCTCTACCATTTTGTCTTTGCGCCGGTTTCTGGCGCTATACGACCTATACAAGTGGGCCAGATCGCTTTCCACGGTATTGTCAGGTCGCCCGCGAGGGTGAGGGGGCTGAGTTGGATCCTACCCGAGAGCCAGATGACGGACGGCGACCCGTCACAAGACGTCGCATTTGCATCGGTACTTTTCCTTGTGGACGGGAAGCTCGTCCTCCTCCAACCGTCGCTTAATCACGAAGGACAGCTCAAATACGACATGCGCCTCATATCTCACAACGTGGAATTCTACGCAAGTATGAGAGACCAGTCATATGTCAGCATGTTGAAAGATGGTAGCTCCCGCTCCCCGGTTAGCAACGAGGAGAGCAGTCTTCGCAATTCACTATGGGTATATGAGGGCCACGAATTAAAGGTGTGGCCCGATGTGCAAGAAGTTCTGCGGGCGACCTCGGTTGAGCCGGCAAGGGGGTTGCCCCCTACGGTCTGTATGCCGATAGACTTCTACCCCCTTTCTATCCTCTTGGGCAAAGGGATTATTCTAGGGGTCGAGCCGGAACTAGTGCAGCGAAGAGACATCAGCTTCTCCTTTTTCCGCTTCTCTATCCGGGTTCGTAACGGTGCTCTTCCGTTTCGGAGACGACGCTAACGAACGGACTACAGACTCACCTTTTTCTTCCCGAGATATTGCGGTTCCATCTCGTGGCTAACAACGCCGCCGCGGCACTCAAACTAGCTCAGCAGTACGAGACGCTCGAGTACTTCGCACACGGGTTAGAAGTGCTACTCCACCACGTTCTCGACGAGGAGGTTGACTTGGCGCCGAAGCCAGAAGCTGCGATCCTGCCAAGGGTGCTCTCCTTATTATCCTCGTTCAAGCAATACCTGGATATAGTAGTTCAGTGTACGAGAAAAACCGAAGTCAGGTCATGGCGGACGCTCTTTGCGTACCTGCCCCCGCCGCAAGAGCTGTTCGAGGAATCGCTCCAACGCGGGTCGCTGAAGACGGCCGGAGGCTACCTATTGATACTACACACGTTCGAGGAGCTGGACGCCGCATCGGAACAATCGGTGCGACTATTCTCGCGAGCGATTCGTGAAGAGGATTGGGAGCTATGCAAGGAGTTGGCTCGGTTTCTGGCGGCGATGGACGAAAGCGGGGAGACGCTCAAGGGGGCTATGGAGTTGGTGAACGTGCGCGTCAAGCAAGAGTCGGACGACGGCGACGTGATGATGAGACTCGAGGTTCCGACGCGGAAAGCTAACGGCAGTTTGCGTCTAACGCGACAGAACTCGGATGTCAGCTCTGACATGCAATCGGGCAGCGACATGAGCAGTATCAGCACCGCGAGCCCGATATAGCAACAGTGCGGTGGCGGTTTAGGATATGATACAGGTGTGGCCGGGCTGGAAGGCGTTCGTCTTTTTCCCTCTTCTTTTGATGTTGCACTACCCGCATGATGATTGGGGAAGAAGAGTTGTACGGCAGCCTTGGATTGTCGGCGATACGTATTCGACGATAGTGAGGGATGACGCGCCTGCTTATATATATATATATATACACACATATACAGGTGATTTCGCTCTAGGCATCCCTCACCTGTGTGTATAGCAATACAGACGGCGGCGATATCCCGCCGTGTCCTCACAATCGACACGCCTGACCTCAATACAGATGATTCAAGCTGTTATCACCTGCCTACCTACCGCCGAGGCCCTTTTAAATCTGTTTCCGTACACATCTTGTCTTGTAGCAGAAGATACCTAGGTACCTAGGTAGGTAGGTATATCTAACAACCCTTCCTTACGAGGAGACAGATACCCGAGGTATCGTGTATGTATGTACCTATCTGCATTGTACCTGCTTAGGGTACGCCGAATCCTTTGAGCCTTGAGCCTTCCAGGTAATGGTAATACGCTACAAGGTTAGGTGGGTACCTACCTGGGTAGGTAGAGGTACCTAGGTAGGTACCTGGGTAGGTATGCAGGTCTGTACATTCCGCGTCGATCGTCAGGTCAAGATTGATAGGGTGTACCTTATCCGGGCATCTAAGGCACCAATACGTAACTTGCCTATAGGTTCCGATGTACGTCAAGGGTACCGTATGCGCGTGCTTGCGTGCGTACCTGACGTATGTACAAAGAATGTACGGGAAGGCACCCAAGATAGAGTTGCGCATTCCTTGATCCCGTAGAACCTTGCCAACGGCTAGGAAAGGGACAACTCGAGACTGCCGAGGCTCTGCCGAGGACCCGCCCATGATTTCTGGTGGGGGCGGTTGTTAGAACGGGGCCCCACTAGTCCACTGAAACGGGATCCAGGTCGACGGCATTTCGTCAACCTCGAAAGTCTCACTGACCTGCCATTCTGTTTGCGCCCGAATCCGAACCACGACGTCTCCCCGTGCCCCGGCCAGACCATCCGCTCCCTTGGCCTGCTTCTGTTCCCTGCGCGGCCTGTCGGGTTCGACTAGTCCGTCTCGCTTTGTCCCGGGGCTCGTCTTCCCCTCTCTCTCTGCCTTTTGTTGTCCTTCTCCTGCCGTCGCAGGAATCCGCACCCGCGCCACGAGACATACATACAGCGCCGCCCGGTCACCTGGCGGGCAAGACGACAGTCCGCCCGTCGCTCCGGCTTGCCTCTCTCTCCTGTGTCTTCTCCCGCCTCCTCTTTCTCCCCCCCCTCCTCATCCTCCCGTAGGCAACCATGATGGACGAGTTCGCGTCAGAATCCGATAGCGACTACACCAGCTATTGGCGAGATTGGGTAAGTGCAAATAGTTTCCCCCACGCTCCCCTCTTTCGAGTTCGGCCGGGCTGGCTGGCTGGCGAATCCGATATTCGCCTGTCGGTCGGCTGTCCAATTCCAGCGAATACCCCAAAAGAAGGGGATACAAAGAAGCACACGCCAGGGTGCCATGCCTAAGGATGTTTCCCCTATAAACACGGCTCCTTCCTGGCTACTCTCCGAATGCCCCCAGGTTGAGAGACCCTACCCCTCAGTTGGCCTCTCAATGTGCAATGCAGAGACATGCTGCCTCTAGAGAAACATTACGAGTCCTCGATTTCTATGGGAGGGCCTGTGTTGTCCTCAATCCGCGCCATTAACTGTTTCACCGTGGGCGATTCGGCGCCGACGAACGCCAATCGAGATGAAAAAAAAAAAAAATTTTTTTCAGAGTGGCAATCTATAACCTTTTCGTCTATTGAGCACAGCTACGTTGAGGGAGGGAGTTAGATTGGGAGGATTTAAGCATATTGTCGCGGTCCCGCTTCACTGTGGCCGCCAGAAACGGTCCCGCGATGGGATCCCGGCCCAAGACTGTTCGGATACTCTGTTTAAACATGTCATCGTCAATTCCTAGCCCTATGCTAACTCCCCGCCCTCCTAGTTCATCTCATCTCGTGGGAACGAGTACTTTTGCGAGATAGACGAGGATTACCTCACCGACCGCTTTAATTTGACGGGCCTCAATACTGAGGTCCAATACTATCAATATGCTCTCGACCTCATCACCGACGTCTTCGAACTCGACTGCGACGATGAGATGAGAGAGACTATTGAGAAGTCGGCCCGCCACCTGTATGGCCTCATCCACGCCCGCTACATCGTCACTACGCGCGGCCTCGCTAAGATGGTGAGTGGAATGCTGACAATTCTCAACAGTCCCACTGTGAGCTAGCCGGAAGTGTTTTTAACCCCCCCTTTTCTATAGCTTGAAAAATACAAGAAGGCCGACTTCGGCAAGTGTCCCCGTGTCTTCTGCCACTCCCACCCGCTGCTGCCAATGGGTCAGACCGACGTCCCTCACCAGAAGCCGGTGAAGCTTTACTGTGTGCGGTGCGAGGACGTGTACAACCCCAAGTCATCGCGACACGCAGCCATCGACGGCGCCTACTTCGGTACTTCATTCCACAACATCATGTTTCAGGTCTACCCGGCACTTGTGCCGCCTAAGAGCGTAGAACGATACATCCCGCGCGTCTACGGCTTCAAGGTGCATGCGTCAGCAGCCCTTATCCGCTGGCAGAACACGCAGCGTGTCGACATGCTTCGTCGGCTGCGGAAGCTCGAGATCGAGAGCGGCTTTAAGGAGGACGCTGGCGACGAGGACCTCGACGATGAAGAGGAAGACGAGGAGGACGTCGACCCAGAGGCCATGGAGGGAGACGCTATGCACGTCGTGGGCTAAGCCGCAGCCCCATGGACGAAAAGAAGTGGCGAAGGGGTGGAAGGAAAGAAGTGAAGGGGCCAAGGCCGAGAGAAAAAGAGGAAGAAGAGTGGAAGTTTGAATTGAAAGGGACCGAAGGGTATGTGTGTCGCCATCACGAGTGCATATACCTGGACCTCTATACCGAATGACGGCGACAGCAAAGCTAATCTAACATCCCCCCTTCCACAACTCGAAAGGAGACAACAATACGAGTACGACGCAAACAAAACTTGATTGATACCATGATGCCTCCCTCCCTCTTCTCTTTTTTCTTTGTTTCCTCTCGCTAAGGCTCCACGTGGTGTCTTTTTTTTTGGAAGTTCTCGTTTCTTCTAGTCGGATCAATACGAACTCGATTTTAATTCTACTTCACGGAGGGGGTATGCGGGGTAAATTCAAGACGGATTGGGCCAGGTTAGGTCGAGTCGAACTAGATGGATGGTTTGAAAGGACGGGGTTCTACATATATACCTATAGGACGAGAAGGGAACGGGACGGGGAGAGACTGAGACCACTGGCTCCTGCTCCCTATCTCGGGGTGTCATCACCCGCGGCTGTTGGTGGGGGGGGGGTGGCCTATCGGATGGAGTGGACGGGTGGGCAGCGAACTTCGAGGACAGCGGACAAGGGTAACGGGGGGTCGGCAAAGTTGTCTCAGTGTGTAAAGTCGGTTCGCCGGGGGGGGGGGGGGTTAGTGCCATCGGGGCGCGTGGCAGAGCGTGTATGTATGAGCACCTACAGCTATTATAAAGCCGTGTATGGCTTTATCCGCGTCATCCGCCGACCCGAAGAGGTAACCGACGGGGCCTCGCTGAGGATGAGAAAAATACATGTGACAAGTCCCGAGTCTCGTCGTCGCGCTTGACCTCCCTAGCGACAGGGCCGACCCCGGGTGGCGAGGCGGGGACCGAAAGTAGTCAGGAATAGATCGGATCCCGCCCGGGGGAGGAAGGGAGCGCGCGGGGACCTGATATCGGCCAGTATCGCGCGGGAATCGGGGATTCCTATCCCCAGCCGCAGAATTGCCGGCGCTGTACATATCATCCGTTACTACTTTTAGACCACTCGCGGAGCTAAACGCCCTCTTCCCCGGCCTATCCTGCTTTTACTTACTGGATGCGATCCGGCGAGGACAAACAGAGTCGTCTCAACACTAGAACTAGGGAGTTGAGATAAGGAGAGGGGGGGGGGATATGTTCTTCTGGTATTCCGCCGATAAGAGAGCCAAGATCTAGCCATCCTAGATCTCTGCTATCTATATATGTACGCACGCACGCACGCACGCACGCACACTCCTCACTACATGCACAATAGATGCGCAAAGTACATAAAAATAAGCTGTCCTAAAACCTCGTACGCCGAACGGATCGCCAGCGATACTCAACAGTCCTGTCATGCCACCCCGAGAATGTGGTCACCTCGCTCTCCTCAGAGCGCGACGCTTCTCATACCGGCCGCCTCGGCGCCCTCCCCGCGCGGCGGGTCCTCAGCCTTGGGCCTATATCGCACGCCCAACTCAATGTCGTCGTGGTGATGGCCCGCGAACGTCTCCTCTTCGTCGCCGGGTCGGTCCCAGTGATTCTTGTCTGTCGCGTAACTCCACGAGCCCAGGCCGGCCCAGAAGGCCTTGTCGTGGCTGCGCGGGCCCCACGCCCACCCGGCGCCGGATCGGACGGGGAGGTGGTAATATCGGAAGGAGAACCAGGCCGTGATCGTTCCTATTATGAAGCCGAAGAGGATATCGAATCCGTGGTGTCGGAAGTCGAACCAGCGCGAGCTAGCGATGAATATGGACGTGAAGAAAGGGAGGACGGTTATGAAGAGGAGGTAGAGCGGCGGGGCGGCGGCCTGTGTGCGAATAGCCTGCACGGCAGAATTGTGAGCGCCAATCTCCTTAACCGTGGCGGAATCGACGCGATCGCCAAAATTAGCCGATCGTACGGCTTCGTAAGCTCGGCTCGGGCCGCTGGCGCGCAGGCGCGACGGGAAGGCCGTGACCGCGATCGAGTCGCTCGACTGCGGATCTCGAGGAACAAACGGAATCGTGATGGCGAACTTGCTAGCTAGGAAGAACGAGAGGTAGATGAGGCCGGCGGCGGCGGAGCTGGCGTGACCCGAGGGGTAACTACGGAAGCCGTCGTCGAGCAAAGCGTGATCGGGGTTTTTGCAGATGTCTGCGCTGACTAACTGGCCGTTATAAGGGCCGTCAAGGGAACCGTCATCGGCGAGGGTCTTGAATCCGACGATGTACTTAGCAACGTCGGTGAGGTCGGGCTGGCACCTGGACAGCAGATCGGGTCGCGGTTTTCCGAAAAGGTTCTTCATGCCCTGCGTAATGATCCAGGCCGACACGAGCGAGAGCGCCAAACCTAGCCATCCCGTATGGAGTTCCCACAGCTTCCGCTTCCAAATGAGAGACTTCGGTGTGCCCTTAGGGACGGTTGGTCCCGGAACGAAGAGGAGGACAACGATGAGGACGACGCCGATAGGGATGATAGAGTTGCAGATCATAAGCAGGGTGGAATTGACGGTCTCCCTGACGGTAAAGGGGAAGCTACAGGGACAGAGTCAGCTCGCGATCCGGGTTGGGGAATCGGGAGGGGCCACCGCGTGCCATAGTGCCCATAGTACGTACGAGATATTAGGGTCTTGCAAACTGAAGTGGCGCTTGTTGGGGGTAACCTCGCCGAGGAACAGACCCAAGACGCCGACGCCGACGAGGATCAACCAGTCGAGAACATAAGAGAGGATGACGACGGGGGTAATCTTCTTCTTGCGGCCCTGCGGCCTCGAGAAACCGTGATCGGGCATTTTGGTATAGGGATGGGAAAGGAGAGGAGAGATGGGAGTAGTGAGCGCCGGATTGGCGCGGTCGTCGTCCAGCATTTCAACGAGGTGTCGGCCACCTCCCCTCGACGTAAGCGCAAATGAAATACGGGGAAAGAAGAGGGCCAAGAGCCAAGGATTAGAGAGAAAGGAGTGCCCGAACTTAGAACAGGAGCGGGCGCTATCTACTCTTTCTTTCTCCCCTCTCTCGCCGCCGGGTTCCCTGCTTTTCCACAGTACTTGGACGGCCCCAGCAGTATGCGAGTTGTCCTGAGCGTTGAGAATCCTCGAGACGGCCAATGGAACCCGATGAGGGAATGGGTCGCGTGGGTCCCGAGGGGGTGATTCTTGGCGGTGGTGTCTCGACGTCGTGGTCTCCTGCTACATAGGGAGTAGTAGGTACATGTACATATAGGTAGAATCGACGGGAAAGCCGCGCGGCACCGGGAGGGGGGGAGTCAGGCACGTCAAATAACGACGACCAATGTGGCAGTGCGGACGCCAGCGCGGCACCTAGGAGACCGGATCGTCGGTGGCTGGAGACGATCGTGATTCCTCTCTCGCTTTATTTGCCTAAAAGAAGGGATCGAAGGGAGCAAACCAGTGGGCGCGAGGATGCGAAGGGAGACGGCATAAGAAGAGTACCCCGGCGGGCGATGCTATGCCAACCGAATATCGACCACTTTACGTACCTAAATCCGTCCGATCTCTCCTGGCGCTGGGCGGGCAACAGGGCTCCAGGGGGGGTGGCCAGGTTAGCGATCATCGTAGGTATAATCAAGGGCCCCCCTTTCTCCCCTAGGTCTCTCTTTGTCCGTGTCTCTCTCATTCGACAAGAGAGAGGCTATGCAGCCGAGAATGACTTGCTAAACCCGGGGCTCATGCCTGTCAGCGGCAAAGCGGCACGCCGGGACAGCGGCAATGGTAGAAATCGCATGCAGAGCACAGCAGCCAGTCGACTCAGAACTGTCAGACATTACAATACCGAGACGCGCCAGCGCATCATCATCTGCCTCCAGAGAGGACAGGGAATAGGCCGGGTGGTGAAGGGCGGATGGTGCTCGCGGTTTTGGGGGAAGAAACGGATTTCAACTAGTCATGGCGTTCCCTTTTTTTTTTCGGGCACTTCAAGATGCTATCCATCAGGCACCTTCCTAGGGTTACAGGTGTGGCTGGTGCGCCTGCCGCGTAGATTCCTACCATATAGGTACCTATATGAAGATGTACTCATGTACTCATTACATCAGGTATGTTAGGGTTAGGTAGACGCCCCCTTGCGGCAGATTGGCGCATGGGCTTCAGGCGACCTTGGGCAGTGAAGCTACCTGACCTAAACAAGGACTACGTAAAATACATAGGTAGCAGGTACATGGCCCGACTAGAGGAGGAGGGAGATGAGCTAAGTAGCGAAGACTACCAAGTAGCGCTGTTAGGAATCGAACCTATCCTTCGTTAAGTAACCTACTGATCTGAGGGTACGTCAGCAGATGGTGGCTGGGGCTTGGTTGGCAAGATCTGCTCCGTGGCAGCGTCAATCGTCAGCTACCTTTAGGTACCTAGGTAAGTAAGCACGCATATCAGGCACACGGGGCGCGCGCACGACCTACATATAATGGCACGAGGACGAGGGATATGCCACAGATACTCATACAAATTTCCCTTGGTATCTTCTCGGCTCTGGCAGGGTTGGATTTCAAGACCGTGCCTACCAACCTACTGCATTAGAAAGTGGCCCCGACTCCGGTCGTGCATACCCAAAATGACCAAAATACACCGTATTTCAACCTGCGGATACTACCTAGGTAGGTACCTGGTAGGTCCCTAAACAGGTAGGAAGTATCTCCTGCCTAAGGCAGGAGACAACTTTGTAGGAGGTAGGTAGGTACATACCGGGTAGGCTACTTACCTATGTACTTGGCACTTAAAGTAGGCGTGTTTTTTTAATACGAAACCATTCGACACATACAGCATGTCTGGGCAGGATACTTAGGCTAGACTTGTTTCTATGCGCTCACGTGCGTACCGATACCTTAGGTATCCACCTACCTACCTAGGTAGGTACCTACCTGGTAGGTGCCTAGGACGTAGACACACGTACGTTACGTACTTGCACTTACTCACGCTACCTAGGAGGTATCTACCATAACCTTAAGTACTTCAGGCAGTTGAGGTGCCTCCTTACATTAGGTACCTCCTAACCTAACTTCTCAGAGGAGGTACCTGTTAGCCCGTACGACGTGTACTCTAAAGTAAAACGAATAGCCTGCCATCGCGGTGCCAAGATCTTCGGAACCGCCCCCCCTCTTCATGCGCCGCCAGCCCCTCTGGGAGATCTCGAGGTCCTCGGCCTCCTTACGTGAACCCACTCAACCACTTGCATGCACACAGACTATAGTGCAGGATACAGGCATATACCTGTACCAATATACATAGGTATATGTGAAAGGCTACCTAGGTCGGCAGGTACTGTCTACGCGGTGGTGTATCGCCGGGGTCCAGCCGTGACGATGCTGGTCATCGTCTCTCGTCTGGTTTCACGACGATCTATCGAAGTGGCACCGATGACACGGAATATTAGCCATCGTCAGCGATCTGCTCATGAGCCCGATCCCCCCCCATGCTATCGCAGCTCTGCAATAGGCGGACAACAGGTCCGGCCTTAGGCACATAAACATACCAATACCACCTTACTCAGGTACCTACCTAACCTAAGCCGGGAATCTTGTTTGGGGTGTTGGAAATTGGTCCCGGACGCTCGCGGAAACCGGGATCAGTGGACGTTGGGGTCGGGTCCGTAGAGAGCGGCGCCGCTTTCCGGGCATCACCCATCGATGCTAAAGTCTATATATAGGTATATACATAGATGTAGGTATGCATATATAACCCCTGGGCCCCCAGGGCACCACACATACCAGTCCCAAGCCTAAGGCGTCGACAACACCTGCCCTCGACCACCCGTACGTTCGCCTTCACCTTTTCATGTCTACCGTGGAAGCGGGGGCGCAATTTCCACCGTGGTATACCCAGGCGCCGACAAGCCATGATAAGCAACAGGGCGGTGGATCCTCCGTGGCCTTCTCTACAAGAGAAGCTTTTTGCCTAGTTACCCCGACCAACTAACCCCTCCGGGCTTGGGGGCTGGAAGGCGAGGCGATCACCAAGTCCGTACGCCAAGCCACACGTAGTACGCGCTACGCAGTAGTCGCAGTCACAACCATGGGCCCAACTTTCACGTCTGTCGTCAGGACCTTCGAAAGGGGAAAAGGTTGCCCGTGGTACAAGAAGGAGTCGAAGGGCAGAGGGAGGCAAAGGACGGGCGAATACGAGTAGATGGGGGGCGGGAGAAGGATCAGGGAGCGAGCGAGCGAAGGGAAGAACACAAGAAGCGCGGTTTGCAGTTACAATCTCATGTCTTGACAGCCGTGCGCGCTGCTTGGCAACCCAGAGAGACAACTCAGCTCCCGCCCAGAACCGGGTCACCCACACACGCCACACGTCTCCGACCTACGCTGATTTGTTGGTTGGTTCAATACGAGGAAAAAAACAACAACGACAGGATGTGTCGCTAAGGCGTCGTTTGGATTCGAGGCGATGGGGATGGCCAGCAGGGCGAGCTAAGAGGCGTCGGGTCCTAGAGAGTCCCGCGCGCTTTTTTTTTTAGCTGCTCATGCGACGAAGAAGACGAGCCCGCCAGCTATAGTAGTGTTTATGTATTGTAGGCATGGTATGTAGGCATGATATGTAGGTGTGGTAGTATGTGTGTGTAGTATGTATGCATGTTCGGCTTCTTGTAGGGGTCGAGCCGAGCTCGTTGTCACCTCGTACCTGGCCGTCGACGACCCCCCCCCCGGTCCCCTACTCTCAAGCCTTCTCCTCCGGGGCGTCGAAATATTGCCCTACGTACATGCGCCGACTCCATCACCGGCACCACCACGTTGGTCTCAGTGTAATCCAACTGCTATTTAGGTAATGACAATGCAGAAATACGAGCTCGCGGGCTTGTTTGGCGTCGGCGGTCGTGGCCGGCGCGAGAGCTCAGTGGTCATCGTAGCTGTCGGCTTATTTTTTCCCTCTCCCCCTTCCTTTTTTTCTCACCCGTGTACATACGCGATCAGACGATCTCTTTTCTTAAGTCCTGAATAGATTTCCTTTTCGCCTCTGCAGCACACCGCCAGAGCTACCTAATGTATATAAACCCGACCCGGCTGCGATTTGTCCAGCCTTGACTGCGTATATGCTTAAGTCTATGCCTACCACTCAACTAAGCGACGGATCTCCTGATCACCAAGCTTTCTTCGAGCTGGCCACACGTGTCGACGAAAAGCAACTTACACCAAACCTCATTCGTTTCCGTTGAACCCCCCTCCCCCTTCTGGGAGCAACTCCAAAGATGCGATCCCACGGCCCGGTCTTCTTCGTGTTAGCAGCGGCGGGGCTCCAAGCTGCTTGTGCTTCGGCACCGTCGAGATGGCAAGCCCGCCAGGCTAACGGCCCTGTTGTTTCTCCTGATATGACGTGTGGAAGGACAGGAGCTGGGACAAACGGCTACACCTGCCCGACCGGCTTGTGCTGCTCGCAATAGTAAGTGAAGCCAGATGCGATCGTCGCGCTCTCACGAAGCTGACCGCGAAACCCTACGTCTAGCGGATACTGCGGAAGCTCATCCGACTATTGCGATGCCGGTTGCCAAGCCTCCTTTGGAAGCTGTGTGCCTGGGAATGGCACCAGCGACGGCGGGGGCACCGTCGACGGGCGGTGTGGTCCCGACTTCGGGGGTGCCGTGTGTAGTAGCACAGAGTGCTGCTCCCTCTCTGGGTAAGCCTTACCGGCAGTATCTTGTACCGATCGTCCTCCATTGCCGAGGCTCTCACTGACGCGTCTCTCGCCAATAGGTACTGCGGTACCACTCCGGAACACTGCTTTGCCCCGGACTGCCTGTTCGACTACGGGCCCGCTTGCGACGCTAACAAAACACCCTCCGGCACCAACACGTCGACCTGGAGCCGTCCCCGGCTAGGTGACGTTTCCGTCGGAGGCGAAGGCATCTATCAGTGTGAGACTGCGGGCGTTGTCGCGTTGACATTCGATGACGGCCCCGCCAGTTATACGGAAGAGCTCTTGGACCTTCTAGCGAGATACCAAGCCAAAGCTACATTCTTTGTCAATGGTGTCACCAACAGTAAGGGGCAGATTGACGATGGTAGTCTTGTATGGCCGGCTTTGATCAGGTAAGAAGCCACCCGCGCTCGCCCCTCTCTGCTCAAAATATCGATAGACTGGAATCCAAGCTCACCTTTGTTGTCCCAGGCGCATGCACGACGAAGGCCACCAGATCGCTTCGCACTCCTGGTCCCACGCTGATCTTAGCAACATCGCGGCGTGGCGGCGGAGGGACGAGATGGTCAAGAACGAGATGGCGCTGATCAACATCCTCGGGATGGCGCCGACGTACATGCGGCCGCCATACAGCTCGTGCACATCGGGGAGCGGGTGCTGGAGCGACATGACGGCGCTGCGCTATCACGTCATCTACTTCGACCTCGACACGGCGGACTGGTCCAACTCCTCGCGGGACCAGATCCAAAACTCCAAGGACGCGTTCGACAGGTTCTTCGCGGGCACGTCGCTGCCGCGCTCCGCCCTCGCCATCGCCCACGACATCCACGAGCAGACCGTCCGCAACCTCACGGAGTACATGCTCCGCGGCATCGACAGCCGCGGCTACCGCGCCGTCACTGTCGGCGAGTGCCTCGGGGACCCCGTCGCGAACTGGTACAGGACGGCCTAAGTTGGCGAACCGACCGACTGGTTCCGCTCTGGCGGGAACCCATCTGGCATCGCATCCGGAACCCCCTGACTTATAAAAGGTACAGGGAGGCAGAGGGGTGGGCATATAATGCGTATATATAAGTTGCGCCACGTTTTCCCAGCGACGGAGTCACGATTGCATTGTTGCGTACATAAAGATGGCTTGTTTCCCCGGAAACACGTATGTAGTCCTTCTATGGATGACTGCATGTCCCGGGACATTTGCATATATGAGCCGGCGGGTAGATATCCAGCATTGGGAGGATCCCTAGGACGCTGTTAAATATAGATAGACGACGACGAATGGTATGTATGTAGCTGGTTAGAAAAGCGAAAAAGAAAAGAAGGAAAAAAAGGAAGTGGGAGAAAAGAAATCCGCTGTGGCTTGAAACCTATAGCAGAAGGTGGGGGAGAGTCCGTGTATGTACTCAGTGGTATATTGAACCTAGGAGTAGAGGTCCGAAATCCCCAAAAGGACTGTTTTTCTACCTATCTCTACTTACCAATCACCACTTGATATGTCAAGTGTCCATCCTCTTATCCCTATTTTCCCGGACAGATTATATCCTACCCACATAGCTGGAACCGGCTAACCCTGTCGTCAATATTCCTGCCCGCCTAAACATGTTCCCTAGCATATCCCAATAGGGATTGTGGAGATGGGCGGTGCACAGTCGTTTTAGACGCGAATAGCAGTCATTTTAGGCCGCGCAATAGGGGGCGGGTGCACAACCCCTGAATACCGTATTCAGGAGCTCTCTGGTGTGGGTCAGACACACATATTAGAAGGCAGCTAGGCGCATCCGAAGAGCGACAGGGCGCCGCTTTAGTGTGAGACATCACCTGAAGAAAGAGTGGTCTATGTGCGTATATATATGCACTATGGCACTCTCCTTTCTTGGCTGTGGCTCAAGACGCCTTGTCGATACCCTGTAGCCGGGTTTCTCGGTTGTCTGCTTGCAGATCTAGGTATCTCACTGTCTCTAGCCCACATAGAATCCGCGTGGTGGCTTGTAGATAGCTATGTCTCAGCTTCGGACTATAATCGACATATACTCTACTAGTAGGGGTCGGTATGATAGTATATTACTTCCAAGCATGGCGGAAGGGGGGCCCGATGCTTCTAGCAAGGCAGGCTGGGAAGCAGGAATCCCACGCGGTACTATCAAGATGTAGCGCTTGTATATATCGCTTGCTAGGCGGTGAACTTGACGGTGGGTTGGATCGCGACACAGACAGCGCGTCCATTCAGATGGATAGGGCCATACAACCTAACGGACGCCGTGAAACGGCAGAAGGACAAGCTGAAGCCCGGTCTTGATCGGATATAGTACAGCTTGATCATCGGGTCTCGCCCTGCTCACCGAGACAGTATATATAGGTATGTTATACATACGGACAGCGTCTGCCAGGGTCCGGCTAGCAGGAGGGTAGTTCGTTCTCTTATACGGACGACTTGTTCCTGCGCTTGCCCATGTTCCGCGTCCGAGGAATGACAACCCATTTGTTGATGTTGCTAGTCCTACGGGTCTTGTAACCACCTTTGGCCTAACATAACAGGTTAGCACTCGGATATCCACATTGTCCTGGAGAGGTGGGTAGAGCGTACCGGCCTGCCCCAAGGGCTGGTAGGGTGTCGGTTACCCTTCGACTTACCACGACCACCGCCGTGGGGGTGGTCCACTAGAAAGAACTCGTCAGTATTTTCATAGGGAAAGCGATGCGTCATCTGCCACACACCTTTGTTCATGGCCACACCGCGGACGGTCGGCCTGATGTTCAGCCACCGGCTCCGGCCGGCTTTGCCAAGCTGTCGGTAGTGGTGATGGGGGTTGCTAGCAACGCCTATGGTTGCGCAGGCGTCCTTGCTGACTCTCCGAACCTCCCCGCTCTGCAGCCTGACGGTAACATATTTGCCGGTCATGACCCTGACGCCATCGTCCGTCGTCTCCTCGTCTCTGCTCTCGACGATGGCAAAAGTGCCCGCGCTTCGGCAGAAGACGCCGCCTCCCTTTGGATGGGACCCGACGTTGAACACCGACGTGCCGACGGGAATGAGATGCATCGGCAGGCAGTTCCCTCGATGCGCCGTTCTAGAGGCTAGGATACCAGGATCGATAGTTCCGCCCATGCTGTCGATCAGCTCCTGAGGGATGCCAGACCGAAAACTCTGCACCACATCGCCAGCCCTCATGCCTTCGGATGCCAAGATGTACGACTTCCTGCCGGTAGCCTCCTCGTTGAGCAGCGCAATATGCGTGCTCCGGTTCGGATCGTGCTCGATACGCTCGACGGTATGTGGGCCAGCGATCCAGCGGTGGAAATCTATCGTTCTTATCCTTCGCTTCACGCCACCGCCGTGATGTCGGACTGTGATGCGGCCGGTGTTGTTGCGCCCACCCTTGCTCATGCCCTTCTTCGGGAAGGTCAGTGGAAGAAAGGCCCGGCCCTTCCATAGGTGGTCGTTGATGGGCCGCCTCAGGTGTCGCAGGCCGGGACTTATAGGCTTGTACGTGCGCATGATCACCGTCGACTCCTTGTCGCTACCGGACGCGGACGGCGGTTTGTACTCTTTCCTAGGCCGCGGGGGGGCCTTCTCGCCTTTGGAAGCCCGGGGCGCGCGACCGAGAGAGGGATCGGGAGGTGGGGCGGCCTCGCGAACTGTCGCGTAGCTCCGGAGGGGGAGGCTCGAGGACGAGGGCGAGGGCTGGCAGATAGTCAGCGCCCTGCCCGCCCGCGCCCTCCGGGCGGCGGCGGAGAAGATTCGCGGTTGTATCATCGTGTCATTTCGGGGCGAGGGGGAGGGGGGGCGTGGCGGGTCAGTTAGCAAATGAGAAGAGCTAGCCCAGCCTCGGAGGGTGGTGAGGTTCGACGGCGGTAAGCTGGTAAGCTCCCCAGGCAAAAAAAAAAAAGAGAAGCTATTCTGAGGTCTTGCAAGGATGTCGGCTGAGGGGCAGCCGGGGGATCGACTCCAATTGGGCCAGTTTCTCTATGACCTAAGCTACACTACGCTACGCTAAGCTAAGCTACGGGCCGACCTTCTGCCATAGGTAGTCCACACGTTTTGCATCATAACACAGATTGATACATGTTCTGCGTACGCACATACCCGGTCGTGCGTATAACAGGCAATGGACTTAAGGTACCTTGCCTGTTTAGGCAGCTCGTATGCTTCATAAACAGACATACCAAGTGGCTTGACAAGAATCTAACCCGCCGCGACGGATAACAATGACGGTTCGTTTCGCGCAGGTTTCTGCACTAATTTTGGTTTCCTGCCTAGGTCTCTCTATTGAGGAGATATGCACGGGCAACAATGCGGGCACGTTATCGGGGCAACCAGATATATATGCATACATAAATCGGATACGCTCAAGCCACACACGATGGATCTCGCAGCAGCAGCAAACGCGGGATCACGTCAGCGGATTGGTCGGAAGAGAGAGGGCGCCCCGGGCCCGCCGCGGCATGGCCAATGGAAGGCCCGTTGCCCCGCGGTTGCCACTGTTGATGAGGGCGTCGGGTGGGGCCAGTCACGTTCCCCGGCAAGTGCGGGTCCTCGCTGTCAAGTGGCAGGCGTGTTGTGTGCCTGGCGTCGCGGGCTTTGAAGTAGCCTCGTACCGTGTAGCGCCCGCTCGTCAGCCAGATCGCGTCTTATACACGACCTAATCATTGCCCTGGCTTGTTGTACTGCTGTTCCTCCCACTGCCGCACAAATACCTACGTACCTCCTCTACTTTTTTTTCTTCCCTCCTCTCTTCCAATTCCAATTCCCCTCCCTCGCATTCCCATCCTCCCTATATCCCTCTTCGTGTCTCTTCCCGCCCTCGTCGCCCCAACGGTATATCGGCCCCAATTGATATACGTCTCGCCCGCGCAGCCTGTTGTCGACCATTCCTCGTCGTATCCTCCTCGTCAGATCCGTCACTCGAGGTCTCCATACCGACATAAAAACCTGTCTGGAGCATTGGACTGCGGTGGCTCGAGCTGCTGGAGCCGAATCGCGTCCCACTGACTTGCTGGATCGTGTAGCGTCCAGTAACCCCCCCCCCCCAGCACCCTGGTAGCCCAGCATACTCAGCACACCCAGCGCCCGACCCGGTCTGGTTTACCCAAAGAAGCAGTGGGAGACACGCAACAGGGGTCGGCTTTCCTCGTCGGCTCTAATTCGCGTCCAGGACCGTGTACCTTACAGCAGCAGCAGTTTCTGCTGGTGTTCCCTCTCTCGTTCAAGGTATGCTGCCTCCACTTCCTTCTTCTCAACACAAAAAGCCCGCTGCCAAACCCCGATCTAAACATCCTGCTGCTCTCCAAAACATACGCCGTCCCTACGCCGTCCCTCCACCGGGAAATCCACCTCTTCTACTTCTCTCTCCAGTTCTCTCTTGCCTCTATCTCCTATCCTTCATCGTCACTTGCATTTCTCGTCCCTCCTTCTCGCCTCTTGCTTCCTTCTCTGTCTCTCGTGATACCCATCTTCGCGTCGTCGCGTCGCCTCTGCCTCGGGTCGGGCCAGCCGCTGATGCTCAAGCCAGCGGCTCATTGACGTGCAGAGGTCTTATTTCATCATCCAAGCTAGAACCGAAGAGGATCTAGGTATGTTGTTATTGTTGTTGTTGTTCCTTGTTTTGCTCCCATCTACGGCTTCAACTGTGCCTGCCCCCAGCCCCTTCCTACTTATCTATGTCACGTCTTTCTGTAACATGCCACGACGCGACTTGGCTAGTACAGGGCCCCTTCACTACCATCCTCTCATACCTCGCATGCTCGTCTCCGGCTGCACCTAACTAACCCCTTCTAGCTCTTTAACTTCTCGACCTAGTGTTCGTTAAGCTCCGTTGTGTTCATTTCAACAATCTCGTCTTCATTCATCTCGTCAAGATGCCTCCAGTAAGTTTATGATGCTGCCTCCGTCTTGGCCTACTTGCCTTGAAAATCCGCGACTTCGAGTTGGGCGCGACGCGTCGTTCCACAGCGGCTAACGTCGCGGCCACAGGGACGTCCTGCTCGCCAGCGCGTCATTTCCAACGAGAATGATGAAAATAGCAACTCTACGCGTATGACGCGTGCAAAGGCCGCTGCTCTAGAGGTCGATGTTACTTCCCAGCCTGCGAAGCAGGCTCTTCAGTCCAAGAAGTCCGCCGCGACTGCCAATCCTACCGCCCAGCGAAAACGTGCCGCCCTAGGCGATGTCAGCAATGTCGGGAAGGGCGAGGTTGCCGAAGGCAAGAAGCCCCTAGGCGGAGGCAAGGGGGGCCTCGTCTCCAAAGCTGCACAGCCCACCGGTGTCCAGAAGAGCCAGGCCCGTGCCACATCGACGCGATCCGCGTTGGCTACCAAGGAGCCAAAGAAGACGGAAGTAAAGCGTGCCGGGTCCGGTTCCGGTGCCATTGGCGCGTCCCACAAGCGGAAGGTCACTTCAGCTACCGTTAAGCAAGATGTCCTCGCCGAGGAGGAGCCGGTCCGCAAGAAGGCCAATACGCAGGAGGTTACATCCAAGAAGGCGGAACGATCAGAGCCCCAGTCCGGCAAGGGCGAGAGCGTCACCCAGAAGGCGTCCCCAGAAGAGAGCTACGGCCCAAAGAAGGAGGAGGAGCTCGTGCTCCCTCCCGGTGTAACAAACCTAGAGGATGACGGCGCCGACGATCCCTTGATGGCTGCCGAATATGCCCACGAGATCTTCGAGTACCTCCGTGACCTAGAGTGCAAGTCGATTCCGAACCCTCAGTACATGTCTCATCAGGATGAGCTGGAGTGGAAGACACGAGGCATCTTGGTCGATTGGTTGATCGAAGTCCATACGCGATTCCATCTTCTCCCGGAAACCCTATTTCTGGCCGTCAACATCATCGATCGCTTCCTGTCTCAGAAGGTGGTGCAGCTCGACCGTGTCCAGCTGGTCGGCATCACTGCCATGTTCATTGCGGCCAAGTATGAAGAGGTGCTGTCGCCTCATGTTAGCAACTATCGGCATGTTGCGGATGACGGCTTCAGCGAGGCAGAGATCCTTAGTGCGGAGCGTTTCATCCTCGATACGCTGAACTACGACCTGAGCTACCCGAATCCGATGAACTTCCTTCGTCGTATTTCCAAGGCGGATGATTATGATATCCAGTCTCGGACGATTGGCAAGTTCCTGATGGAGATCAGCATCGTTGACCATCGGTTTATGGCTTACCGTCCCAGCCACATTGCCGCCGCGGCCATGTACCTGGCTCGTCTGATCCTCGACCGAGGCGAATGGGTAAGCCCGTACCCTCTCTTTGGCCCCGTTAATATCATGCGAGCTCTCCGTGCTAACTAGTCTTAGGACCCGACGATCGCGTACTACGCTGGATACACTGAGGAGGAGATTGAGCCCGTATTCGAGCTCATGGTTGACTATCTGGCTCGTCCCATCGTCCACGAAGCCTTCTACAAGAAGTACGCCAGCAAGCGATTTATGAAAGGTGAGCAGCCCAGCACTCGCACTCTTGTCTCCTTGTAGATCTCGAGGCTAATTATCTATAGCATCTCTCCTCACGCGCCAGTGGGCCAAGAAGAACGCCCCCATCTTCGGCATTACGGATACCAAGTTGCCCGTAGATGAGGTCTCGGACTAATATCGCCCGCCATACTTAACCCTACACTGGCAATAACCCATGATGACCTCTTCACATTTGGGTGTCTTCAGTGTCAGGATACTCGAGGCCTCATTTGGATGACGGCCTTACGAATAACAACTTGTGTGACGCATTCGGCCTATGAATTTCACTCTCGATCCCGAATCCCGGTCGCCTAGGTTATTACCCGTCATGTTTTGACTTGGGCATCACCTTACCATATCCCGTATCTTGGGGGAGACAGTTGGCTTGCCGGCGACGCAAGCATCATCTCGCCGTATTACGAGCATCCCCCTCCTTTTCCGTAGCCTGCGGCTACTTTGTCATGCATTTATATTGGCCCGGATGTTCCCCATGTCGCTATGTGCTCGGCACGTGGCGTCAGTGAGTTGGTGTCAGGAGCCTCGGGTTTGAGGCGGGCGGGTGGCGTTGTCTGGATTATTTCACCCTCCATGAAGCACGCTTGGCTTGTTCGGATTGCATTATACGGTTAAGACCAGCCATTAGGGGGGAGGGTTTACCAACCCATCTATGCGAGGCTTCCCTCGGGGAGTTTCGATAGGTGGATGTGCTGCCTGATGCTGGTTATCAAGTGCTTAGACCGTTAACATGTGGTTGGGAAGGGACTTGAGCATGTACATATTATATCCTCGAGTTGTCGGATTAGAGCCAGGGATGGGATAACGGCCATAAAACTGCATTGCATTAATTACGAACTCAAGCCGACGACTACTTTCTGTTGCATTTCCTCGCGGCTACTATCATGGTCGGACGAACGGGAGAGACTACCTTGTCGTCTATGAGATCGCTCTTCTCCACCCCTCCACAGGATAGGCTTGGAAAGGCTTTGCTAAAAGGTGGAGGCTCTCAGGCAGAAGTCAGCGACGGATCCATGGTTCGTGTCAAATATATTGCTCCGCACTGCCTCGTCTAGTCATGGTGGATGTTGAAGGTGGGAGGTGTCCGGAGAGCTACACGCTGCCTGCGTAGCCTAAGCCGGTTTGCCTACCCGTACAACGCCCAGCAGAATGGGAGCGGGAATAAACAAGGCACAGCCATAAACAACAAAAAACGCTTCCTCTGCTTGGTCTCGCTAGGTACCCAACTCAGGGCACCACTTCGTTACCCTATTATTGCCCTACCTTTAAGCACTCTACTGCTCCTCCATCACATTGTAGCTTCAAGCCTCGCAGGCTTCTTTGCAGGTCCTTTATGCTCATTCCCCTTTCCCTTTGCGACTTCCACCCCCTTATCCAGCCCTCGCGGCTCCGCTCCCCCGGCCCCACGCCTATTTTCCCGCGAGGCCCCAACGCTCGTCCAGCTCGCGGTCGAGCTCGGCGTGCCGGCGCTTGCGCTGGGCGGCCCGGTCGGAGGCCAGGTCTGCCCTCTGCGGTCGAGGGGGAGAGGCAGGGTTTCCGCGCTCGGCCGCGCCCTCGGGTTCTTCTCGGCGATCGCTGTCCGGCGCGCGGGTCCCGTCCGCGGGCTCGGTGTCATCGAGCTGGGCGTGGCTGGCGCTGCTGCCGTCCTCGGGGGCGGCAGGAGCCGTGCCTGCGTTAGTGTCGCGTCGGGTGTCATCGTCGTCGTCATCGTTGGCGGGCGTAGCTTCCCTCGCCACGGCGTCGACCTCGACTCTGACCGTGGCCCCGACGTCCAGGGCTACGCCGGGCAGCCCCGGGACCAAGCCCGGCAGAAACGGGAAGCCTGCCACGCCAACGGGGGCGTTGACTCTACGCCGCGCCATGGAGGGCAGGGTTGGAGGCTCGAGGGCGGGATGCTAGATACGGCGGGCTCGAGCTGTGCCGGTGCGACATCGATGGGCTAGGCCTTCTGTAGCGTCTGCGTGCAAGGTAGGGTATGGCCGGCGAGACGGGCCCAGGAACTCGGCGCTCCTTTTATGTCCCGACGAGGGAAGGCCTGTGCGATCTATCTGTCCCCTCGGGCCCTGTGGCCGCTAACACGAATCACGCACGTTGAGACACGAGCGACTGGGGCGGGTGAATAACATAGGTTTCGCCTTGCATCATGTCCGACTCGAGCATCGGTCCCGTCCCACGAAGCTCCGGTAAGTAGGTGGGAGGTATGTCGTCAGCGGGCGAGAGTAGGCTGAGTAGAACTGATGTGCCGGATGGCTACGGCTGTGACTACAGTACAGATGTCCTTCGGGTTACCTAATGTATACTCTATAGTAGCATAATTCTCGTGTCAGGTTAACACGAGGCATACGTATTGCACACATGCGTATATATGAGGTATGTGTATACGAGGTTGGAGAGGACGAGCTCCCCCTCTTACCAAGAAGTGACGCCTCGGTTCTCGAATGTCGGAAAGGTACATATCTCATGTAGATAGTCCCAGCTCTAGACACCTGTCCCTTTACATACATGATGTCCGTCTGTCCATCCAACCTCCTGACGTAACATCACCAACTTCTCCAGCTTCCGCGCTTCTACATCCCAAGCCGGACTTTGCCTACTCTTGGCGCGAGCGCTTTCCTCGCCTCCCCCACCATGTCCTGGGCCTAATGCCGCGCCGTGGGCCTCGTTGCTGTCAAGGCTTCTCAGTATGTCTCCCCACGTTATCCGTGAGGGACTGGCCTCGACTAGGCATATCGTTGGCTGTTTCTGGTCAATTAGCCACGCTAAGCTTCCCATTTAGCCAACAGTCGAGGCAAAAGGGAATCCAGTACTTCGAGTGTGTTAGCGGCCGGGTATACCAATGCGGCAATGCCGCTGCCTATCACCGATGGTAGCGAGAAAGGAACCAGCGGTCGTCGTGTCCCTCTAGGTTCCTATCACCCCCCCTTAGCTATTCCGACTCTCGCCAAATCGTATCTGAAGTTTTGTCCCGACAAACTTTTCCCGACGGGCCGCTCGTATGACTGAAGCATGTCATGACCTCTGAGAGATGGCCTTGCGAACGGATTAGGAGGGGCTGCTTGCTCGAGAAGCGAGGCGAGACAGTAGAGTCAATCGTGAATTTTACTCGAGGTCGCATTGGGTACACCCACAAAGGAAGGAAGCGGGCTGTCTGTCTATACTGACTTGGGAGAATGAGACCGCTGCGTTACCCCCTTCGAAGCTGGCTTGAGCCTCAACCGGTCTCGGCCGGTTACAAGGTTGTCATCCCGCGAAGCTAGTCGTCTTCTCTTACTCTCCGTCTACTGTAAGAGCAAATTAGGTCCCTCAAAGTGAAGGGACCTTCCACCCCTTGAGATACTAGACTAGGCGTTTAGATATCGCAGCGTGAGCCCATCGTAGCCTTACAGCAGCTCTCGAACCTCCTGTGGTGGGAGCGTATTTGGATCATTCAGGAGCTAGTCCTACCTGACAGGATTAAGCTTCCTTACGCTTCTGGAGGGTTGTCCTACCAGGCTCTCAAAGGGTAGTAGAGGTCCTCAAGACTCACGCTCAGACTTTTTGCAAGCTACATCGGATGACCTTACGAGCACTGGCTTTCGATCCTCACTTGTTCAGCGGGCTTCTCGGTCTCGTTACGGATTGGGGCGCGGCGGGGCCGCTCTGGCCCAGTTACGGCATTTCCCAGCGGGCGGCCATCACCGAAGGTGTCTTCAAGTGTGTATGGGAACGAGGGGATATGGGGTTCCTTCTTGGAGAACGGATTATGCGCTAAATCTACCCTCGTGGATCCCCGACGCGTATTTCGCCTGTGTGCGATGCGCCGAGAATTGGACGGGGACGCCGGATGTTTTTCGGCGGTGGATGAATATGTTCGGACTCAACATTGCGGACTGGCCGGAGCGACCTCCTGAAGAAGGCACACCGCGCAATGCCTTTTGGAAGATGATTCTTAATGATTCTGTCGAGGCAGACAGGTCACCCCTTTCATCCCGAAAGCCTGGCCCTGGTGGCCAACTACTCCGAGTTGCTGTCGTTGTGGTCTTTTCTCTTGAATGAATCGCCTCCCCACGACATGATGGGGATTTTTCTCAGGCCTACACAGGAGTCTACTAAGGTCGAGGACCTAGTAGATCTACTTCCTTCCTATACTATTGTCGGAAATGACTATCTTCACTGAATCATGTCTGGTGAAGCACTCAACGGCGATAACCTGGCCACTGTGAAGACGGTAGTAGGTAGTAATATACTAGGATCTGCCTCCTACCTGGTCTAGTCTTAACCAAGATGAAAGAGGGAAAGCTTTGAGGCAGCTATACATACATGAGTAGTTTACATGGATAGTCCGCGCGGGAAGTGTAGGCGACTGCATCTCCCTCGTGAGAGAACTCGATAAAACATGTGTGACGTAAAACGTAAACGCCTACATTTACGCTTTGCGGTATGTAGGCTTATAAGGCTGATTCAACTGCTACGTGACAACATGACATCTAGGCTAGTCCTAAGGAAAGGAGAAGCGGTATCAAGTAAGACGAGTCCTGTAGCATCGCGGACGGCTCCAATCCCGTACGCATACCCGCAAGCACCCTGTCGTTCCCCTATTCTCCAATTCCAGTCTTGGCGAAGAAGTTACAGTGGCGAAGTGTGCGGATCAGCTTCCGCTATCAGAACCCTAGTAAACTGGGTAAAGATGACAATCTTATCCCGAGGCGCCTCTCGCTCTGCCGGCGTTTCCCAAGGGACCACGACACCTGGTCCCTTGGGGAGGCGATGCTCGTTTGCGGGCTGGCGTGTGTGTGTGGTGCGCTTGTCGTCTAGTGTTAAGGCTGGTGGTATTCCGTCGCGTGCGTAGTTGGTGTGGTCAGGGCGAAACCCTCCATGTGCCGAACCACCAACTCCACACCACCCGTAGGGGTGGTGGGACAGATGGATGCCCCAGGGCCCTGTGGAAGTGGTGGTAGGGCCCCAGGGCAGGAGGTAGGAGGTAGGAGAGATAGTCGGGATGAGCTGTCCCGCTACGTTCATCAGGCCGGGCGGCGATGCGCGGGGGGCGACCTCTGGCAGAGGAGCACCCCCGGCGCGTCATTGACGCCCCAATTGGGGTCGTCGCCGTACCGCGCCGCGTAGAGAGGGTGCACACGCGTGTGCCAGAGCCGGGGCGCCGGCGGCTGTAGGCATCAGGAACGCGTTACTGCCTTCGTATTCGCCCCCGCCGGCGCCGGCGCCCCGTTGTCCATCTCTACGTCCGCGCCCGGACGCAGGTAGGAGCCGCCGTATTTGCTGCACACGCCTTCGAGGCGGACTAGTTTGCTGAGAACCTGGTGTCCCCGCCGGGCCCCGGCAGCGGCACGGTACGCGTCGTATTCGAACAGGACGCTGTGCCGCTGCCGGGGCCGGCACGCCCGCGGACTCTTGTTGCTGGGGTCTCTGTAGGTTGCCCGGCCACCGCCACCGCCGTCGCCTCGCCCGCTACGATGAGCGCTGGGGAGGTGTCCCCAGTCTGGGCGCGTGTCGGCGGCGGCGGCGGCGGCGGCGCCCGTCGTACGGGTTTCTCGCGCTGAGGTGTCTGCCCTGCGGCTGCTGTCGGTGCTGGGGAGGTGTCCCCAGGCAGCCACAGGGCAGTCCTTTGGGTAAGGCGCCGTTGGTTGGCAGGCCGGCGGCCCCATGGGGCTATTGTCAGCGTTGGTACTCGCGTTGTCGCCGTCGCCGTTGCTGGGGAGGTGTCCCCAGTCGCTAGCAGACTCATCCGAGTCACTCGTCGTCGACAGGTTGGCCATTGACCGCTCTGGTCTTGGCGCCCCGGAGGGAGGAGGCATGTAGCTGGGCAAGCTGTCCTCCTCCCTCGGGATGACGGAGCGAAGGCAGCCCACCACAGTCGCCGGGAGGGCATGTTATGACAGCCCTCCCGTCGGGGCCGGCTGAGGTACAGCATATTGAGTACAGCATATTGGGTAGATCTGACCCCCGAGGGCACCAGCGTCCGGGACATCTTCTATGATGCCCACGGACCCGACCCTCGGGAGACGTCAAAGGAGGGAGCCATGCCGAAATGGGCTCTTTTGATTTGGGCCGTAAGATAATAGTCTGTGGCCTTTGTTATGGCCGTAGGGCCGGTAAAGACACCAGTTAAGAGCACCTAGAGCAAGGATACGTTGCCCGAGGGGTTATCTATAAGATAGGTGTCGTGTTCTTGACCCCGGCGTTGTGTTGTGGGTACGCCGGGGTGTCGCCAGCGATCTTATCAGATGTCCCTCATCTAGTTGCTCCCTTAAGATAGATGTTAGAGATAGGATCTCAGAGAGAGAGAGAGAGAGAGAGAGAGAGAGAGAGAGATGCTTTGGGGGTCTGAGAACTATACCTTTATAATTAGGGAGGTCTTCGACCCTGGAGAGGGCGAGGGAGGGGACACGCGGGCATGGGATATGAAGGGTAGGGTTCCGTCTCGCGGTTATTGGACTGGAAACCACAAGTGGTCTCGTCCGAGGGGCAGGAGCCTTAGAGTAGTAAGGCTCCTACGGGTTCTTGTGGTTGAAGATGGGTGTATCTCTGCCCAGAGATATGGTGGTGAAGGGGATGAAAAACTGTTGATGTATTGAAGATGAAGATGAATGCCGGAGTAGTGAAGCTGAGAGCAGGAGAAATTGCTGAAGCAGTTGTGGTTGAGGCAGTAGATATGGTTGGTGACTGGTTGGTGATGGTTGGGTTTGGAGTAGCAGTTGGATGTGGAAGAAGTTGAAAGAGAGGTGCTCCTGGGTTGGGAGGGTATGGAGATTTATATAGGTGTGGGAGACCAGGGAATCAGTAGGTGATCTGGATCAATATGGAGATTTTTATACATGTGAGAGATCAGAGAATCAGTAGATCATATGAATCAGGGGAAAACTCACAGTGCCTAGGATCATGATGTTTTCACCTACAGCAATCGAGCGAATTTTGTTGGATCGCCCCCGACAACTTGTAGTTGAGGATTTCTGAGGCACTGTATATAGCTGTGGCACTGTGTATGGGCATAGGTCCGGAACCATGCGGAAAGAGGAGAATCAAGTGGAACACAGTGGTATATCTGGATAGATATACCTATGACTACTCTGGGGGGGGGGGGGGGGGGGAGAAGGGTGGTTGGTGTACTACTAGGCTTAGTGTTGTTCAGCAGGCGTGGCGATAGTCACGTCCATACACACTATTCTGTAGCATTTTGACACATGCCTACACTAGAGAAGCATCCTGACTGTGCCTATGATCACTCTCTTTCATCCCATTGATCTATCGATTCTTTGTGAGGGGGGTCTTGTCACCCCCTAGTCAGTCTGCCAGCAAATCCCTAGGAGTAGGGACCCTATTCCTCCTGGAATCGCCAGCAACGCACAGCCTCTAGCGCCATGGTTCTCTCTCACCAGCGGCCAGGGCTGGTGAGGAGGCCGCCGGCCAGCTTCTCCCAATGGACCAGGTGGCCGCGGCGGCGGCGGACCCAGGCCGCGTACATGAGCCAGGCGGCGAGGACGGAGGCAAGGCTTGCGAGGGCGAGCCCGCGGTACTGCCCAGGATGAGGGAAGGCGATGGCGGCGCCGGCGCCGAGCAGCTCGAACACGTTGACGACGCTGGCCTCGGCGCCGGCGAATAGTGAGCGCTGCCGTGCCGGCACCAGCGTCTGCGTCAGCTGCTGCGTCGTCAGGTCGAACACCCATACGCCGAGCCGGGAGAAGGCGAGGAACGAGAATAGCACAACGCTCCAGGCCACGTCCGGTGGCGGCCGCGGTGGTGCCGCCCGTTCTACGGTTCCCCCTTCGTCTCGTTGCGTCGAGATGGCCCACAGCGCGTAGACGACGGGTACCTGTGCCGGGGAAGAGAGGGGAGGCAGGGTGGTTTTGTTAGCAGTATGTCTATTTGTTAGGTGTAGTCTGCTCCTATAGGTAGGTAGGTATAGGTATCACTCGATATGGGGATTCGATCAGTGCTAGGTAATAGACGAGTATGGCTTACCGTGTTGATCAACTGCCAGCTGATACCCCAGAGCCCGAAGCGCTGTAGCCCGACGAGGGTCTGAATGTCACGGTCACCACCACCACCATCATAATCCTCGTCTCCCCCTGCCGCATCCTGGTGGCTGTCGGCGATCAAGCCGACCCTCGACTCGTCGCCGTCGCCGCCGTTCGCGCCTACTACGGAGGAGGGCACGGCGTGATGATGATGATGGTGGTGAGCCTTCCCCATGTACTCAATGCCATGGGGCGTGATGATGGTGCTACCGATCTCGAATAGTGAGCCGAGGGCGCGGGCGACGGTGATGATGTTGAGCGAGTAGCCGACGCTGATCAGGTACGTGATGAAGGTGGCGCGCCAGGTCAGTATGTTGAAGTGCAGCAGCGCCAGCGCCGCCGACGGCACCCACACCACCGTGCCGAAGTATGGTTCGAAGCTGTGGAAGTACTGCCTGATCCGCGCTGCAGGCGACGGCCTGGAATTCATCTGGGGGTGCGCGGCGGCTGGCGATGGCGGGGGCACCTGGCGCGGCGCCCGTAGCAGAGGGCTGCTGTTCCAGACCCTCTTCGCCGAGACAATCTCGATCGGCATGCTGACGAGGCTCGTCAACCCCGTGAACACGACACCGAAGCGGATGGAGCCGAGGGCCGAGACGACAGCGGATACGAGAATAGGCGCGAGGAGCTTGCAAACGAGGTCGACGCGCCGCATGACGGCATTCAGGTGGGCCAGGTCGTAGGGCCGGCCGGCCGGGGCGGCGGCGACGACGACCCAGTCGCGCTCCATGGAGATAAGGTTGCCGGAGGCGCTGAGGCGCTCGAGGATACCGAAGGCGACGGTGACGGCGAAGCCGGCGCCCTTGACGAGGGCGTTCGCCTGCAGGGAGAAGACGGCGCCCTCCCCGCCAGCTAGGTCCTCTTGGCTCAGGATTAGGACCCAGAAGACGGAGCCGAGGATGACGGAGCTGCGGTTGCAGACGATGGTGGAGAGCAGCGTGCGCAGCCGGTCCGGCGACCGCTCGACCCAGTGCCCAACCGAGCTCGAGAGGAGTATCATGGCGAAGTAGACGATAATCATGCTGCGAGGCCCGGCGTTAACAGGCGCCCTGACGCGGGTCTCCGGGAGAGGGGTGGAGGGGGGGTGAAGCTTGCCGGAGCGCAGCGGCCGTGAGCGTGTCCGGATACGCGGCAGCCGTGAAGAGGATCTGGCCGGCTCCCCAGGTTGGTTAGCGAGCGTGTCACCCCCCATCCCACCCCAGCCCGTCCTTAACAAGTAGAAGCAAAGCGTACGGTGGCAAACTCGTAGCCGCGGGCGTTCCACGTCGAGAGCGCGTGACTGAGGTAGAGATTCCAAGCCTGCGATCGCGCGAGGCCGATATGGGCGGCGGCGGTATTGCCGAGGTTGTCGTCATACGCGGCCACGTCGCTGGTATCACTGGCCAGTTCGAAGCGGCTGCCGCCGCCGTCGCTGCCCATCGTGGACCGTGGACTTGACTTATACCTACTGCAGCGGACAAACACTAGGTATAGCAAAACCACTGGACTGTTTGTGTAGACATCGGGTTATTGCTGGAGGGATAATTGTGCAGATATGAGCCCAGGTAGGCGGGTTGGTGATGCGCCGTGAACGTGCCAGGTGTCTATATAGCTATCTATATAGTCACACAGAAGGTTAGTTATACAGGTAGTTGTGTTAGGTAGTTATAAGGGGTTATATAGGTAGGACATGTGCCGGTTGGATAACTACCTAGGTAGCTACAAGAGCCGATCTGCACATCTGGAAGAACTGCGGAACGATCAAGATTGCCTGATGATGGGAGCGAAGACGGGCGTGAGTCAGGCCGAACGGGTTTGCATACGTTGTTATCTGCCGTTTCTGTTGCTGGCCGGCGGGGTTCGCAGGCCGGTTTATCTGGCCGGGATCGAGGAGCCGATCGATTACCAGAACCGTTTTCCTTCCCCTTCTCTTCTTGGTGTGATGTTCCCGCGGCTCATTAGACGTGGCGTCCTTCACTTTCATGTCGGACAAAAGTCGTACTTCAACTCTGTGACGGTGTGATGCGACTGATCATGTAGCACGGTTTACTCACGAAGTTACGGAACCTAGGTAGGTATTTTGAGGGGTTGCCCCAACTCCTCTGCGTCCCCTGTCGTTAAAAGATGAGATACGAGCCAGTCACGCAATAGGTTCTCAACACAACGGCCTATTCTTTTCTCCAAGTCGCTTCCCTCGAGAGGTAAGCTGTCTTCTAAATTTCCTCCTCGTGAGCGATACGGGAATCTCGGTAATGTATATAAAAATAACGGCGCCAGTCGAGCTAACGACGGGTGTGAAATAGCACCGGAAAATGTAGAATAGAACCCCTGCGCCCCCTCCCCTACGCCATTAACCATGCCGCCGCCACCGTAATAGTAATAAGTTATCCCGCCATGGTAATATCGAATTCTGTCATGACTCCATCATCGTAGGATGCGTCCTCAGTCAACAAGTCCCCATCCCTGCATATCGTATTCGAAAGTCGTCATCGAAACTCCTTCGGGGGTCCCTCTTCCAAATATCTATCATTGCGCGCCACCTTCCAGCTTCCAGGCCCGTGAGGGGGAGTGTGTGTGTGTGTGAGTGAGTGAGCGGGTGAGTGAGTGGGTGGGTGAGTCTGTGTCAGGGCCTCCGAAGCCACAGTGATGGCACGATGGCCATTGGATCCAGAGCCCGCCAGCGCCACGTAGGACCGAAAAAAGGAACAAAGCCGACCCAGACCCGTAGGTCTAGCAGGTCTTTGTTTAAAAAATCCCTATCCGCTCTTCGACGCCGCCCCAGTAGACGATGGGTCGGGGCTCAAGTATGCTGAGCTCGGGGCCCGAGCGCCTCTTCTCCTCTTCCAGGTCGGCGATCGACGGCTGTCTGAATAGCACAGCGTTGATGGCGCTTACTGGCGACGAGGTGGTTGAGCTGTAAGAGGAGTAAGAGCTTGCCGAAGAGGTGGAAGCGGAAGAAGAGCGGCGGAAGGATGTGCGGATGCCGCTGGCCGAGAGGCGGGATCGGATAGCTTGGAGCCGGGAGATCTGCATTTTGCTTGTAATATGGAGGTGAGGGTTGAGCAAATTTTGAGGAAGTGAAAGGCGTCTCTAGCTAAAGACGAGCTTCAAGAGGTCGGCGGTAGAGAGTAGAATCCTGGGTGGAGACAGACGAATTAAGGAGAAATTGCGCGAAAAAAGGCTCAGCCGGTGAGTTGGAGAAGATTAACAAACGATAGGATTCGAAGCTGGCAAGGTAGTAAAAAGATTGACGGCCTTTTCCACTAGGGATTCGGGACAGAACGAAGGCGAGAAGCAGGCGACGATGGCGGCTAGGTGGACGAGGTCCTAGGCGAGGAGCGGTCGAGGAGGACACTATGGAAGAGTCTGGAGAGGAAGAAACGCAAGGCAGAGAGACGGATGTGGCCCGGCTAGTTTTAAGTAATATGTGCTCCGGCGGGCATGGCCACCTGTCTGGTGTTGAAGCATTACGTCGGGGCTGGGGATGAGACAGTGCGTGAGATGGGAACGCAAGGAGTCGATAAACACCTGATCCACTTCTTCATCGTCATGGGTCTGAAGGACTGGGGAGATTTCCTCCATGGGCACCTACAGACTACGTACATACGCATACATACACATTACATACACGTACATACCCACGTAGGATTATGGAGGTGTGTGTGGATGACGGGTGAAGGTGAGGGGGGTGAGGGATGGTGAGGGATGGTATGCTACGCTGCGGAGGTACTGCGTGGAACGCACACACGTAAGGAACCCGGCTCAGGGGCTGGGGGAGACGGGGCTTGCGAGTTTATGCGACATTGATTTCTCAGTGTGGCTGCACCGCGCAGTGAGCGATATGTCAGGGACCACGGGATGTATGTATGCGTGCTCGTATGAGGTCTTGATTGTATAACACATGCCGACACCACGTGGAAGCGAGTAAGTAGCAACAGGGTCGAGCAGCATTTACATAGGTATGAGTAGGTATATCCATACATACACACGCGCGTACACTGGACGGCTGCGACAGCGACGGGACGGGGGAGAAAGCAAGACACAGCGAGGCGAGGCAAGGCAAGGCACGAATATGGGAGAGCAAGAGAGACGAAGCGAGAGAGAGAGACCGAGAATGTTTCTAGCCACATCCCGAAAAGAAATCGAGTACGAGAGACGATGATAGTGAAACAAACTACCTACCTCGTTCTGGGCTCGGTTCGCATAACGGGAAGCTCGCTGTCTCGCAAGCCTGCAGGTGGGAATCGAGATATTGCGCCATGGTCGGTTTCGCTGTCTGAACGGGGTAAGGCGTACCAAACATTCTGAGGGGAATCGTGACTTGTGGCGGCCGCGTCTCCCGAAACAGGCAGAGGAGAGGGAAAGAGAGTTGAGTTGAGTTGTTGTGGTGTGTGATCGCCGGCCGGGATCAGGGCCGGGGCCAGGGGTAGTTGCGGACTGGGGGGGTTTGGTTCTTCTCGTCGGTGATTCAGAATCCCAGACTGTTGTTTCATTGCCCGGCACGACGACGCCGTCACTCCCATCAAGCACTTTTCCCTCTTTCTCCCTGTCTCTGTCTCCCCGCCCGCCCGCGCGCATAATGGGACGCACGCAAGCCTGCGCATTATCACCACTCCCATCACGAGATAGGTAATGCATACCATAGGTAGACGTGTGGACCACACAGACAACCCCCCACGCATACGCCACACATACACCGCACACACACACGCACGCACGCACGCACGCACACGACGCACAAACACATACGTAGACACACACGGCCGGCCCGGGAGAAGTAAAAATATCCACCGAAGGGAACCAGGCGCGCGGGCGAGGAGTAGGGGAGAATTATCCGTATGGTTACCAACGCGTACCGAGCGAACGATTCTGGAATTCTTTGCGAATATGCCGAAGAGACGCCCTCCGACTGGCTGCCGGTGGCCCCCCAGCCAACCTCGCCTAGCTACGTACGTAGGCGGCAAGTAGGTAAGAGAGCAGTATCCGTCCGCGTAGCTCGAAACGGAGTCTCGCTCGGCGCCGCCAGACGTGGGTGGCGGAGCGAATGCCATTACGATATAGGTAGTCCGCCGAGAGGAGACTAGGTAACAGCAGTCAGCAATGGGTCGGTCGGCCTACATACCGACGTAAAGAATAACAACGTCCGAACGCATCTGGGCGGAGAGGACAATGCTCCTCGTGCCCCTAGCGCCGGCTTGGGGGGTTCCGAGCAGAGAGCTAAGCCGTAGGGGTCGGTAAAGGTAGGTAGGTAGGTATGTAGAGAAAAGAAGCAGACAGAGACGCGATGCCACCTCGACGACATTGGATTTTGATTGCATTTTGGGGGGGGGGAGGGGAAGGGAGGGTATGTATATATTGGTACTAGGTATTAAACGCATTCTCATAGCCGTTACGAAGCTCGGTACTTACCTACCTCCCTCTATAATTATTACCTGCCTCTATGAAATGTGGGATTTAGGTAGGTAGCTATAGCAGGTATTATGCACCTAATATGAATACCTACCTAGGTATCTAGCCACAAATGCACGTACCTGACATCTAGGTATAATAGCCTCGAATTAAGTACCGTTCCTGAAAATCATCCCTCTTTTCCGTCTCACGCACTCCGGATTCAGGTTCCCTTAGGGTAGTAGTCCTCCCGTTCCGATTCCTTCAGGTCAGACACATTCCCTCGTCCATCCCGGACCCTTGGCAACGCCGCACCATCGGTTCGTAGCCGATCAAACGCCATCGCACAGGAACCGGGTCTGGTGTGTCACACCTCTCTCTCTCTCTCTCTCTTCCTCTTCCTCTCCCCCTCTCTCCCTCTGTCCTGCATACACACATATACACATACATCTTATATGCTATGTACCCTATATCTTGCAATATCTTCTATACTGCCATATGGTATATCCTTATCCAATATGCTACATAGACATATATAGTAGATAGCTGACCTGGAAAGCTCACAAGCCCGCCGTCGTCTGCGGTACGCAGATATAAGCACCCATAGGTATACACATCTACCCAGGGATAATATAAGAGGTAATACATATACCTGTGTATGAGTACATACTGCGCAAGTAGGGATGTCCGCAGGAGCCAACCGTTCGTGATTGAGAAACAGATATCGCCGTCGAAACATTGCCTCCTGTCCCCCCTACAGCCGCTGTTCGTAGTAAGCAAGTCGCCGTCTGGCACCTACATGCGGTCTCTAGCACGTGGTATATCTCGTCGCCCTCTTCACCTAACATAAGGGACCGCCCGTCGGCCCATAACAGTAGTGCCGGCCTTACACTACATATATGAACGCCTAGCCCACGTGTCGACGTATACGTAAAAGACAACACACATCGGCACGTTTCTTCCTATACGTAGAATCATAAGTTATCTACAGTATCTCATCTAGAGAAGGAAAAAGGGAACTCCCAACTTATAACCCCCCCCCCCTCCGATGAGTAAAAAAAAAGGGGGAAAAAAAAGGAGGGTTGGCAGAGTCCATAATGTCCCGTATGGCGTACCTTGGATCTATCCCCGCCGCTCTCTATTATGTAGATGATGCCCCAGGATACCTGCACCCTACACGCCTAAGGGAACTAGAGGAGACCGAGACCCTGCCGATTCTGTCGTGGTGTTTGATGCCGAATCCCACCCAACTCTGCCCCGCCAGTGCCGAGAACGCCTGCTGATATCGTCCCAAGCCGTTTGCCGCAAATCAATTCCGCCCCCCTTTCTTTTTTTTCATACACGTTGCCCGGAAAACCTTACCCCCTCCCCTTCCCCGCGGCGTTCGGCATATGGGATGCCCTGTACACAGATATATTCTCGATTATCTTAAGCCGTCGTTACGCTAGTCTAGTCTATAGCTACCCTTCTTATCATGTGGCGCATGTAGTAGTGGTGATGGTGATAGCGGCGGTGGTAACGGAGCTTACGTCACCTCGATCTCTCTTCTCCTCCCTTGCCGCCTCATCTAGGCCCCGGCCGCCGCACCGATCTTCGTATGGTCGCGCTTCGCCGGATGCTTTCCACCCACACGGAGTCGTCGAGTAATTCTCGCACCTGGGCCGGACTCACCGAGCTACCACGCCTGCTGTTTTCGCCCGAAGGTGGACCGGACTCCTGCAGCTCAAAGCTCAGGGCCGAATTGCGAGAATGATGCCCGGGCATCGAGGGCGTCGCCCGCGGCAGGCTCAAGGGATGCCTGTTGGAGGAGTCGTACGTCGATATGTCGGCGCTCGAAGACCAGCTTCGGTGTTGCGGCCGTGCCGCGTCGGCTACGGCGAGGAGATCCGACGAAGTGGTGATAGCAGGCGGGGCTGCCATTGTCGTGCGCTGTTGCGCCGCCCGCTGACGGTCATCCTCGTCGTCTACGAAGATATCCGGCACGTCCAGCTGCGGGATCGCCGTCATCCGTGCTGATCGCTTCTTCTCCAAGTGCCTCTTGAATTGCCGGGACCAGTACCTAGGAACCCGACGTTAGCAAAGACCATTTGCCACCTAATCGCAAGCTAGGAGCCTACACAGTGTCGAAGAAGCCGACGACGACCCTCCGGCGAACTTCTTCCTCTACTCGTTGTAGGCGCGCACGACGCCGTAGGAATTCCTCAAGTCTGCAAGGCTGTCAGATACCAGTTGCTCGGTTAGCAGCGGGACGGCGGCATACCTCAAGCTCTTACTGTCGCTGATAATGTTGTAGTGAGCCATTATCATGAGCACCATGGTGAAAGAGATACCCTGGACGGGGTCGGCCGAGACCATCACCTCCTCGTAGAAAATGTTGAACCGGCGGCGTCGTTCTCGGACTTTCCGCACGTCGATTTGGGCCAGTCTATCGTTCAGTCTTCGGATGTTCACTCCGCCTAGGCCGCTTGCAGAAGCGGTCGAGGCGTGTCTGGTGGGCGTCTCATCGTTTCGGATGTCCTCCAAGATCTGACGGATCGAGTCTTCCGAATCATAAATCCGCATCTCGAAGACGCCGGATAGTTCGCCCAATAGCCTTGGGAACGCATCCTTGCTGATGTAGCCCGATCCGTTCGGGTCGACGCTGCGCCACGCCTCTTTGAATCTCCGTATCTCGTCCCGATCGATGTGTGCCATTCCGCTCGAGCGCTGGTACACGTAACTGAAACTCTCGTAAATGAGCGAGATGAAGAGGTTGACGAAGATGTACATGCTGACGAGGTTCCAAGCAATAAACAGGAATCTAGCCCAGTTAGTACTGCCGCAGTCGCTGTTAAAAAAATCCGGGTCCTCAACGCAGAGTGGCGGCTCAATGTTTGCGTAGTCTTCCATGATCTGGTTCCAGCCCTCGCCCACACTCATCCGAAAGAGAAGCAGCAGCGCATTCGGGACCGTCCTGAAATTAATATTGACATTCTCGCTTTCCCCGAAGCGAGTCAGGCTGAAGGTCTGCGTCAGCGCGACAGCGAACATGAGAAAAAACACCAGCCAGGTAGCGAGCAGGTTAATAATTGTTGTCAGACTTGCTGCTGCCGTTTTGAAAAGTTGGTCTAGCGCGTCATTTCTCGGAATGAGGAGGAGGACGATGCTGACGAGGAAATATTTATGGAGCTGGGCTAGTGTCTGGTTCTGCTGCATCGTGATGATTGCCACCGAAGTGACTAGAGCGCCGCAGACGGATACCAACGAGAAGACGTCCCAGGTGCTTCTCCTGAAGCGCTTCCAGCCCAGGCCGACAATGCGAATGGTGACGTTGGCGACATAGATAAGCGTGAAGAGTAGGAAGATGATATCTCTCGTCATGGACCACTCGACTGGCTCGGGGTAATACTCCAACATTAGGAGAATTAGGTGAAGGACAAGCACAGCCGTTATCCCGGTATACCATCTGCCTCGCTTCTCGATCGCTCGCTTGTGGCACCACTTCTTCCACTTATTTTCCGAGTCATCGTACGAACTCCTCGACGGCGAAATCTGGCGTAAAAGCTTCCGCAACTCAAGCCAGGATCTCTGCTCTGCTGTAAGGAAGGCAACCCCGGTCTGTTCTGTGTAGTTTCGCATGAAGACGGAGATGAATAGGGTCAGCACGAAAACCGTAGCAAGTAGGTTGAATACCACAAAAAACATGGCATTGCCTTGGGCAGCCATGTCCTCGGGCTGGCTGCCACGACCAGTGATCGCTTGTGCGGCGAACGACACATCGGTCCAGCCCTCCTGAGAGACAATCTGGAAGAGAATGAATAACGAGGAAGCGAAGTCGTCGAAATTGAAGTAGGGGTTGCTTGCGACACGCGGGGCTAGCAGCGGCCAATCTGGGTTCGAGGGCGAGCTCTCATACTCGCCGAAGCAGTCGACAAGGCTGGTGAGGTCGCCGTCGTTACACTGTAAGAATTGGCCATGGAATAAGTTCACGGCGTAAATGGCGAATGGGATGAGTAACGACAACGAGACCAGAGCAGCCTAGATAAGTAGAATGTAGTTAGCGACCGAGATTTTTGCCAGCGATCAACATACAGTTGCCTTACGCTGATAATCTTCCACCCCGCCACTATGATTAGGGAATGGAAAGTGTCCCTTGCGCTGTTGCTGATATTGAGTAGACGGAGAGCCCTAAGCGCCTTGAAGGCACCGATGACCCTAGAGACGGTTCCGTCGCTGGCGAGGAGCGTGATCACGTTGATCCAGAGGGTGATGAGAACCACGCCATCTATGATGCCCCACGAGCTTCTATAGTAGGCATTCGGCGTGAAGAACCAACCATCCGCGATAATCTTGATCGCTGCCTCCACAGTGAAGAGTATCGCGAAACCGAGGTCGACCCAGACAAACCAGCTGGTATACCGATTTTCCGCATTGTGCGCTTCGAGGTATTCCTTCTGGTATAGGGGAGTGGTGATGCAGGCTAGAATCACCATGGCGATGATGGCCGCATATATAAATACTGTGAATGCATACCAAGCAATCTTATTTGGCTCTACACCCTCGAATCTCTCGTTGCCCCTTCCTGGCCCGACAAGCCGCTGACAGAGACGTCGGATAGGGTTCTTGGGCGTGAAAATATAGAGGGAGTTGTTGTAGGTAGGGTGGCGGGCGAGGTATTCCCGCTGGGCTTTGCGGCGTTCCGCGGTCGCAGATACAGCCTGACGAGCCATTTGTCGAGCGTCGAGAGTATCGTTAGGTCCATCGAAGCGTATGTTGGAGTAAAACGGATTCGGCTCCCGGCTTGTGAATAAGCCTCGGATTCTACTCCATACGGAGGAGAAAAACCCGGGCCGGACATCACCGCGCAGTGCATCATCTCGAGGCGACGAACCGTCGACAGCATCTTGGTTCAACTGTTCCATCGTATCGTCGAGAAATTCCCGCACAACCGCATCCTTCAACAGCATTTCCATCGTTGCCGGGCCGTAGTCCAGTGGATCTCTCCTTTTAGACCGCCCAAAGGAGAAAATGTCGGAGAGTGTAATGTTACTGCTCGCGTTGCTGCCCAGTTCCTTGCGCTGAAGAAAGGCTTTGACTTGCTCCAGTCGTTTTTCGTCCTCTGACACATCGAAGTTTTCTTGGATGACAGCAATGAACATGTTGACGAGAATAAAGTACGACATGATAAACCAGGAGATAAGGAATATCGCGCCGTACCAGGACGTCTTCCAAATCTCGGTATATGACGTCACATCGTATAGGATACTCGTCCAGCCTTCGCTGGACAATATCTGGTACATGCCGAGGAACGAATTGAAGACGTTGTAGAATGAAATCTTAACCAGCTCTCCGCTGTCGTCAACCAGCGGCAACTCGCCTCGGAAGAGCTGTACTGCCAGAATGGCCACGATAAAGGTGATCAAGAACACGAAGGCGATAAGATTCACGATACCAGAGGCATTTCCGAGGACAAGCACGATCAGCTTCCCCGTGATCGGTATGGCCAACACCACGCGATAGGACCTCAAAATCTGGAACAGCGTTAACCACGCGTACACTTGGCCGCTGTTAAAGATCGGAGGCAGAATGATGATCGTGTTTGCGACTGCGAGGAAAAGATCGAACATGTTTCGGGCGTTTCGGTGGAAGGCCTTCCAGTTCGCTGCAAACCTGATGGCGATTTCTATATCCAACAAGATCGTGACTACAACACTGTTTATGTTGATGAATCTGGCCCGTTTCACCGACATTTCCGAGCTTCGCCAAGCTTGGCAGGAGAGTTCGTACGCAATGATTAGCACCCAAAATATCCAGGTTGCGTTGTACAGTTTCTGCAGTAATGATACCCGCTGCGATCCCTCTTCTTGAGTGCCGGGGATCTGGAAGTCCTTATCCGCCGTGAAAGCGCTGGCCTTACTTTCCTCTCGGATGACTTGAAAAGAGGAAGTGATGACGGCAATAAGCAGGTTAGTCAGCCATAGCATCATGATCATGATACCGGCACCGAAAAACAGGGCAGCGGGAAGGAAATCCGAATAGGTCGTGTAATACATGAGGTCGGACCAAGTGTTGGCGCTCATAATCACGAAGACCAACTCCAGCGAGCTGATGATATTGTCGAAACTGACGGTGCCATTATACGGACTCGATTGTTCTAGGCAGATGGAATTCCGGGGGCAAATGTAACCCTTGGCAGACGACGACCCATTGGATAGATCGAGCAGGGAATTCGGGAATGAGCTTCTAACCCAGGGCATCTCCTGGCCGTTTTCGTTGAGATACCCGCCGCAGAATTGCATCTCGTTTCTGTAGGTAGCAGAGAAATTATCGGGCTGGGATGGATCACGCCATACACACGAGCGGCTCAGGCTCGACTTGAAGCTCTGGACGCCGATGATGGCGAAGAGGAGCCAAAAGAATCCTATGAGGAAAGACACACGAACGAGCAGTGGCGCGGCCTTTTTGAGACTTCGTAGTATGATCTAGATGGCACGTTAGAAAAAAGGGCGTGGGGCGATTTCGATACTTTACGAGGGACAACATGTAACTTACCGCCGTTCCGTTGGTAAGGGCCAGAAGGCGAACGATTCGAAGACAACTAAGCATTCGGAAGACGAAGATGTGGTATTTCATTTCAAGGCCAGTTACACTGAGAACGAAGGCGATCCAAAAAGACACGACCGCGATGAAGTCCAACCTGTTGAATCCATGTCGCAAAAAGGCTCGACGTGCGAGCTGCATCCTCTGCTGCTCTTCTATCGTCTCGGGCACGCTGCCATGCATCATGGTAAAGGAACGAGCAAATGTCGAAGGTCCGAAAGCCGGCTTCTGAGGGGCCTTGACGGATTTCTGGCGTTGGGGCCGGAAGACAGCATCGTATCGATCCGAGATAACAGCACGGATGCCTTTTTTTCGATCAATGGTGCTGTATTCCGCAGCGTTCAATATGAATCCGGAGACGATTATCCGAGCGACAGTTTCGAGGGAGAAGATTATGAAGAGGGACAAGAGGGCCCAGTTTATCCCTGAAGAGCTATCCCAGAACGGCGGTCGTTCGTTTCCGGGGAGATAGACGTTGTTCGCAGCCTCAACGGCGAGCAAGACAGCCTGAAGCACAATCAGGAGGAGCAGAAAGGGCTCCGTAAACGGGTGGACGAGCACGTCACAAAGCCTCCTCCTGATAACATTGTCGGGCCCGAATACACCCAGAGAGCGGCCTTTTAGGGGATTCGGCATCGGCCCTACGCGACGGGCAGGCAAAGCAGTCTCCGCGTAGGTGAATTCGGCGTCGCCCTTCTTTTCGGTCGACGACGGGTAGACCAAGGAAGGATACGAGGTATCGACCCCAATCTGGGTGGAGAGGTGACTTGGCGACACGCGGCCGTCAGCGCTCGGCGACCTGGATCTCGATCTCTGCCGTCTCTGCTGCTGCTCGAAAGAATCGGGATTCCCTTCGTTGCTGATGTTGACAACACGCTGAGACATAGCCCTAACAATGGACCCAGCTCTGTACAGAGCACCGGCAGTACTCGGCGCCCGCGAAGACCGATTGTCAGTCGGCGCGAGAGAATCCCCATAGCTTCGGTGCTTGCCCGGCCCGAAACCGGTTTCTAAATCGAACCCGAGCATCTGAGCAGACCGTTCGCGCGGGCGGGAATTGTCTATATCCGAGACAGTCTGGAAACTGTCTCTCGGTTGCGCCTCTTCTTGCGGGGTGGCTAGGGCACCAGATATAGGTTGCGCAGCAGATGTCAAGGGAGAGCTGTCGGATTCGAAGTAGTCGACGTGCGCCGTCTCGTCGTAGTATGGCGTGTGGTAAGAGTAAGGATGCGGGGCGGACGGCGTCGGCTGTGGAAAGGCCGCGGAAGGAGGGGTGATGTCGGGAGGCAGAGCGAACTGCAGAGCAGCGGCGTCTATCGGGGAATTGGGACTCGGCTCGGCATCGTTGTGGTGAGGGTGCTGGTGCTGCTGGTTCTGGAAACCGTCCCAGTACGTCGAGATAACGGGCAGGTTGCGATCCGCGAGGGAACTCCTGTGATCCCCCCCACCTTGTGGCTGGGCATCGTGTTGGTCTTGCTGTCTCGCGAGGTCCTGTAGAGGGATAGATTGAGTCGAGGGCGAGCCGTCCTGCTGCGAGTCCCGAGGCGAGGCCGCAGACCTATTCATGGTGAACTCGGGTAAGGCTAAGTAGTGTCATCCAGATGGCACTGATTAATCGGATATAGAGGTGGACAGGAAGCGATGAGCGCAATACGCAAGCGAGCGCGCCGGCAAAGGGGTCACAGTGACGATAGCAAATGGCATCACATGGGAATACACAATTCGTTTCGAGAATTGTATCGAGAAATTTAGGGGGGGGTGGGCTGCTGAGGGGGGGCGATCCTTCGAAGTCTTGAAGGTATCGGAAGAGGTCGAAGAAGTGATTTCAAGGGACCAAAGATGCAGTCAGATTCGAATGGGAGCACATTAGCCGGGACGCGTGAGTCGAAGGTACACAGGCGAGAGAGAAAGGTAGAGAGAGAAAAAGAGAGAGAGAGAGAGAGAGAAAGAAAGAGAGGACAGGCAATTGATAAGAGGACGTCAGCGTTGCTCGGTTTCTACGGTGTATCGACCCTTTGCGGCCCTCAAGCTATTCTCGAAACTGGCTGGTTTGCTGATCTGCCGGTTTACCGTCGCGAGCGATACACTGTTACAGAAACGAACACGCATGGGTCTATAAAAAGGCGATTCAAAAAACGAGGGTGAAGGAAGAGTAAAAAGAGAGAGAGAGAGGGAGAGAGGGAGAGACACGGGAATGTCCTCTCCAAGCTGCCTGGGTTTCTCAATCTGTTCTAAGATAGGTAGGCATGAAGGTGAACAATTGCGTTGCAGCTGCCGTGCTGACCTGCATCGACGATGTAGGTACGTCTCTCCCTCTTCTTTCCCTCTCTCCCACACTCTCTCGGAGTCTCTTTTTATAATGTACCGCGTGCGTATTCAGGTACTTTCTATTAGTGCTAAGTTTGGCTGCAATAGCGTGTACCTCCTGCCGTATATGTACCTATAGCTGGCCAGGTACTCCCGAGCGCCGGCGCCTGGGGTGACGAAAGCAGGGCTCAGCCTCTTTCCAGCCTGCCGGCCTACTACGGTTAGGGATCCATTGGACGCGAAACAACGCAGCCAATCAGCCGACGGTATGTAACGGATAACCCACACTAGGCCCTAGGATCAGGTACCCGTATCCGTACCCTTTGCTAGTTATCGCAGCAAGATGTCCTCCATTCGCGTTAACAGCGAGTACTAATCCCGAGTAGCCGTCTTCCCGCTTTTCTGCAGGTCAATGCCTCCTCCCGCACCTCCAGTGGGCATCGCCAGAGGCGTATATAATATGCCATACGCACACTGCTACGCACAGGACACCTTCAGGGGCTGGCGTGTCGCCCGAGTTTACACGTAGATAGCCTCCAAAGGCAGCTGGTATAACATACATTAGACACCTACATACCTCCTTACCTGTAGGTACACACCGGACGGTGTCCGCAAGGGAGGGGAGGCGAATGTACGAGAGGAGGGGTACGTAAGAAATGGGGGCAGTACTGCGCGGTACGTCCATACCTTAGGCAAGTAGGTACTTTTGGCTGGAACCTGGGTCTATTCCACAGCTATTCCAGGCCGCATGCATAAACTGGAGGCTCCTCCTGCGCAGGGACGAGCAGGACCAGAGAGCAGGAACCCAGCCCGGCTCGTTTAGTATGCGAGTCGAGCATACGAGTGGGAATCCCTAATTGACCCTCTTCCTATCCTATCTATACCGATATCGAGGCAGATTTACCCTAGGCGGCACTGGGGCGTCTCCGTGTCCGATTACTTAGACGCGCAAGTAAGGGTCATATATGATAGACTTCGGTACCTGCCTGCCCTACTTGACGAGAGGCACCTGGCACTGTACCAATAAGTGCCTGAGGTATGCAGTTAGAGGTACCTAACCTTATCTAGGTAGGCACTTCTTCTCTCTCTCCCTCCTTCTGGCCGTGCCTCCATTTACACGTACAACAGGACGTACCTTTCTTAGGTCTACCTAGTACTTAAGGTACCTGTAGGCCTAGGGGGTGTACCTACACGATGCATAAAGTGCGTGGAGTTGAAGGTACATACTGTTAAGGACCATGGAACCTAACGGGCAGGTGGCTACCTAGACATCTGAGGTACCTCCTACATCCATCGACAATGCTGTACGGAATGTAGGTTGAGGTACCTAATATACCTGTTTTCTATAAGGGCTGTATACTCATAGGTACATTGGTGGATGTTGTTGTTCCAAGGTTGGTAGACTCGCCGGTTTGGGTACCTTAGGTACCTCCTACCTGATGTAGATAAGCCGCCTTGCCTCGTGCTTATCAGGAGGTAATCAGCGGATCGCGGCGCGTCTATGTACCTTGATGTACATATACCTACATTCACATGACATACATACTTCTGAAGATGTACCAGTTCAGTAAGCTACCTATTTGACGCAGAGGTTGCGTCGCGTGTAAAAAAAAAGTCTAGATGTCAAAGACAAACGCCCGAATCGCGCCCAGGATTTCCTCTCTCTCCAAAAATACCTACACGGTTGACACCCACCTTACTACCTCATACCTCCTACATACACGCATCCGTACCTCGCCCACACCCTACCCTCGCTTGATCTCGCATCGCCCAAACTGCCGAAGGTAGGCAGCTGTACGCCGACGCCTTCGACCATAGAATCCGCAACAGGGACCGCCTTATTGCGAGCTGCCCTCTGCCCGATATAATACATTAGGTACAACTCGCGGGAGGGGATCTCACATTGGAGCTCTCGGCCTATCATTTCCTCGACATGAAATATCGCCTTCCATAGGCGTTTATCTTTGACTTCTCTTGACCTGGAACCGTACTCACCTCCGCCCTACCTCTTCCTTTGTCGCGCCTCGTCAGACACGTCGACTGACCGACCTGCTGCCTTCTCCCTCCCTGCCGCCAGCCTACGCCCACCTCGCTCCGAGAACTCGCTACAACGGATCCCTTGCACGTCTTCCCGACGCGCCCAGATCGTAGACGAGCAAGAATCGCCGCCATCATGGCCTCGTCGCGGAAACGCACAAGGCGCGACAATGAACCCGAACCTGACGCGCCAGAGCCCCCCAAGGAATCGTCCCTGCTCCAGCGCGTCAGAAATACCTGGCAGTTCGCCAACCTGTTCCAGTGGATCTACCTGTTTGGCAAGGTGGTCAAGATTGACGAGAATATTGACGTAGATGTAGGTGCCCTCCTCCATCCCGAAGCTCTAGTCACCACGTCGACGCGGGTACGGTATGCATATCCACCGCTTGCGCTAACGTCTATCTGCTCCCGTAGGACTTGGAAGCCGAGTTTCTGAAGCCTCGTTCGCCCGTCTTGGTCGGTATCGGCCTTGCTCTGCTCAAATTCGTGTCGTCGCACCGCGGCCTAACGTATGCTCCCTCTCCCCCGCCTGCCCTCCCCTCTCGGACGCCTAGCCCATAGAGTGATGGTATTGACCGCGTCCAAGTCCGGATCTTTTCGATGAGTATACGCGACGGCAGTACGCCGCTAGAGCGCCCGACCGCAATCCTTTTGGTACGGCCGAGACGCCAGCCAAGTTTGTCGATTTTGACGTGTTCACAAAGGTTTGTTATCACGCGGAATGGGTTGAGGATGCCGCTAAGATGCCAACCCCCAATCGCAGATCAAGGTCCTACACCAACTCACACAGTGGGTTATGTTGCACCCCGAACGAATCCGCGAGAAAATGGACGAGCAAAAGCCCAGCGACCAAACCGAATGGGTGCGGATAGTAGTCCCCTTCATTCGATTCCCGATAGGGGAGAGCTAATAATCTGGTAGAGAATCGAGCCCTCCGGGTGGGACTGCGACGACCGCACGTACTATATCTTAGATGACAATAGGATATACCGTATGACAGATGCCCCACCTACGCATGCGCCTTGGAAGCCGAAGAAAAACACCAAGAAGGCGAAGGCCGCGGCGAGAGCCGCCAAACGACGCCGCGTCTCGCGATCTACAGCGCAGAACGGCGGAGACGTGGACGACGGCCCTACTTCAGACGCCGATCAGGCCCCCGAGCCCGAAGATGATGGCCTTGGAGGAGCGAAGTGGGAATGTGTCGCCACAAACCTCGCAGAAGTGCGGGGGTTTCTAGCTACGATCCAGAAGACGCGAGACGAAAATGAGAAAGTCCTCAGAGGTACCATCGAAAATCACCTTCTTCCTATCCTCGAGAAGCAGGAAGAGAGTCGGAAGCGAAAAGCGCTACAAAAGGAGAAGGAGCTTCTTAACCTCGAAAAGATGGCGCACGCCAAACGATCCAGCCGCCTGGCTAACAAGGCCGAGCAGCAGCGACTAGAGCAGCAGGCTAAAGAAGAAGAGCAGAAGCGCCGCATGGAAGAGATCGCATTCCGCAAAGAGGAACAAAAAAGGCTCAAGATGGAGAAAGAGCGCGACAACCGGATGATGTCTCGGGAGCAGCGGCTGCGAGAACGGGAGGTCCGACGAGTGCAGCACGAAGAGGAGCTAGCTCAGCTTTCCGAAGACAGCAAGAATCTGAGCAGTGGGACTGGCCGATTGTCCGAAAGGCGGCTGAAGGCAGAAATCGAGAAGAATAAACAAGCCCTGCAAGAGCTCGAAGAGGAAGAGGAGGACTGGATCTTCGACTGCATTTGCGGTGTGTACGGCCAGGTCGACGACGGCACCCATAGTGTCGCCTGTGAGAGGTGTAATGTCTGGCAGCATAGCATGTGTGTCGGCATCAGCGAAGAGGAGGCTGACCGCGACGACTTCCATTTCGTCTGCAAGAGCTGCGATCCGAAGAATTCGTCACGAGGCGCAACGCCGAAGCCGACCGTGATCAAGTTCAAAAGGAACCGACTTGGTTCTCCTTCGCGCCCTACCGCGAAGCCGGACGACCCAACCGCCCCCGACCCACCCCGATTCGCGCAGCGCTCTCATGTCGCGGTCGAGATACCCACAAACTCTCTCCCACACCCATCGAATGGCCCGAGCCCAGTCCAGCAATCTGCGACGGCCAACCACTCCCCATTTGACGCAGCTGCCCAGCCGTTGATCCCCGTCAAACAAGCAGGCCAGCCTAGCGCTCCCTTGCCCTCTTCGCCGCACCCAAACGGCGAGGGACCCCATCCGTTCTCCTCGCCACACCCAAATCTGTCGCCTCCGGAGCAGTCGCCTAATAAGGCCAGAGCCTATTCGACCATGTTCAACCAATCCTCGCCAATATCCAAGCCTCGCCTGGGCGAGATCAAGATACCACAGAAGGGCGTGTTCCATGTTTCGCCGAAGTCCAACGGTGCTGCGCAGTCGACTTCTTTGAGCGGCCTCGCGCCTCGTCTAGACACTCAGGCGCCCGCTACCGCCCCAAGACCTGATTCGCCCGTGAAGCAGCCCCTGGACGCGGCGAGCAGCAGCTTCTCAGCTCCTTCGCCGTCTGCTGCGTCCCTCTCTGCCTCGGCACGGCCTCCGAGTCGCGACGGCGGTAGCCAACATGCCGCACTCGCTACGCCGCAACTGAACAAACTCGACCAAGCAAGGTCGAGGCTTGACCTATCGCCGACCCTTCGACCAACGGAGAATGGGATTTCGCCGCTCAAGAGGTCACCGCCACCTAGTCAACATTCGGGTAGCGGTGTGTCATCGACGCCGGTTCCCGCAATCCTCCCGCCTGTAACGGCTCTCTCTCCGTCACCTTCGCAGCAGATCCTGACCCCCCCAATCAAGCCAGCGTCCCCACACTCGAACAGCTTCGTCGGAGATGCGTAATGTGAAAAGGAATTTCGACAAGGGTCAATGGAGTTGTCTGCGGCCGACTCGAGAACACTAGGGGAATCGAGAAGGAGAATAACGCGATAACACGCGGCGCACGGGGACAGAACAGGCCGTATTCCGGTTCTGACCCGACACTACGACTGCTACTACACGGGAGATACGCTAGGGCAAGAGGAATCCTAGGCATAACTTCCTCTTGGGTACTGGGGACTTTGGCGGCAGGTTGTTTCAATATTGCAATAAGTAATGGACACGGGGCGGTACGGAATATCTGACTACCGGATTGCTCCCGATGAGCGAGGCAGATGGCCGTGTTGATCGTAGTCAACACTTCGGCTGACAGGCGTGGGGGAGCTAGAAGGACCCATCGGGAGCTCTCGATCGATGGTCGTAGACAATTGCATGAGAAATGATGCATTCCACGGCGTGGTATTGTGGTATACCAAGGGCCGCAGTGGGTACATAGATCGAAGAGAGAGTGTAGGTTATTGTGCGCTCCGGCACACTCGAACGACGGACGACACCGCCGATACTACTATATTATTATTCCTTTTATTTGCTCTTTGCGTAGCACTGGGCAAACGGGACAATATGGAGTCGGGTCCGCACTGAGTTCTCTACCAGGGGATTTCCACGTTTATCCGGGCCGGTTCCCTGACTCGGGTCTACTCACATTATACTGGGCATACATTTGCATATACACACATGTATACCTACACTCATCAACAACTACTGCTCATGCTGCTGCAATGGAAGCTCGGAGAAGGCCGAGGTAAAATCACGGCACCTGATGGCTGACCACCTTGGGTACTTCCCAACTTGTGACACATAGCAAGTCCTCTAGCAGTCAGCGCCGCGCTGAGCGTAGAGTCGCCGTATACGCCCTCGCATATGCTAGATAACATAATGACAACTCGTCAGCTTGAATTTCGCATCCGACTCCTCAGCTTGACCTGTCGATCGTTGGCTCGCAGTCACTAGTTCTATGGGTAGCGACGCTGCCCATTTACATATACCTAAGACTAAGGAGGGCGTCTAGTTCGGCAGTCGCCTCAGGTTGGGTGGCGGGCAGTGGGCGAGCACACCGACTCCAGACTGTCTCGTCGGCAGGCGGCAGACGCGTATGCGCAGGAGTTCGCAGCTAGGGCGGATGTAGGCAGGCGTGCTTCCGGCGGTAGGATAAGTTCCGGGAGCCGGGGACAGGCGCCTTCATCTAGATTTATCCAGGACCGACGAGGCGACCAGCTGACGACCACTACTTAACTACCTACACCACACAACTGCGCAGCACACGAAATACCACGCGCATGCGTACCTAACCCGTGCGACCCAGGTAAACCCCCCCCCCCCCCCGGCTGCGATTGGGCGAGGCGAAGGTTGCAATTCCGCCCAAGTTGAGCTGTCACGCAGGTCCCAACCGTTCGCACGAACTGCTGGCCAGAGCGCCGAGACAGGACGGCCAGAAAACCGGTGTGAGTGGGGATGCCGCCGCGAGCAGAGCGGTGGTTACCTGGATGGTCTCCCGCGCCTTGCGACGCTCTCACGCCCGACAAGCATGAGGGCGAACCAGCGGCGCGGCGCGGCACGAGGCTCTCAGGTAAGGTCGACGTCGAAAGAGCGCGACTAGGTAGGTACTTAGAATGGGTGGGTACTACGAGGCAGCATAGAGCAAAAAGAACAGCGACCCGCGGGTATCTGATATAGGATGAGTAATTTCATTGTTGCGGCTCTGCGCTGCTCTACGTCGCGACGAAGTAAGACAGCACATTACAAGGGAAATGAAAAAAGAGACGGGACGAAGAGGATTGGGGGGGGAGGGGGGTCCAAGAAGGCCACGCCCACGCGAATACCCTCAAAGACAAGCAAGCCTCGAGGCCAGGCGACGAAAGAAAGGGCGAGAGGAACACAAGCCGGACCCTCAACACAGGGGTTTGTATATAGGTACACACTGCGGCACACGAAATGCGCCGCGCGCTCGCTCGCGCGTCTGCTTCACTCTGCCACGACGCCTAATCTGCCACACCCAAAAAGGCCTAACAGACGACGATACGCTATTCGGCTGCAGATGTTAGCCCAGGACGTGGTTCTCCGTCGCTTTCTCCCGCAAATCTATGTTCGTCGCTGTCCCTCCCTTGCCTACAGGCGCGGACGTATCGCGCGTCAGTTCTCAATAGTGAGCCCCCCCCTGGCCCTCTCCCCCTTAGCAGCCCTTGCAGGACTGACGTTCAAACAGCCAGCAGCACTAATGCAGACGCCCGCCGTTCACGCAGGGGTACCGCCGCAAACAAATTGCCCGGGCACGATCAGGTAGCCATACGCCTCTACAGTCAGCGAAGGAACGGCACCGGCGGCAGTCGACGAGCTGGCGCTGCGGCCGGGGTCTACCTCGCACATTGGCTGCCCAGGCCGGTACCCACTAGATCTGCTCCTCCCAAGAGCGGCAGAAACACCCCCAGGACGACGTCGACCCTGTGGCACGGAGCTCCCGGGGAGAGCCTAGGGGAGGGGGGAGATAACTCGGGTCGGGATCTCCTCACACGTCCTGTTAGCTAGGCTGATCTGACGCCTCCCTCCCCCCTCCCGTCAGCGCGCCTCCCGGGCCATGAACGCAGATGGCGACTAGGCAGTATTCCCGTCCTACGAGGTAGGGGAATGGGCGGGAGGGGGAAGAGGGGGGGGGCAGAACGAATTCGGGGTCATGTGTCTGCATTAGGATGGCTCCCCCCAGCCAGAGAGGGAGATCAAAGGAATGCTGGCGCGATCTGTGCTCGCCACTGAAGAACCCGTGTGTGTTGGAAGCACGTTTTCGGTACTCTCGCCCAGGAACCAGCATTCCAAGGCCCTCCCGCCGACCAACAACAGCCACAGGTAACACTCCATAATCCCGAGCCTCTGGGAGAGGCCCGCACCCAGTCGCCGTTCCCAGTGGAGGCGACACGTAGCGTGAAATCCGAGATGCGCCCAACCCGAGATCCTGCAGCCGATGTGGCGAGACACACTGACTGGCCTCGCCAGCAACCGCGTCGGTTCAGCTCCCGATCTCCTGCCGCCTCTCCCATGCCATATGCCCACCACACACAGCAGCTTCATAGAGCACAGTGTCGTCGTCGCCGCCGTCGCCGTCGCCGTCTTTTTGTAGAGATAGTTTGGTTTTATTTTCCTTTTTTTGCTTCTTCTTTCCCCCTCTCTGTCTCATTGGGCAACGTCCGAATAGATTCGCCTCAGTGGGTGTAATTTCAATAGTCTGGAGCGGAAAAGGATCCCTACAGACAAAGAGTACACCGAACGGTACGCGTCGTGGGCACCATAAAGGATAGCCGGTCTAGAGGGGAGGAAATATCATCGAAAAGGCCCTAAATTTCGTCACCCTAAAGCGCCGGCGGGCACACGTGGGATATGAGTATACGATCATGACTACTTGCCCCCGTCCCGCCCCCGTCCTCCTCCTCTAGGCTTTCCCTTCCCCCTCTCTCTACTCTGACCGGAATGCTCCGTATCCAGCGGGAACAGAAAAAAGAGAGAGAAGGTGAGGGGAATACGGCTTCAGGAGCTTTCCGCGGTGCCCGAACACGGCTTGAGACGACTCTATGGGTGGTGATCTAGAGTGGTTTTCTAGCCGGGACACCTCGATTTCCGAAAGCGGTAATGCACGACATATCAGTCGCATTCTGCATCCCGGCCAGATTCTTCAAAGAAAAGTCGTACAAATAACTGCTTCCCTAAAAATCATCCTTTCTCGCCGCCAAGCTAGGAGGATTTTCCTTTTTTGTTTCCAAATCTGTTGCTGGTCCTGTTGCCTCTCGCTGCTCTTGTCCCCATCCCAACAAAGACTCCCCCCCCCCCTCCTCCTCCGCACGATCGCCTCTCTATTCAACCCTCTTCCTGGCTGCGGCGCCACTTGCTAGATACAGTGAGAGAAGGGGTCTTATATGGCTTGACGGCTAGCAACTAACCAGCCTACTCGGCTACCATATCTAATACTAGCCGGCTCACACGGTCCTTCGCCATCCGCCTCTCTCCTGTGGTCCTCTCTCTCTCCTTTTTTCTTCTTCTATAATTTTAAGCCAGAAATAAATAAGTTGAATACTGGCCCGGCGGAAAAGTCAGTCGTGTCGAATACGTCCCATCCATGCTGCCTACAGCACCGCCTGAGTTGCCGGTAGTTCTTTAGCGAAGGAGCGGGAACAAAGAAAACGAAGGAGAGAGCTCGTGCGGATTGTAGGTCAGGGAGGCTGCATCAGCCAGCATCTCGTTGTGCCTACCGCCCACCAGAAAAAAAAGGGGGGGGGCGTGGATTCATCAATTGTCCACACGCACATCTCACCCCCTTCAGGGAAACACCCAACGCATACCTCTCTATCCACGGACCGGCCCCTGGATCTGTTTCTGCTGTCGACCTCACCGCACCAGGACCGGACCCTTCCCTCAGGCGGAGGAGGTGCGCAGACAAGCCACAGACTACATACATCCTACATGCTTGTGTATATGTATGTGCACAACACGTACGTATATACGCAGAGGAGAAAGAGAACGGCTACATCGCGAGCAGCGCCGGCTAAGCAGGGCGTCGTGTAGCCAGCTGCCGCACATCCCAACTAGGCAGATATCCTGCAACAGGTTCGTGCTCCCGTTACTCTTATACCTTCTCCTCTTTCTCTCTCTCTATCTCTCTCTCGCGGGCTCTCCCACTCACATGACTGGCCGTCGCTGCACGCCTCCCCGCCCCCCTTCCCCCCCGTGGCTGCTGCGTCACCGTCAGAGACAAACCGGGTTTCTCATAGACCCATGTCTGCGGCTGCAAGCTGCACCCGCAGTGAGCCGGCTGGGCTGGCCTAGCCTGCTGGTAAACTGAGCAGCATATCGCGCCCTGGGCCCCTAGGGGGGGATGGCATTTCCAAGTCGCCGGAAGCGCAGAGATAGTTATATATATAAAAAAAAGGAGTGTGTGAGAGGGAGAGAGAACGAGAGAGTCAAAGTAGGCCACCGATACTGGGAAAATTGCTGACCCTTCCTCCAGGCTAAGAACCGTCCGAAGAAGTTTCCCAGTGCCGTCTCAACTCGTCAAGATACAAAAGCACCAGCCAAGCTTCTCGACACCCTTGTTCTCTACCCTTCCAGAATTACTCTATACCGCCAGAGTAGAGTTCTAGTTCATATTCTTGCCCACGTCCTTTAACCAACTTCTACTTCTGACTCTGACTCTTCCCCTTCCTCTTCATCCCTTCTCCCCGGGGCCCCTGGATCCCCTCCGTCTGGCACAATCCCCTATCACCCCCGGCCGTAACGTCACTAGCACGCACCTACGCCCTGCGCACGCGTGCGTCAGATAGGGGGGCAGGGTTTGAATCTCGGCCTTCGGACTGCCCGCTTGTTGTAGTCATCAGAGACAAGACAAGCCCGGATAGACAAATCCGAGACGAGCCGTCAACCCGCACTGCTGTTGCGACCAGTAGAGAGAGAGCGAGAGAAGAGAGATACTTCGCAGACTCTCACCGCTGGCCACACAGACACCCGTGCTATACCCACCTCTTCGTGTACCTACGTTCGGTCTTATCGCCCTCCCTAGCTGCAAGCCAGCAAGCTCATATTCGAAGACATAATCGACACACATCGAGACCGCATCTCCTGAATTGGGAACTTTTTTTTCGGAGGAGGGGTCTCGGAAGTGAGAAATACGCTCAACTTGGATTGTTGCTGTCTGGTCGATTTCCATATCAACTTTGAAGAGGTGCGGCGCGCCATCACTTGTCGAGAAGAGAGATAGAAGGGGGGCGCAGAGAAGGAGAAGAAGAAAGCCCAAAAGCAACGACTGGATAGCTGAAGAGAAAGGTATCTCTACGACTTATCCTCATACTACTAATCTACTCTGTTGCTGGAGAAAGAAGCCAGTGGTTCTCCTTAAAGGGGGCTTCCTTTAGTACCTACTAAAATCATCCTAGATTCTCCCCAATCTTAACATCTATCAACCTCCTCTCCTCCTCCTCCCTCCTCCTCCTGTGCCGCTATTACTATTATTACGCTTTCTATCCCGAGGCCCCCACTTTGGCCCAAGTCCTACTACGTATCCATCTTGCCTATCGTCCGCTACCGTCCCGCGGGGAGGAACCGACGAGATGGAGAAGACCGATCCGCCGTCCCCCGCGCCCTCGAATAGCGCCAACAACCTCTCTGAGGCCGCCGATGACATCTTCCAAAGCCAATTCCAGCAGCTGATCCAGCATAACGCCTCGGCTCCACCCATCGATGTGCACAACCACATAAGCTCGAACCCACACTCGCGGTATTCCAGTCCGGCGCCGCAGCCGCAGTTGACCATGCCCGTGTACGATCACGGGTCTCCCTACGCCGCGACGGCGGCCCCTTCCACCTCGTCGTACAGCGGCTATCAGCAGAGCTACATAGAGCCCAGCCCGTATCCTCAGTTACCGGATACGACGTCATCATTGGTACGTATGTCCCATGTTATGAAAGAAACTGTAGAAGAGAAAGAATGAAAGTGTGAACGGCGTGAACGAGTGAATAGAGAGACAAGAGATTATATTTAGTCCCTTTGTCCCCTTTGGTCTCAACCCCTTTTTCCTTCGAGGTGCGGTCGCTCCCCTGGCTCATGGCTTGCTCTAATATAAAAAAAAATTCAAGACACCTCACAACGCATACAGCACTCCTGCGACATCTCCTCCAACACCTATACAGAACGACGCCATGACGACGAGAAGCGGTAGAACTATCAGCAGCCGGGCGCACAGGGACACCCCAGTGCTCGGCCCACAGGCATCGCGCATCGAGAAGTCGTCACCTCGACCATCGAGGGGGGCAGCCGGCGGAGGAAGCCGGGGCGCTGGCGCCGCCCGAAAGACGAAAAAGAGGAAAGGGAAGGGAGGGGCCGGGGATGAGCCGGCGGTGGTGCTCGAGGCGCCGCTGAGCGAGCTCGTTAAGGATGTCTCGAACGTGACGGACACTAACATCGAGGAGTACGTGAACCGGTCGCCGGACGTACGGCAAGCCGAGGTGCGCGACTCGAAAGAGGGCAAGGTCAAGCGGCCGATGAACGCATTCATGCTGTACCGCAAGGCCTACCAGAACCGCACCAAGGAGTGGAAGAAGCATGACAACCACCAGGTCATATCCCAAGTCTGCGGCACCAGTTGGAACATGGAGTCGCAGGAGTTGCGCGACCAGTACGACGCGTGGGCCAAAATTGAACGCGCGAATCACAAACTCGCCTTCCCCGACTACAAGTTCGCCCCGGCCAAGGCTAAGAACAAGAAGCTTGTTCCCGGCGGCGCAGGAGCAGACGCAGGCGGCCGCGGCAGCAGTAGGGGGGGCACCGGCGACTCGGACGACGGCTCCGATCTCGAGGGCTATGAGTGGGACGTCAGCGCACCACCGTCGCGCAATGGGTCGCGGCTCGGCAGGCCCTCATCTATATACGATCCGGACGCCGAGTATCGGCCCCCAGGGGTGGCGCGGCCTGCATACGCGCTCCACCACCAGTACGCAGCACACTCGCCGTCACCGCACCCAGCGCGGCTTTCGTACGCACTCCACCAGCAGCAGCCACCGCCATTCCAGTACGCAGGGGTCGGGCCCGGGAGCAAGCCGCGGCCGGGCGAGTACAGCACAGGGCTCGGGTATTACCACCACCAGCAGGCGAGCGGATACCCCCAACACCTCCCAGCGTACGCTAGCAGCAGCAGCGGTATGGCGCCGTCCCATGCCCCGGCCTTCGTCGAGGGTATATACATGAACAAAGCGAACAGCTCGCCCGCGACCTCGTTCCACGGCTCGCCGGTGGACCACTACGGGGAGATGATGGGGCCGGGATACGGGCCTCCTCCTCCGCGCCCGGCCTCTCACCTGCACGCATCGCTCCCTCCGGAGCCTCCACACCACCACCACCACCAGATCGATCCCTCGCTCATGACGCAGTCCGGTGCCAGCGGCATCCACGACGCGTACGACGCGCTAGGGATCTTCGGCGGAGCTTCGGCGGTGGACCAGGGCAGCGACTACGGTGGCCAACACCCGCACCGGCACGCGGCGGTGGCGGCCGACACGGCATTCCGGGCCCACGACGGCAGTGGAGTGGGGCTGGGGGCGGTAGCGACGACAGACCCGTGGCAAGATGACCCTCTCGCGGCGGCCGCCAGGATCGACGACGGATGGGAGACGTTAGCCGCGGGTGCCGACTTCCACCTCGACGACATCGACGGCTTGCTCGGGACGACAGACAGCCCGGGGAGTTAGCTTGGAGTCCTTTTTCTCGGAGGGGCCCTAGATACCTAGCTGCTAGGGTTTGAGAGGAGATATGATGACGCGAGGAAGACACGGGAAATATGAACAAGTAAGAGGAGAGGGGAGAGGAGAGAGTGTGTGTGTGAGTCTCGAACGTTTTTAAAGGGGAAAGGGCGTAAGAGAAATAAAGGTGGGAGTTTAGGTTGTATTTAAATCGTATCTGGTTCTCGTGGCTCTTCCACAACCTTCATTCTTGTGATTCCTCTTGAAAGATTTGTTTCCCTGGGTTTTCTTCTCGTTTTCACCCCTTTCTAGGGAGGCGGGTGGGAGAGCAGGGTGTTCTATTTGGTGTGGTTATTGCCGTTACCGGGGAGCTCCTCGGCCAGCCCCCGCAGAAGCACTCTTGTGTGTCTGCCCATCTTGGCGTTGGCGTACGTGTTGTCGTGTTATGCATGCGCTTGTTCTGTGGTTAGAGAGGACCGGGCAGGGGAAATTCGGCATTTTATCTACTCATCGTTGGGCATAGAAGAAGGGCCGAAGTGAAGTGAAGTGAGAGACCAGAACTGGCCGGCGAGATATGTAATGGTGGCGATGATACCCTCATATCCCCTCCTCTCTTCTTTTAACAACACCAACTCAACTCGTCCTTGTCGATGGAGGATAATGAGAAAGGGGATCCGTAATGTCCAAGTCTCAACACAGACTTTGTCCCGGCTCGGTGAACACATACGGCACATAGGCATAGCTAAAGAGAATGAAAACGCCGGATACAGATGTAGCATGCACAAACTTGGTTGCTTTCCTAATCCAGGGGAAACGTAGACACGTAGAAAGACAGAGGGAAGGAGAGAAAGAGGAAGACGGGGACAAGAAGAATAAGAATGGGAAGAAGAGGGAGGGGAGCTTGGTTGTGTACGAATCTTCTTTCAGCGACGACGCGGAGGAGAGGGCGAGTGACAACTCACCGCCGTGACCCTCGCAACTTGGGTCCCACGGCTTGTCTCCATTGTGCCGTTGACCACGAGCCGTTTAGAAGATATACAGCATTGCTTTGAATACTTGGCGTAAAGGTGGCATTTAAGGGCGAAAGGCAAAGAGACCTAGACCCCGGCCGGGGTCATCTTCCCGCCCAAGGACAAAGGAATAGATACGTAAAAAAACGGAAGCCGGTCCGGCCTCTCCCCCCGGCCAGCTCGCGCCCGCCTCGCATGGGGAGGGGAGCACCGGCAACCGGCGAACCAACCAGGGTTTCGGACGGCAAGCAGATGTTCAAAGAACCAGGAAGCCCGGTAGAGGAGGAGAGACGGGTCGGGGCCTCTCTGGGTGGCGTGTGTGAGTGTAAAGAAGTACGTGAGGTAGTAATGATAATGAAGAGAGGAGTTGGTGGATGACGGGGCGGATTTTAATATACCTGTCGAAACGGACGGAATATCTGATATGCGGCTGCCGGGTATTATCTCGTTCCAGTCTGACCAGTCCTTGCCTCCACTTTACGTCACATCACCCCTAACCCTGTGGGTTATGTACCCAATTATGTACCTATCTACAGGTATGTCAACTGCCTCATCTTAGAGCTCTCTCCTTTTTAATACGTCTCCTTCTAGATAGAACAACACTAGGTGGTGTTCTTCTGACGATGATACAAATACAGCGATTACGTGTGTTAAAAACTACCAATCACCCCCCTCACACCCTTACCCTACTCAGTACACACGGGGATAAAGGGCGGTCGAAAAAGAGACAGGTACACTAGCTAGAATGCTAGTCCTCGTTTCCCAATCTTACAGCTCATCCCTACGCCTCTCGCTGCTGCTGCTGCTGCTGTCGTCGCTCTCTCGCCCGGTGCTACCGGGGTCATCCTCCATCACCCGTTTCTTCGGATTGGGGGGCTCGTCGCCACGGCGTTCCCTCAGCACGGTCCCCTGCTCCCCTTCCCGCTCTGCCGGCCCTTGTCTGTCGCTCTCAGCCTTCTCATCCTCCCCTGCTCCCCCCTCGTGAGGCTCCTCCGCCGCCTCGTCGATTACCTTTCCAACATGCTCCACCATGGACTCCGAGCCGGGGGATTCCCTCAGTGGCTCTGACCGAAAGTTGACCTGCACGGTTGGAGCCCCTTCGCCATCCAGCTGCGCCCCTCGCGCCGTCGTGGTAGCGTACACTGCTACCGACTCCGAGCCTGGTGTCTGACTCGCACTTGTATCCACACCCTGCGACGACCCCCGTTGCGCGATGCTAGCCGTGCTCGTCACGCCGAATAAGGCACCTCGGAAGAGCAGCTTGAGCGGCAGCCAGACGAGCCACCAAGTCGGGCCCCAGAGAAGCCGACGGAATATGAGCCAGGCGACGGTCACGACAAGCAAGTAGAAGGCCGACTGCAGGTACCAAGTGTCGGTCTTCTGGCTCCTCAGCAGGGTGCCGAGGAGCGCGCGCGAGCTAGACAGCATGGTTTCAAGGCGCGAGTAGTTGTCGGATAGCTGAGACAGGGCGGCGGTCGACTCGCGCAGAGCAGCGTGCGCGAAGTCACTCTTGGACAGCTCGGCCGCCATCATGTCATGCGTGCGTCGCAACGACTCCGTCACGTCGCTGCTGGCGTTGAGCATCTGCTCCTCCTTGGAGCGTGGGGCCCGACCCGCCCCCGGTTTGCGCCGACCCGGCGGCGCCGGCTGCGGGCCGGCTTCCGGCGTCGCAGCCCGGGAGGACGTACCCGACGCCCGGGGATTGCGGGAGAACGAAGCATACAGCAGCTCGCGCTCGCGCCGCTGTGCGAGCTCTAAGTTACGTTTCGCCGAAATTTGGGCTCGTCGTAAGGCTTTTCGGCACCTATAGCGGGGTTAGCCTTCCATGTCCCATAGTCACAGAGTAGCGTATGCAGATGTAGAGATTATCGCTAATACATGTGTGGGTGCGCGGCAGCGGCGGACAGGGAACGGGGAGAGCAAAACACACCCTTGCAATTCGAGCCCAAGTCGATTGGCGCCGTCCGTCAGGCGATCCCTATCGTGCGCCAGCTCGCCGCCGGACCGATTAGGCGGGATGTCTATTATCTCCTCCTGGAGCAGTTCCAACTCCTCCTCCTGCTCCCTGAGCACCTGGTTAATCTCGAGGCTGAGCTCGGTACCGACGTGGTCATCCTCAGCACTATCGAGCGGCACAGATCCCGGTTGGAAGTGGAAATTTGCCAGGCGGTCGATTAGCTCCTTGAGCTGGTTTGTCGCGTCCTGTAAGACGGTGAGACGGTCTTGAAGGTCGGTAAAGCGCCTCGCCAAGGCCTCAGAAGACATATCGATCTGTTTGATCTGAGCCTAAAGCCTTTAGAAACTGTTCGAGGTGGCGCGTCCCGCATATGGTAATTCAGTCGCGTTCGTAGACGGGGGGGGGGGAATTCAAGCTGTGAAAAAGCCACAGGCAAAGGTAATTGATAGGCTGACGACGGATTTTGTTCCTGTTCCCCTTAATGGTGACGTTGCAAGTTCCCCCGTGCAATTAGGAGCATTATGTACATATGTAGATAGGGTGGGGATTCATGTGGCTGTGCACCACGCGCCATGCACCGCCACACGAAATCCAGGGCCTGCCTGGGCACCTAGATGTATGTACTTAAGTATCCGATCAAGGTGGACCGGAATTTTACATCGTGACTGGAGGCACGATATCTTGACTTCTCGCACCCACAAGATCCGTCCCATCCGCATATATGTGAGGAGGCGAAGGCAAGAGTCTGCCCTCGGTTCGATGCGCAAGTAAGTTCGATCACACAGCCTTCTGCTGAACTTCCTCACCGGCAATTCCGCATGTGCCATGGGTCTGTGGTAATAACCGGATATATACCTATCTATCCACAGGTAGCCTGGAGGCGGTCATCGTATCCTACCAACGACTCGGTCGATACCTCTATCTGTCGGGGAAGCCGGCGCCATGATCACACAGTTCATCACCGAAGTGAACGTTAAGTTCAACCCCTTCTCTGCAGCCTCTCGAGCCACCAGGCTGTTCTTCAACTGGCTCCCCGCCAATGCCCGGCAGGCCGGCATGCAAATAAACACAAAACTCCTGCCGCGGAGTTCGACCGAGCCAGCCACCCTTCACATCAAGTTCAGTACGTCCGATCCTGCCCCCCTTACCGCCCGTGTTCCCGCTAACACCCGCCGAAGAGGATGGTAAGGAAATGCATCTCGACGGCGAGATACTCGGCATAAAAGGCATCGTGGAGGAGGTCGATCGGCATTCACGAGCGTTGCAAAAACAGGCTGACTTGGCCGAGGGCTGATCGCGCCGTCTGTATCCGTAACTACTTGCACTACCGAAGAAACCATCGGGCGCTGTCCGCCTAGGCTCGCAACCGCATAGCGCTTTCGTAAACCATCTAAAAGGACCACCATACTATTAAATATCCTTCTTTCCGGTCAGTCACACCATGATGGCCAAATCATGACGGGTCAAGGGGACAAATTCGGGCATCATGTTCTACGAATGGGAGCGTCCCCGCTAGACCTATCTGCATTGCAACTAAAGGGCGTTGCGCCGAGTATACTAACTTGGATCGTCCATAATCTTGAGCTCCCGCATCCGCCTATGAAACTTTTCTCTACCGTAATCCACAGGACTATCTAGCTCATGCGGCGGCGCCGCTGATAAAGAACCACTTGTCAATAGAGCTGTCAATCTTCTCCGGAGGAAGATCCTCATTGGGGGGCAGAGGAGGCAATTGGTCGGGGTTAACGCGACTCGGCGAGTGAGCAACGGTCAAGTTGGTCCTGAAGACACGTCAGCCGCGCGAACGAAACGGAACGACCAATCTCGTTGTAACCTATCTGTGTGTACTTACGTGGAAATCCCACCAGGCAAGGTCTTGCCGGTGATCAACCTCTCCCACGCTTCGGCGCATTCGCGAATAACGTCCACGGCGTAGCTAAGCGGTATTCGTCAGCGACCAAGGGTGCTCTTATAGGTCATGCGCGGCAGTTACACTCACGTTTTATTTTTGCACTCGCCGGTGAAGGCGAATTGGTTCTCGGGCTTTCCGTCTGGGATCTTGTAAATGCGGAACCATTCATTGGTGGCGCGGAGGAGGCCGGGGAGATGGCGCTCGACATCCTCGACGTCGTTCAGCTTGGGGGCCAAGGGGTCGTTCACGTCAACGACGATGACTTTCCAGTCAGTCTCCTCTTCGTCGAGAAGGGCCATCACCCCCAGGACTTTGACCTGCTTGATCTGGCCGGGGTAGCCGACAAGCTCCCCGATCTCGCAGACGTCGAGGGGGTCATTATCTCCCTTGGCCTTGGTCTCGGGGTGGATGGAGTTGGGGTCTTCCCAAGTCTAGAGGTGCGCCGTGATGTTAGTAATAGTAAGTAACCATGCGGAGTAGTAAGCAGCGGAGAGGACGCGCTCAGGGTACCAGAAAACGAAAACGGGCGCAAGGGCGATATTTACCTGAGGAAAGGCTCCGTAGTTCCAAAGATAACCCTTATGAGGGAAGCAGTTTCGGACATAGCGTAGCTTTCCCTTCTTGACATCCTGTTTAATAGGATTCAAGAGCTCGTCCTTGGAGATCTAGAGGCGACCGGACGAATGGACGGCCTAGTTAGCAAAAGCGAGCAAGGCTGATCGGCAGGAGGGGTACGTCAAGGCAGGGCAGGAAAAGGATGACAGAAAATCAGAGTAAATACCTCGAGCTTTGCGTTGCTCCATCTAGGGATCTCGACGATCATGTTCAGGATGGTCTGCTCCTGGTTGGCATAGAGAGGAATGTCGTGGAAGGGAGACAGTGGGATGCCATCCTTCTCGATGTAGACGCGGTGCTCCAGCGTGTTGGGAGCAGCGACCTTACGCACGCTGTAAGGCGAAGCCATGGTCGGTTGGGGGGCTGGCCTGCGATGCTCTCGAGACGGCTCGGGCGAGGATGAGGAGGAGGAAGTCGAGAAGTGGCGAGCCAGCAGTGCAGCGCGATGGGATGCAATTGCGGCAGGGGGGAGGGGGCAGGATGTTGGAGATAGCGAGGGCGACGACGAGGATAATGTTGTGCTTGTCGCAGTTGTTGTTGCAGCAGCGGCAGCGGCGGCGGTTGTTGTTCTTGTAGGAGAATGGGGGGTTGGTGGTAGAGATGGCATAGGTGGAGGAGGGTGAAAATTGACGGGGTCGCTCGAGGACGAATGGAGGGTGGGAAAAGGAGGGGGAGGGGTCGAAGATGCGTTGTTACTGTTGCCAGTGCTGTGGCCGGCGCGGTCGCTGCTGCTGGTGTGGTGCAAACGCTGCATGCACCGGCCCGCCAACTGGGCGGACGGGATGGCGTGATTGGCTTGATAATGGCAAGTGTAGACCGGCGGCTTCGCTAGTGGCAGGTACCGTTCTGGCCGTCGTGGGTCGCGGCCGCAGGTGGTGCCAGGTGTCTGCAGTGTACGTGGAAGTCGAAGCAGCGGCAGCGGTCGCTGAGTGGGAGCAGCACGTGGAGCACGTGGTATAGGCGACGGACCCGAGCTCCAAGGGTTTACTTTCGTGCTGACCTGTGCCAGCTTCCTACCGTAGTGTCGCGGGACGAAACTTCGTCGGGCCTCGCGTGCGCACGAATGTAACATGGATGGCGATTGGCTCTAGAACGGGAAGGGTGAAGGTCCCAGACGAATAGGTATGCATATATGGGATCTCGGGGAGGAGGCAGAAAAGGAGAGGAAAAAGCGGGATTAAAAAAAAAAAAGAATGGCCGAAACAGGCCTAGGTAGCCAAGCAGGTCCGCGGCACGCAGGTATTGCTCTGCTGTCTCGGGTAATCTAGGTAGATGATATCTGGATACCGAAAAGAATCGGGTGCGCATCCGCCCTTTTACCGCTCTTTTGCTGGTTCTTCTTGGCTTGCCCGCTCGCGAGGAGCAGCTCGTTCGTAGCTGGTCGGGAGTTGCCAGGGGAATGGTCGACGTGCCGTCGTCCGTCTCTGGCTCGTCGTCGGTCGGGAGAAAGGAGCATTACTGATTGCATGGCCTACCTTTTTGTGACCTCGGGGAAAAACCTGATGCGGGGCTAGTTCCAGCGCAACCCGGCCTTGGCTCTGCCCACCTACCTGGGGTACCTAAAACCTCCCCTTAGGTACGCGGGCCAAAGTGCCTTTCGTCGTGCCTGGATAGGTACCCACCTGTATATAGTGGGCTGGGCAGATGCTTGGAAGACGCGCAGGTTAGGCCGTAGCGGTTTGGCGGGCTATTGTGTGTCCTAACCGCGTTACGGTAAAACGCAGTAATGTGAGAGTTGTGACAGCTGTGACACGGCTGCTTCCACTTGTGCGTGTGGAGCAATCTTGGTGGGGGACGTGGGTGTCGTCACAGCTACGCCCCCAGCTGTCAGGTGGGCATCTTACAGTGCGGACGGCCCGACAAGTCGATGCGGCCCCACTAGCAAGCTAGGTACGTCATTGCCCACGAGTATGTGGCGGTTAATAGAATCGTTTATCCGGCCGATGTAGGGCCACGCCAACGTCGAAAAAAAGGTCTCGTGGGAGAGGAATTGACTTCTAGAAACCATCCCGCGTTAGAAATTTCCCCTATGCCTTGCCTAGAAAGGCCGAGAAGCCCAGAAGAGGTAGACGGTTGAGCTATAATTGAGTTATAACACACAGTGTTACGTATTGGAGGAAGGGGGGAGGATACTAACCGCGATGAGCCTTGTTGCTCGTGCCGAGCGGACATCCAAAAAGCACGCTGCAGAACCACCGACAGCGCCGATGGCGACGCAAAAGACCACTTTTCACGCGAGAGATTCGAACGCCTGGCATAGCTCCATATCCGCAACCTAGGATCCACCCGGTTCGAACCAGCCGGTTACCTGGTGCCCCCCTCCCTCCGGCTCGCCGAACCAGATGCTTTGTGAGACCGATGACCAAGATCGCCTTCTGGCGCTGGACATTGAGCTGACCGTCTACCCTCTCTCTCCCCTTCTCTTCCGCCGCTGCCGGGCTTAGGTATTAATCCGTCCCGAGACCCAGCGCGGCCGTAAATCGAAGAGCCTCGTACTCCTCCCTCTCCATCGGTCTGTGTATGCGTCTCGCCTGCCCCGTCCGTCCTCGGCTGGTCAGCAACGTTGTAGCGCACTGTCGCTGGGGTTTAGACTCACTAAGTGGAATCATCAGGATTTTGCCTACCAACGCTCTCCCCTCTAGGGAAACCCTCGGCGCTACGCACCCCAGAGCGCCCGTTCGCGGGTGATTGAAATTGCAACCCACGACACCAGCCAAAGCGCGCGGAGATCGCCTGGACTGCGTCACTAGGTATCTGCGCTGGGGAGAAAACCCCGATCCAGTGTGAATGACCCGAAGCTGGGACCCCGACGCGCGGGACCGGGTCGCACTACTCCATCCCGATGAGGGCGGGCGTAGCAGACCCTTCGGCCGACCATTACAGGCGTAATTGTTACAACCTCTGAGCTCGCCGACGACAGCGAGCATCCGCAGAGCATGGGACCCTTCATCGTACTTGATGTTCTGGGTGCTCGGAATGTCTCTCTCTTGTATGCTGGCCTGGCCCGACGCCCCTCTAGGTTTCTAGAAGAGCGCTGGGGAGAGGTGTGGTGTCGAGGATGCTGGGGAGGGAAGGGAGAAGAAGAGAAAGGAGGGAAGAGAGGGGAGGAGAAGGGGAAAAGGAAAAGGAACGGGGGGAGGGGAGTCGACGGCCGTCACACACACACACACAACACGTATACGTAGGCTGGTTTGGTATTACTAGCACCGGGCCTTTTGCTAGCATTCTCGCTCCATCCGACGGTTGCGTGGGGGGGGGGGGGAGAAGGCGGAGATGCTCCTGGACCGGACGATGCACATTCCTGCGCGCGCATGCACCACATATACATATATGTAGATACATCTGCCCGTTTTCGGTGAGGAGACTGGCCTTTGGGCGACTGACGCACGGGAAGGGTCATGGGTCAAGGGTGGCCGCGCCCATCACGGTAGGATCGCGAGGGTGCGGAACCAACGGGGCGTTCCACGCAAGCTAGTACCTTTGATCGCGGAATACCCTGCCTCGATCTGTAGGCATCACACATAGCTACCTAACCTCTAACATGCCTACATATATGCATGCACTCGTACATGCCTACATGGGTACGGATGTACTGGTATGTCTACCTACGAAGGTAGGAGGCAGGTAGGTACCTAGGTAGGTAGGTACCTAGGCAAGGGAGAAGAAGAAGAATCGAAAAGGTGACAGCAGCGATGGCAACAACAGCGACAATAACAACAACAATACCTACCTACGTGCCACCCTCTTACATTTACAAATATGTGTAGGCAGGTCCGACAAACCCATGCGCGGGTTCTCTCACCAGATCCCCCGGCAATTTTCCAAATCGGTTTAGCAAGTCCTGGGAAATTGTCGCGACGATGCCGCAGGTAGGCTCTTTTCCTGATGGTGTGCGGCCGCACAGTTCGGGGCTGTCTACCTGCTCGCAACGGCTCGTCGCAATTCTCGGTGAGAGTTGTCGCGCGTTGCGCTCCCACATGGTGCCTCACAGGAAAAGAGAGAAAGAAAGAAAAAAAAAAAAGGAGGGATATAACTGGTCAGTCCGGCGAATAAATAAATACCTAGCAATAGAGAGGCGCTCCCGGGAACCCCTGGCTGAGCTGGCCCCGTCACATGATTCGGCGTCCCAGTGGCCTGGGTGCGACGGCAAATCACTGGCGAGCCGTCAGACTACCCGTTCGGTCGGGACCGGGGTATCTATAGGTCGATTCAGCCCCTAGGACTGGCGCATCGCCGCCAATGAGCGTGGAGGGGCCGCGGTGCCTGTTCTCGAGAGGTACTCGCAGGTGCGGGCTTTGGGGTCGTCCTCGACATGAGACGATGTCTTAGCAGCAATTCCTGACAGTTCACCACCCGTGCCCCTTTGGTCGTCAACCTCACTTATCGTCGTTTTCCCCCACTTCAGCTGCCGAAGCGACCCGCTGGCGTTTGCTGATTTGTCTCGTGCACGGTCTGACAAAGGAACGTACCTACATATACAGGCGACTTACACGAGCCACGCAACCGCCGTCATGAGCAATAGCAACCTATCCCAGATCACATCCGAGATCCCTGACTTTATTGGCGGGCTCCCCAAGAGGAAGTCCAAGGGCCCTGCCCCACAGGATGAATTCGACCAGTACTTTGACTATACACGTTTCTATGGCGACGCTCCAGCCGCCGATGCCGCCTCGCCGAGCCGGTCTGACGCCTCGTCCATCCCCGGGCTCACCTCCGGCTCTTCGGACGAGGACGGCGCCCCTTCCCCCCGGCCCGCCGAGGACACCCTCAACTTCAAAGCAGCCGTAAAGCAGATCAAGCAACACGATGACATCTTCACCGTGCCCGCGAGGGAGATCAGACCCAATGGCGGAGAGCCGTATCCCTACACCGTGGACATTGACGGTACCCTGGGCTCAACTGGGGCCGACCTTCAGGGATCCGGCCGTAGCAGCCCCCTGTTCCCCGCCTCCTCCAGTGGGGCAGGATCGCCGTGCCATAGCAGCCCTAGCTCCGCCTCTGCCGACTCCCCGCTGAGCCGTGGTAAGCGGCATCGTCCCCTAGAAAACCCCGAAAAGGTTGCTCAGATGCGCAGAATTGGCGCTTGTTTCCGGTGTAAGACGCGTAAGGTCACTGTAAGTGAACCGTGACGATTTCCCCGGTAGCCGCTCGTCCTAATCCGCTCCCAAGTGTGACCAGCAAGTCCCTTGCTCGCGCTGTATGGCCGATGCAGCCAAATACGGCCACGACGACGGCGACCTGGCCGAACACATGTGTTTCCGCCGTCCTTCCCCCAGCAATGACCACGTCTTTCAGGTGATCTGGAGTATGTGACCCTCGCTGCCCATGTCTTGCTTTTCTTCAGAGCAGATTCGCCTCCAGTTCTCCATAGCTAACCTTTTTTTTTTTTCTCTTTCCACAGAGGCGGACTCGAATCTGTCTGTCGTGTCGCAGAGGGGTGTCCCTCTAAAGTGGGAAGTTTTCTTCGGACAGGGTAACATCCTCGGGCAGTCCTTGCCTATCTCGGTCTCCCAGGACGAAGGTCACAGTCTCGGTGGAAACCTGAGATGTCAGAGGGGGCAAGCCGGCCAAGGGCAGCCCGCTCCCCGATACGTCTGGAATCCCGAACAAGCCCCCGAGGACAAGGTACTTATCGAATGGGCCTCGTGCCAGATGCTCGGCGATGGAGCCTCCGACTTTCAAACAGCTCTGGACGCCCTAGTTAGAAACTACGCCCGAAGCGGGCAGTCCTTCCTACCGCATGTCAGCATCCTGTTTAGCTATCCTCGCCGTGTGTACATACTGACTCGCTATTAGTACGATCTTGTTCGCAAGGTTCATGAAATGAGGTGTCTGTACAGAATTTGGAGCCATCAGAAGTTCTTCTACCAAGGCTCTGGACCTTGCTTAGATGAACTTCCCGGCCAGATTCGCCAAAGTCTAAAGCGGATCGCGATATCCAGGATGAAGACGCGCGAGGTCGACGTCCTAGCGCAGTTCCGGAAGGCCCTTGACTCTGGGCTCAAACCCGAGGAGCGGCTACCGATCTGGGCATGCATGATGCAATTCATCCTCATGTACCGAAGTCTGTTCGACTTAAACCAGTCAGAAGGTAATGGATAGCCCCATGGGCGCACATGTAGCATACGGGGAGAGTACTAACCGTCTTGTTGTCAGACCTCCGTGGCGATCCTCTACAAATACGGACCGTCACGACGAACCTCTTTAGCAATTTAGTGGTGATGTGCGAAATTAGCTTTGGCAAGAAGAAGCCGGAAGCCATTGCCGATGACGGAAACCCCGCGACCGGCCCGATCAAGAGGGAATTGAATGCCGACTTTAGGAGGGTGGAAAGTCGACGAGATGAATTCTGTAGGTGAACCGAATTTCGTCCTGGAGGAAGTCCGGTGAACTGACATCCTTCCTACTTAGACCAGAGTTGCAGTAACGATCCTCGTTCCTGTCGGCTTGACCATCTCTTGGGTGTCCTACTAGCCGGAACCCAAAGAGGTGCCACGCGGTCCGGAGCTCGAGCACCGAAGCGGGCCAGACGATAGGCCCGGTCCCGTCGCCGGTCTCCGATGTTTTCTTTGTTTTTTTCTCTCTCTCTCTCCATCTCTCTCTTCGCTCCCTCTTTCTTATGTCTTTTCATCCGGGCTTGAGAACCGGGTATGAATACGGATTTCACGATGGGTTCTCCTTGGCCTAGTGGACGTCAGTGATTTAGCAAAGGAGTTTAGCGACAGGCTGATACCCACTCACCGCATTTGAGCTTGCATTATGCCTTATGACGATGGGGGAACATAGTGCATTAGAAGGCATATTACCTGTTCAACGACACTCGCTGCCGGGATCAGCGTCGCGGGGATTACTGGGCACATTCCCTATTCAACACGACGAGGGTCGGTGTTGTTTCGGCTGCCCTTTTGAAGGGTATCGTGTATGTAGTCCGTTTATGGGGTCGTACGCGATGCTCTTCGGACAACTATGATGATGACTTGTAGTTAGAGCTAGCATGTCTGGCATGGCCACAGCGCTGCAGCTTACCTCGGCTAAGGGTGCTCGGTTAATATTGCATTTTCTGTACACTGAGCTCGACTTTCCTCCCCAGGCCGCCCGCAGTGTGCTGGTGCCTGCCGACCTTCTCGAAAGAACTCTGTAGGGCCTCATGGTTGAGATCCCGGAAGAGCACCGGGGACAACGAAACCGTCAGGTGGATCTTTGCTTTCCTCCTTCCGAGTGTCACGGCCGAGTTGAACCTACACCTCCGTTAGTAGAGCAATAGGCCGATACTAAGGGCTGCACTCACTTGATAAGATTTCTCAGTTTCTCAGGACTATCCGGCTTTGCTGGACAAACCTCAGCAAGTAGACTAGAAACTGCGCCGATGTATTCCGCCCAAAAGGTCGCCTCTGGATTTGCTCTGCTGACAAGTTTCTGCAAATTCGTGTACAGCTGTTGGTCGATGGGACCGAAACTAGCTCCCCATCTAGAGCAAAGGGTCAGGCCCAAGACCGCTCGCGCCAAATGGGCGAAACCAGGCACGCTGGGGTCACGTATGACGGCGTGATGAAGTTCAAACGATGCATTAGCCTCACTTGGCTCCCCGGTACGCGACCATATACCGCTTATAAATAGCGGGCCAATTCCCAGGGTGAAAACCGTTGGAACCTCGGAGAGATCAAAGTCGCCAGGGAGGGAAGACCCTATGATTCCCATTGCCGAGCGCTGGGTCTCCAGCTCTACGTCGCCGCTGACTTGGTAGAGGAGGGGTAAGGGGTTTTCCTCTCTCATGCCTCGCGGGAGCTTCATAAACAAAGCGCCCTCTCGATTGCCGCCGGCGCAAAATGTCGCAGTGCGGATTTTGCGAACGGCGCCGACCAATGCCTCTACGACGGTGGCGATAGCGGGGAATTGCCGACGCCGTCGTTTCGACATACCAAAAATCTTGCCATCAAATTCAGCATTTACCTTGCGCATATCTTGAGTCCGACTGAACAACGCGCCTCCGACAGTATAGGTCCCGATGGCTGGTATCGGGTACGGTCGGATGGGATCACTGTGCATCAAGATACTTCCGTAGCCTCTGAAGCCGCCACCGCAGAGGTAGATATCGACGCCTTCGCTCTCTGTTCCTTGCGCGTCCTTCAGGGACGGGAATCGCCGCTCGAGCTTAGCGACTGCGCTTCGCATACCCGTATGAAAGTCGGCGACTTGGATCTTCGCTGTGTCACTTTCGAAAACCTTCATCAACTTAGCGGCTCCAAAGGGGAGGCTTTCCCCGGTTTGCGCAGTCACGATTTCGTAGTCCTCCATAGATGAGTCGAGGTACGTCATCTGTACCGAGCCGCCGCCCAAGTCGAGGAACAGGCCCTTCGCCGAGGTAAATCCGCTCCTAGCGCCCACGGCGCCAAACAGCGTCTCGACTTGAGGAGCCAGAACGTATACTCCGAGGCCGGACTCGGCTCGGATAGCTTCCAGCATCGAAGCCGCGTTCTGGGCCGTCCGCATAGCTTCCGTAGCAAAGACGGAAATATGCTCGGCCGGCACCCCATAGTCGTCAGCAATAGACCTGAACCGAGCCAGGGTCTTGGCCACTAGGGAGATGGTATCTGGTGGTAGTACTAGATTCCCAGGGGAGGAGGAAGACGCGTCGAGGGCGTCAAATAAGGAAATAGCAGCGCGTTCCCGGTACAGACACCTCAGGAGGCGAGTTTGCGGGGGGGAAAGGTCCGAGATGGAGAACCGAATGCCATTACTGCATCAAGTTACTAGGTAGAAGGGCGGGAGAGGGCTGGTTCTGGAAGGAGGAGTGCACGGATGAGGCAAGCCGGGACATCAAGCCGGACAGGGTTTGAATGTGTCTGTCGAGGCCAACGGGAGACGGGGAGGCACGGTGACAAACCTTCCCATGTCAACTAGGGCGTAGAGGTGGTTGGGCTGATTAGGAGCCCACCCCGGCATCTTGGACGCATAGTTATCGAGCGTGACGAGAGTAGTGGTGGACGCCATCATGGATGCAGTCCCACGAGGTAAGGAGCTGAGGCAGGGTGGTCGTACTGTTGGAGGCGTGTCATAACAAGACAGCGGGAAGAGGCGATGGGTAAAATAGGCGGCGTTGTTGGTGAACAAGTAAACAATCAGTTTCTGTGCGTCTACCCGCCGCCTTCGAGGAGGAGTTGGAGGTAATACGCCCCGATTGGTGCCACCCCAAAGGCTACCGAAATCAGCCGACCACCAGCTGGCAAGTCTGCCGGTTAACGGCAACACACCTGCGAGTCAGTCGACGAGGTGCGCTTCACGTGATATGGTACTCGACGTAAGCCCAAACACGATAAGCATTGCCCGAGAGTTCCGATAGGTTCGCGCATCCTACCTTTGCCTTGGCCTAACGGAGGAGCTCGTTATTACCATGCCTGTTGGGCTGTCCTTTTGGCATCACGTACCTGCGACCATGACCGAGCCAGGAAGCCTTTGAAGCCCGAGGGAAGCAATCAAGCTGGCAAATCGCTCGATAAAGCCGGCTCTCCTCTTGCGGCATCGCGTCTGGTTCCCCACGCTAACGCCAATATCTGCAACCATTATCTAACAACGACAACTCATACCTAGGTACACTTATATCAGGCTCATATAACCGCCCGCATTACCGGTACACATAGCGCTATATTATTTTATTTATGGTGTGCTGAATACGATGATTCGGCCAACCGTTGCAACGCTGAGTGCTGAAGAGGAGAAAGAAGCTTGCTGGTCTCCGCCCACTCGAGAATAAAGCACGGAAATAGTGTAAGCGTCTAGAGGAGGGCTTAGGCTAGGTGGCTTCTAGAATGCTGGACGGGATTGTTGGTTAGACGTCGTCCCAGACGGGTGGGAGTCATCGTCGAAAGTCGAGGTACGGGTATGACGATAACGTAGGTATATGTAATATATCATACCCGTGGTCGACGTTGCTACACAGCTGCCTAGCGTCAACGCTTGTCGAACCCTACTAATCGGTTTAGCTAAGGCGGCAACCCAGAGCTCGTGTGTATCATTACCTCAGTGAGTAGGCTGGCTGGTATTAACTGGATGCATATTTCTAGCGAGTCATGTGGTTATTTTCTATACTCGCGTTGATCTACGAGCCCGGCCTCTAATAGTCCTTGGATGATTAAGGGGCGCTCTTAACGATTGTATCGTAACCATTTCCAGCGGCGGCCTATCGGTCATACTACAATAATGGTATGTCGAAGTAATTCTAGACAAGCCGACCTAGATACTATGTTTAAATGTCGTTAGACATTGTAGGTCGATCCTATTCCTTACAACTGTCCACTAACTGACATTAGATACCGCACAGGGACGGAAAGGGACTACTTGCCTAATGGATATTACTGTGATGTGTCCTGTAAGTTTCCGTCTATATCCCCATCATTTGGGCCCGGCAGCCGTAAAGCCACGGGATATTACACGACTCTTTTGTTCGACCTCCTTATATTGCACTTTTAAGTTTGCGTTTCGTCCGTTTTCGACGAGGGAATCCACGGGGAGATCGAAGACGAAACGGTGCCATCGAAACTCTTGAGGGGAGGCTCTAATTCGTCACGAGTAGTTGCTCGGCAGTGTTACGATATTAATATGTATTATGAGCGACCTCGGCCGAACCTAGCTAATTGCCCGCACCTCTCTAGTGTAATATTCTTCCATTGTCGCGCCAGCCGGCCCGGAACTGCATGCGGCACCGGCCTCACTAAACAGCTGTTACCGGGGTAGTATTGGCAAAAGCCGAGACCTAAGTGTTCGGGCGTCATGAGTGGAAAGCGGTAGGTACTATAGTAGACCGATTTCTGTCCGGGCGAGTTACTGAATTTTTATAGGCAAAATGTCTCAGATTCTCTCTATTAGAGCTGACCCCGTATTCAGTAGATACGCAGTCAGGTTTTCGGTACTAATCTACGCACGGCACAGACGGGGAAGAGTTGGAAAGCAGGGTGGAGAACCGAACTGATGGCTCTTATACGCCAGGTGCCCGCTTGCCGGGGGGATCTGGTCCCCGTCGGCTGTCGATTACCTAAGTGCTGTACGTCGTCACGTGTGAGACGTTCGAGGGAAGAGGCGAGCTCGAGGACCCAAGCGAGGCACGGTGTAGATGGCGATCTGACCGTATCAGATGCGGTCACATCTTCTGAAGTTAAGGTCTTTACTAGTGACGCTGGCGACTGGAAACGCATGCCGTGCGACACCATACCCGTCTCGACTTTTCCTCTAGATCTGCTACGGGAGCACCGCAGAGTTCCTGCAGCCTGGGTTGTTTGATCGGAGGGGCAGAAATAAGCAGGTATGTGTGCTAACTTCTACGGGCAGACAGTACAAATGGAATTAGTTGATGAATAGCATGCCGCTCCCGGCTCCCCCGACCGCGCCGGTTGTTTAAGGGGTTGATGGGTTCTGTAGAAATGCATTGCGTTTCGAAGACAACCTGCCTAGATATGATAGGGACCTAGTATGATGATAGTTTCCGAGCGTGTCCCTTTTTTTCTCTTTCCTGTTACGACCTTCCAAGTTCGAGGCGATAGAGCACTACCTACCTACCTACCTAGGTACCTAATGTAGTTGTCGAGGATGTGGTGGTATGGCAATGTATTACCACTATCACTATAATAGGAGGTAGGTATGTGGAAAATGAGAGGATTCCGGAAAATGCGCTGGAGCCCTGTTCCCCCAACCTACCGGATGTGGGTTAATGTACATATCTTGCAAGGCACCGAGTCTGGTGGGCGTCCCCATAAGGAAGCAAGAAGGGCTAATAATATGTGTATCATTCGGTACCTCTAGCACATCATAATTGGTACAGTACAAGTGGGTGGTGGGGGTAGAAGGAAGGAAAAAAAAGGGAACCCTGCTAGCGCCGCTCGTATAAATGCAAATGCACCAACGCGTCGGGTCGCGTCAATTTCGCGTTTTATACTTGGAGGGGGTAACAGAAAGCGGGATTGAGGCAGCTCTTTGTGACGATGGGGGTTTTTTAGTATTGCTATTCCGAAGCAGGATAGGCCACGGATGCGGAACAAGAAGCAGGAAAAGCTATAACTTTGGTAGTAGTCTATGTCTGTATCGAACGCTCTTCAATTGCCGGGTTGTACCTACATGTCGTTACCAGCCCGGGGCTACTTTTTAGTAGGTACCTATCTTAGGTACCTAAGGTAATGTTAGCATCTCCTCCCCGCCAAACCCTCGCGTCAAGAGAAGAGGCATCACCAGACAAGGTATCTGTACCTTACCTAGGTACCCATAAGTGCTTACCTCTCTAGGTAGGATGTACCTAGCTTCTATATAGAAAGCGGTGCCCGTGGCGACGATGGCGACGATGGCGACGATGGCGGCGATGACGACGATGACGACGACTACGACGACGTAGCGTACTTGCACATGGAACATCGGGCATATACCTGGTACTCAGCACGTACTTACAGGTAGGTACCTGACGTAGGTACCTAAGATAGCACGCTGCGCACCGTACTTGGTAGGTGTGGACCTGCTTCCATCCCGCAGCGCCTCTGCGGCTATAGGTAGGTTTATGTAGGTGTAGGTGCACGACTAAGGTTGACCCCCCTTCATCTACCTGTCTACCTCTAACCACACTACAGAACATTCCCAGCCCCCCAGCCTTCGCCTTTTCCGACTCGCCACCTCTCCAACGGCGCAGAGAGTTGCAATTTGCTCCTCTGATAGGCTGTATCTGAAGTCGCTGGATTTCGTTTCGTGCCATCGGCAGGTCGGGTTGCATCACATCCGTCACATTCGATGCCGTCTTACCTGGGGGCTTGAACTTGGTCTCAGCCGTAGCTCGGATCTTGCGATCCTGCCCGCGGCACCCTATAGGCCGGGCGGTGTCTCGCGGCCTACGCGGGAGCTAATCTTTCCTCTCTGCTCTCGGCGCCCTGCGTTGCCTAGGTATGCATGGACTGTCAACGGCCTGTCTGGCTCTCGCCCTCTCGTGCTCGGAAGCCATGTGTTTCCTCGTAGGTACACGTTCTAACCAGATGGCATACACGGTCCTACGTAGTCGACAACCTGCTGGATGCTGGATGCTGTGCACGGGTTGCTGATTCGGACGGGAGTTCGCTTCGACTGGTAGGGAATGCCCTCCCGCCTCCTCCCCCTCTCCCATCGTGGATCTCGGCTCGAGTCGCCCAGCTAATGGGAGCCGGGTGACGCGAGCGGGCAGGCCGAGTGCGACGACTTGTGTTTGGGACCCGGTGCCGCTTTGCCTACCTACCTAAACTAAATACCTAGACAACAACGGCTTAGAGCCAGAGTAGAGAGACGACTGCTGCTGGGTTGTCGTCATCTGCGACTACGGTCCGTAGTCCGTCTGCGTTAGGTCTCGAGAGCCCAAGCAGGGTGTGTTGTTCGCAGCCAACAAGCGCCCGCACCACTGGCTGTTGCAGAAATCCAACGGGACAAGACGACCAGAGCAGGCGAATGAGGCAAAACCGGCGCTGCATAAGAACTCCTGTCCACTCGATTTCGCGCCCTCTCGTCAGACGCGCGCGCACAGTAAGTAAACGACAGCAATTCGCACGTATAGCCCCCTCCTCCTCCTCCTCCGTTCGCCCAACAGGTAACCCTCCCCTCCCCCATTCGGATTTGCGCCCAGGGTACGGCTCGCTCAGTCTGTGCTGTCTGGCCCATGTATCCCCTCGCTGGCCGATCACTGCATATGCACTCCTGTCGTGTCCCTCTCGCTGGCCACATCTGCGTCCGGAGTGCATGAGCAAGTCCCAGTCGCAAAAGCTGGTCGCGCTGGTCCCTAGGAGCGCAAGCCGTCGCAAGTAGTCGCAAGCAGTCGCAAGCAGTCTCCAGCAGTGTCAAGCCAGTCGCGACGATAGGGCGCATCGGCCTGAATTACTTGCCTTCGACCACATGGACAACGCTGGTGGCATTGCACCACATCGCCCTCCCTCAACGTCTTTCGGCTCCACAGGCCTGCGACCAAGCTAAAATATCCGCGACCTGTTCTGCGTGTTCCACTCCACTCCCCCCTCTCGTTGCCCTCCCCCCTCCTCTCCTCCATATACTGTCTCCCCTACCCAAAAGATTGGGCCTACCTATACACGTAACTCATCTAGGTAGCAGAGTTCTATGTAGCGAGTCCCGTCGGCCCTTAACCCCCGTGTGGCCCAGTTTGTTTTCGACCGCCGTTTTCTCCTCCTCCTTCCTCTTCCTCCTCCGCCTTCCCCCCCCCCCCCCCCCCAAATCCCGCCCATACGCATCACCACCTATCAACCCGAGCGTCTACCGTCACGCCAAATCAGCCCCCGGATCTTCTGCACGCGCCGCCTTAGCAAGGAATCCCGACTGACCGCCTCCAGTTTTCGCTCGTGCTAGTGGGAAGGGTTATCGAGTTTTTCGGCTACTCCAGGAGCTTAGCGCGTGGCATCCAATGCTAGGTACTGAGAACCGCCATATACATACGTACAGCACGCAGGGTTCTTGTCAGTGCTACCCGGATGCCCGTCTCCCTCCTCTGTGCGATCGATACATAATACGTCTATCTATATACACCTAGATGGTATTGGTACGTAAAACATGCCTGTCCTTCTTGTCTTCCCCCTGCTTGTTGCACCCTGCAGAAGCCCAATGTGATTCTGCCCCCCCTCCAGGTCTGGCTCCTTTGTCCGTACCGGGCCTCTCCTCGCCTTAAACTGGCCTTTTTTTTTTCTTTCCTCCCCCCCAATCCTACATATTACTTACCTCCTATCTTCTTTTTTTTTTCCCGTACCCAACCTATTGTTCCTTTTTCTCCCCCCCCAATCATCTTGTGGTGGAGGGTGGCCTTGCCAGGTCCTCTCGTGGTCACCACTATTCCCTACTTTACAAGCAGATGTTAACGAAAAAAAACCTCACTACTTGACCATTCAACCGATTCCCTTAATGTGAATTCATGAACACTGTCTACAAGTTATCCCCCAGTTTAATGTTTTCGCCTAGTCTAATTATATGCGTTACTGCAGTCTATCAGCCTGAACAACAGATTGCGACCCCATAACAGACCTTTCTCTATCATCGACTTATTTGCCCGACTGGACAAGAGACTCTTCAGAATATCAAGGCTTGAGCCAATGACCTGACAGACTTTACCCTTCCGTCGCTAGCAAGAATTACAGCAGAGGGATATCTTCTTTGTGGATATGAGCCTACTTGTCTGATTGCTCCAGGAACACTTTTAGCTGGCGCATAAGAATAGAAAGAGTCTCGGATAGTATTAGCATTGCCAGCGGGCTATTCAAAGGGCAACAGATTCGGTCGCAATGCCACCCAAGAACCCCAGCAGAGCGATGCTACCGAAGGGGTTATACGGTATACCCTACGACAAGGCATCGGGACCAAAGACGCCGGAGCCCATGGCTCACAATGACGAATTCCAACTACCATCACCCCTACGACCGCGCTTGAGGGTGAAGAAGCGTCATGCCTCCCACCACCTCAACGCGCCAACTCGGCAGTTTCTCGCGTCTGTCGAGGCGGCTGACGTTCCGCTCCCTAGCATCGAAGCTGACCTCTCAATGGTGGGCGAAGATATCCTGGATAGGCTGCCCGAATTCCAGGTGGGCGGCTTAGACGATATGGACATCTTAGAACACCTTCACGCTAGGACCTGCTCGCCCCCGAAAACCCCCGCGATCGAGCTCGCGCAGCCACTTTCCACAAGCAAGTATCCCGACTGGTCGATCGATTCGGAGTGGAGCAGCTCGGATGTCGAATCCAGCCCCGAATATGAGTCCAGCAGACCCTCGACGGCATTCTCCACCCATACAAGCGCCTCGTTATTTAGCCAATACTCCCACGCCTCGGAAGCATGCATCAGCCCAGGAGTCGACACTCTGGAATTCCCCAACTCGGACTTCCACGCCAACGCGAGCATATCGCACAAGGAGAGTTCTCGAAAGGCGCCGTGGACCAAGGCCATGAGCTCGCACCTGTGGGCAACTTATTTGCTATATTTGCAAGATCCGCGGGTAACTCCAGTGCGTCTAGGGAGAAGTCGCATTCCTCCCAATGGAGTTTGCTCGCGTGTGGCACGAGAGGCCAGAAGGAGTTGGAAGGGTTCCAAGGGACGCGTGGCCGCGGACGCTGAGAGCGAGAGCAGCACCCCGACTGCGGAATCAACCAAGCCTTATATAGAGTGGCCTCACACCTGTGCTGCTACCCGGGCCCATCTGCGCGAGCTTTGCCGACTCAAGGCCTCGTCTAGTCCGAGAAACTACGTGTCGCCGAGCCCTGCGCCGCTGAACAGAGCTGTCCAGCGCCGCCGAAACCGGATTTCCACGCCAGGCAGATCGCCCTCGGTATTTTCCGGCCAGGAAATGGCTTTTTCTCTGGCGTTGAGTACTTTGGAGACTATGCAGCCCGAAGGCCCGCTCGCTCAACTTACGTGCTCCGAAAACGATCCCCTGCATGAGCTTGCAGCAGACGCGAGTCCGGAGACCACGGTGACACAAGAACCGCCGCTGGTAGAAGTGCCCTATCTTCCGTCACCTTCCCCAGTATCGGCCAAGAGCTATGGCCCTAGTTCATCCTCATCTCTTACTGTCGGTATCAGCTTGCCGAGACAGTCGAATACGGTGGGCTTCCGAAGAACTCTCCAGTCGCCAGTTCGTCTCACTAGGTCGCGGTCGGGGACGCAGAAGCGCAGGTCGGTGAAAAGCCTAGATGATCTGCCGCGGAAGCGACCGAGTCTGTCGTCGGATTTCTGGAAAGAAGCTGCCGGGGGAGTTGGTGGCATGCTACGGCAGCAACAGCAACATCAACACACCGGGATTTCGTTTGAGAGCGACAAGGCCGAAGACCCGTTTTCCCAGAGCAGCCCACGCAGCGGCTCTTCTACCCCCCTCATGATTCCCGTGGCGCTACCTCGTCTCGGATCTCCATTCTCTGGTACGGGTTCAAGTCACAGTTTCCCTAACAGGATTTCAAACCCCATCGATTTCAACCCAGCCGCCTTACGTCGGCCCTTTGCCACTGTCCGGCAGTCAGCCCAGGCACGTTCAACCACACCATCGTCTCCCAGGTCAACCCTGGCATCCCGTCTAGCTTATCTGGACCAACGATTGAAAGAGTTGCGAAATCGCAGAAGCGAGCGCAGACGATCCCAGTCGCCCCTATGATGGGCGACCTTGGTCATTACATCATTCCACATCTACCCCTCTCCTCCACCCCAGCACTACGCACGACCATGTTACGTTTTCTTTGTTTACGACCATACCACATGCTACGATTTCTTTTGACGACTCACATGAAGCTTTACTATGCCACCCTATTGTGCGTACCGGGAGCAGGCTCTACCTATTCGCCCTCTCGAAGCTCGAAGCCGGGTGGTTCAACCTCTCTCATATGGAGGCGGTGGGCAGGGCGAGCCGGCGGCTTGGCGATCTCACGAATTTGACATGACTTTCTCGGGGGAAGGCGGTGGTTTGGAGGCCAAATTTGTTGGAGCTATCACTTCACCACCGTTGATAGCACGGAACTTCCGCATGACAGGCACTTTCTTTTGATGTCCCCTCCTCTCTTTTACGAATGAATACGACAAGAAGATACAGATGATTGATGAGACGACAAGACAGCACGATTCTTGTTCGGACCACGGTTACGACTTGACATACCCTTTTCTTATGATGTTATTTTTTTTTTCTTCCCAAAAAAACCTGTGGTCACACGAAGCAACGAGAGCGAGAGTTGATACGAATGGCCCACGGGCCAATGATTAGAACGCGGCGTTCTGGCTCGGATTTTCTTTGCGGAAAAAAAGAGAAGAAAAGCAGGCGCTGATGATGTGACGATGGCCAGATGTTATTATTCTGATTTTGGACGAGGTCAATCCTCCGATAATGTTTCTAGACGATGACAATTGACATGGTCTACTTTTTAAAAAGAAAAGGAGAGAAACCCGATGGGGAAGGCTCTCATTCTAACATCAATTTTGCAGTGAATAATTAAATAAAGCAACCTGCATTTTGTCGCGAGGAGGCTAATTATAACCCCACCACCGGAACTGATATTGGATCACAACTACCCAGTCACAAAACGTTGAACGCTGGGGGTGCCATCTCGATGGCAAACTCGGAGTATATTGGTAGTAGATATACTACGTTCGCATGGCTATTAATAAGAGGCGAGAGCCTATGCTCACCAAAGATGGATATGGGAAGATTAAACGGCCGCATCGCTTCTACGGCTGACCCGCAAGCAGAAGAAACCTCGTCTTCTGCTTGCGGGTCGCGAACTACGTGCTCGTCTCAGAGGCCAGCGATATTGTCTCTGACCCGCCCTCTCTCGTGCCGCAGTAACGCTGACGCAGTTGGCGCCGCTCCAAAGGGGGTTGAAATCTGCCCCCACGTGTGTTTGATAACGAGGGCGGGGAGGCTCGAGATTTTTGGCGCCGGGTGCGACGGCGGTGGGTCGACCACACCCCCCTCCCCTCGGCCATCCTCTTCTCCCCTCTAGACGCCTCAAGGCGCGGCGACGCGAAAACCCGCCGGTGGCGGAAATTACATAGGAATGTTTTACTGTTTGTAAGAAAGGTATAGGATGGCGGAAAACCCCAGGTCTTCCTATCTTGTTGGAGCCAAGACAACCTCTAGGGGGGTCATGGTGTACAAGTTTTCTCAGGGGGTCTCTAAGTCGGACTCAGGTATGGTATCGCTACATGGAGAAACCATGCGGGAGCCCCCGAATCTGGATTCGTAGTGATCCGAGTCAGACTCGACAGAGCCGTCGGCGTACGGAGATATCGGGGAGAGCGAGACGGTGTGTGGGCACCTGCCTTGGCCGACAGTGGAGCGGTGGGTGTGGAACGAACATTGGCGGAAGCCGAACTGGCGCTCCTCGTTGCGGAGGTTATTCGAGGGAAGCCTGAGTTGGGGATTCTTGAAGTGGCCCTCGAGCCCGCTCTTAGCCATCTTGCGCGTATGGGTGTGATACTCGGCCAAGAAGTCGGGGCACTGGTCGAAGAGGCGCTGGATGCTGTTGGACAGGTCCGTCGGTACGACGCCGCCGAGGGTCCAGGACGTCATGGCGACGATCCACTTTCGAAGCCGGCAGCTCTCTTGCGGGTCGCACGACTTGTAGACATAGCTGATGAGCTTTGGGTTGATGTCCCAGTTGCGTCGGAGGTAGATATCCTGAATCGCGTCCAGGGCGCAGTCTTGCAGCGCGGGAAGCTCTATCTGCGCGGCAAAGAGATGCAAACTGACGAGGTCCCAGTGAAGCTCCTTGCATGTGCGGTCGGCCTCGGCGATGTCGATAAACCTATCGAGATTTCTTTGTTCCGCGATCCAGTACGCGAAGAGTTCGAACATGTTCGGGGACAGGTCCTCCAGAACGACGACAAGCTGGGCCTGGCCCTTGACGAACTCGATGCGGGCGCCATCGATGAACTCACGAAAGTATTGACACGACGCCAAGAGCTTTCTCGCGATCAGGAACTGGTGGTTGTCTGGGCCAACTAGCACTCTGACAGTAGCTGGTCCGGCCAGCCTGGGAGCGGAGCAGAAGAGACGGTGGTAAGCTTCAACCAATCGCATATGGGGAGATAGGTATACGTAGGTTCTGGTCAACTTACGAGTTCGGAGTGCACACGGAGGCCCTCTTCTCGGCGAATCGTCCTCTCGGCATTTTCGTTCGTCCTTCCGTACGAATCGACGTGTCGGCACGAGAGAGATTCGAGGAGCAGTTCAACTGGCTCAACACACACACACACACGCGCGCGCTCACGGAGGGGGAAAGAGATCCGGCCTTTCCACACTGAGAAAGAAAGAGAGAGGAGGGGGGGAGGAATCTTCTCTAGAAGCTTAAGGTCTAAGACATGCATATGAGCGAAGCCAGAATGAAGGGGTCCCAACCCGAAGACCTTCTTGGCGAGAGCTCCGACAAATTGGTCAAACCCCCTGGGGGGGTTGTCAGCAGCAGTGGGGCTGAAGTCGCTGAGCTGCTCGCCAACGACATGCCGTGCGCACGCAGTGGTGACTCTGGCGAAAGACGTCGAGAGAAGTGCTACAAGTTGTGGGCTGCATGACGGTATGCTACGATGTCACGGGTCGAAACGCGAATCATAGTTGACGGCGACGGCGACGGGGGCGGAAGCAGGGGAAAGTGGAGGATTTGCGACGGATCGCTGGTGGGTTCGGGGCTGGCGGATCTGAGTGGCTGCTTCAGGTACGAAACCCCTGATGCTTGACAGAGGCTAAGTTGGAGCAGGATGGTGTTCCTGGCCCGAGCGGGTTCGAGTTCTGGCACCCGTATTTTGGCTATGTTGGAGTCGACTAGCCGGTATACTCGTTTCGCCCACACTCAGCGCGGTGCTGATCGATGTGTGTGCGTGTGTGAGGATGCGCGTGCGCGTCTCGTGGGAAGCACAGCAACCGGTACTCCCAAGGGGTTCCCGAAATGTTCTCGAATACAGAGGCCGAGGCCTTTCTTTGTGCGCGCGACGACCGTGTGCGAGACGGTAGGCAACGCACGCGTGCGTGCCTATATCGTACAGTAGGGTATACCTATATCCGATAACCTGTAGGAGGTATAAGGTAGGGATACGGCGGGAAGCAAGCAAGGACGAGACGCAGACCTGTTTCTTCATCCGCGCGCGTCACTCCGCGCAATCTCTTTAACAGGCGGCGTCCCGTCGCCGGCGCTGAAGGGAACTTTTCCATTCTTTTTTTATTAAGGGAGGATTCGGACAGAGATTTCCTACTGCGGCCAGGCCTTGTCTGGTATGTGCACATCCACCTAATGTACGTAGGCCTATCCATGTCGGCACGTACTCCGGCGCATCTACAGGTGCGTGCGTGCGTACATGCGTAATGTGTGTATGGGCATAGCTGCTGAATGGGTATGCAAGATGTACGATGCGAGTGGATGCTGACTCGACTTGGTGGATCTGATCTGGCGGGATTTGTTGAGGCGGGAGAAGCGGGTGAAGTGAGTGGGAGAGGCCGAAAGCGGGTGGAGTGGAATGAGGAAAATAAATTAAAAGACCAGGCAAATCGGTAAGCTTCACGATTGGGTGGGCGTGTTCGGGATAATCCTTTTAACTGCATACGACACCCCGGATGGGATGTATGTTCATACAGACGGTGCAGTCTGCGATGGGTGGATGTTTGGTACCTAAGGTAGTTGTCAAAAGTACCTAACGCAGGTACCCAAGATACCTCTCATTGAGTGAACTAACTTATCGAGGGAAAGATAGCGAGGGTCAATATTAGGAGCTTAGTATGTCTCCCCCCTTCCACAATATACCTGTTTACTACATAAGATAGCATACCGTATAGGTCAATATGTACAGACGTGTAGGCACCTCTGGTAGTGGTAAACCTCATCGCAGCTCGGGATCACGATATACTCAGTATACCCGTGCCTACCCGACATCCGTGCCCAGCCTACCTTCGTTTCTGCCTCGATTCGCTCATTCAGGCTCTACGGTAACGGACCAGGGCACGCCAACTCGTGCTAACGTGGTAATCGCCAATCACTGTGTTAGTCTTCCTATCCTTTCTCTCTCTAGCCACTTCTTCTTCCTTCTTCTGATTTATAACACTCCCTGATGTGTTATATGTAGGTATATATGCCGCGAGCCCTCCCGCGCCGTCTCGGGGACTACGGGACCAGACGAAAACGACAAGCAGCGACATGACGATAGACCACCATTGAGCGTAATCTACTCACAAGCTAGCGGGCGAGCACCACCGCGACCGTCGGCAGAGAGATCGATCTACACGTACGAGTAGGCTGGGTAGCACGGACAGACACAGACCGGGCCCTTCTCGGCCTATATCTACCCCGGAACCCCCCTCACCCCTTGTTCATCTCGGTAAAACGAGCCAAGATATATCGACTTCTCTTTTCAGCGCTAACTGTGCTGCGACTCCTTACGCTATTCACTATCCGGGACGCCTAGAAGTTTATCAACCCTGCGAGCCGGTACGATAGGGCGCAGCAGGGCCCAACACGGACTTCCCGTAGCACGTGGTACTCCATACGTCCAGGGAGGTAGAGACGAACGGAGACGGAGCCAGATAAAGCAGGCAGGCGTGGCAAAAGGAGTTCGTCATGTCGCCGTCGCCAATCGAGAACAAGGGTGCCCCTGGCGTCCCCTTCTACACCCCGGTCCAGCATCCTCCCGCAGGCACGGCCCTGGACCCGGCCGCGGCCCCGACCCTGTTCCAGCCGCTGACGATCCGGGGCGTGACGCTGCAGAACCGCTTCGTCGTCGCGCCCATGTGCCAGTATAGCGCCGACGACGGCCACGTCACTGACTGGCACTTCGCGCACCTGTCCCAGTTCATCCTGCACGGCACCGCTCTGACCATCGTCGAGGCCACTAGCGTCACCCCCAACGGCCGCATCACTTCGCAGGACGTCGGTCTCTGGAAGGACAGCCAGGCCACCGCTCTCAAGCGCATCGCCGACTTCGCCCACTCCCAGGGCCAGAAGATCGGCATCCAACTCGCCCATGCCGGTCGTAAGGGCAGCACCGTCGTCCATTGGCTCGTCCCTCCGGGGCATGCTAGCGCCGTCAATCCGCCCGAGCTCGGCGGCTGGCCAGACAACGTGTGGGCCCCGAGCGCCGTCAAGTTCGCCGACGACGGCTTCTGCGACCCCAAGGCTGTGACGGTGGACGAGATCAAGCTGGTCGTGCGGGCCTTCGCGGACGCGGCGGCGCGGGCGGTGCAGGCAGGCTTCGACGTGATCGAGATCCACGCCGCGCACGGCTACCTCATCTGCGAGTTCCTGTCGCCCATCACGAACCGGCGGACGGACGAGTACGGGGGCAGCTTCGAGAACCGCGTGCGCTTCCTCTTCGAGGTGATCGCGGCGGTGCGCGGCGCGATCCCCGAGGCGACGCCGCTGTTCCTGCGCATCTCGGCGACGGAGTGGATGGAGTACGCGGGCGCGCCGAGCTGGACGCTCGAGGACAGCATCCGCCTGGCCAAGCTGCTGCCGGCGGCGGGCGTCGACCTGCTCGACGTCAGCTCGGGAGGCAACAACCCGGCACAGAAGGTCGAGTTGCGCCCGTACTATCAGATCGACCTCGCGGCGCGGATCCGCGAGGAGGTGCGGAAGGAGGGGCTTCCGCTGCTCGTCGGGGCCGTCGGCCTCATCAACGACGCCGAGACGGCCCGCGACGTCGTACAGGAGGAGCAGGGGCGGGCTGCCCGCGCGGACCTCGCGCTGATCGCGAGGCAGTACCTGCGCGAGTCTGAATTTCCGCTGCGCGTGGCTCGCGAGCTCGGAGTTGAGGTGAAGTGGCCGAACCAGTACCTCCGGGGCTAGTGGCACTCGGCCAAGGAGATCTAGAGGGGACGGTGGTTGGAGGAAGTGGATGAACAAGTTGGGTGGGTGTCGTGGCGTGGCCTGCCCGGCATGCCTATCTCCCCACCTATTATCATCTTTCCTTGCCCATAGAGCTTGCGATAGACAGCTAGCGAGCCTAACATCGCGAATGATATGACACGACACGACATTACGTAGCAATTGTGTCTATTTTCTTGTCGAAGGGAATCATCTCATCTTAGACAATAGCCCAGACCACAACAGAAACAGCGTAGAGTAAAAGAAATTGAATGTTGAGAACTCGTAACATTAACGCCTCCCCCTTGCGACAATACGAGAGGTGACGATTCGGCATCGCGGGATTCTGCTCGCAGATTGGCCCGTGTACCTATTCTGATTGTCAGTCCCCTCGCATTCCATTGCCGTACTGCCGCGATCTCCCCGCGACCTTCCCACCCCTACGTATCCGGGCTCGTTCCCATCCCGCCATCCCCATGCCCGAAATTCCACTTGCAACTTCGACGCGGTGCCCCAACCAGTCTCTAGCCCCAACTCCGACTTCCCGCTCCCGCGTTCGCGGCCCCTCCACGCGACGTGCCCGCACTCTCCCCCACCCCGGGACCTAAGCAGCACGGCGGCCAAGCTAGTAGTAGTACTTGGCCTTGGGGGGGTACTGGGTCCCGTTGACGTCGACCTTGGGCTCGCAGGTGCACCACTGGTCGGCGGGGACGCTGTCGAGGACCGAGCCGATGTGGCTGCCGCAGCCGAACCAGGTGACCTTGCCTGTCGGGCGTCTCTGGTCAGTCTCGAGAGAGGGAAAGAGGAAGGGAAGGGGAAGAGGACGCCGAAGAAGAGGGTTGCGGGACGGGCTATGCGCGTGTGCGCGAGGGGAGGGTTAGCTTGGGAGCGCATGCGTACCGCACGAACTACACGTTGCCTTCATGCACATGGTGAGCGATTTCCGACGTTGCGAGCGCGGGCGGCGGCGGGCGGTGACGAAGTTCCGAAGCAGTTGTTTTGATGAGCAAGTCGGTTGTTTATCGCCTCCGTATTCCGACGGAGGGAGACGGAGAGATGGTCTGGTCAGATTAAGACAAGAGTGTTTCGCGTGTGGGCGATAGATAGGGCGAGGGTTTGGTCGATACGCCGTCGGCCTGGCACGAGGGGACGGGTTCTGGATCACGCTCCCCTTTTGTACCCTACAGATATGCGGCGGAAGCAGAGAAGAAGAAGAGGGGAGCGGGGACGTGGCGGAAGCAGCTGGGAGGGCGATTAAACATGTTCAGCATCTTAGCGTCGCCGAGTTGAGTCGGTGACTCTCTAAATGCCGCTAGGTTGCTACTAAGTCGCCGACTCGGCACGAGCCGCTAGGATGGGGTGGATGCGAGGATGCGACGCATCGCCGAGCGGGCAACGGCAAAAACGATATCGAACCCGACCCGGCTTCAGCCGGCGAACAGCGGTAGCTATAGACCTCGTAGATAGCATGTCTATTTATATTTATTCTTATGTCCTTCTCTCCTCCTTTTCAGGACGACTTGGGGGGGGGTTTAAGAGGGGGAGGGATTTGCAGGAGGGACTGCGTAAGGGGGTGGATGTATGTACGCGCTGAAAGCACCCAAGGAGGCATGCTGTTCCCCGAAGGTGCGGAATCCGTCCCCAAGATGTTTGTGGTATGCTATACGAGGTATATATACGCAAGGCAGCACACACAAACATACAAGCGCATAGGTATGTCTACAACTTCGCGCATGTATCTACCGAGAGGTCTAATCCGAGCGGGCGATTATTGCCTCCTTGATACAACTTCAGATAGGTACTTGTCCAGTTTCGCAACGTATAGCATGCCCGGTCTCGTCGTAATCATACCTACTCCCGCCACCTCCACCGTACATTTGTCGATATACCGATACGGATATACATTCAGAAACGCACTGGACACGGGGCCGCCGCTGCAACATTCGTACATAGGCGTACACGCGACCGAGACCCGAAAACATGACGACCAACTGCCAATTTTCCCAATCCACGGATTCTTCGTAACATCATCCCGAGGCCGCTTCGTCGAGCCCGACCTCGGTGACCGACCGGACCAGTTGCAGCGCAAGCTCTTTGCCGCGGCTGAGGGACTCCCCGTCCGAATGCAACGGCACGTGGAAGAAAATGACCTTCCTAGGCCTCTGCTGCTTCCATAGGTGGGCCAGGCTCGAGAAGTAGATGAAGTCGCACAGGTAATGCCCCGCATCTTCCGAGATCTGCAACTTCACGTCGTCCTTGTTCTGTTCCCAGAACCAGCCCCCCTTCGTGTTAGCAACAGACACCGAAGAACAGAGGTAGGGGGGGGGGGGGGGGGTTGGCGTTAGACTGGTCTTGATAGTCTCCCATCCCCTCCCCTCGAAAAGAAGAAGGTGAGATGTGTGAAAGAGGGGATTGGGAGGGCACGGGCATAAAAGTTGAGAGATCCTTCTTTACCGGGCTTCGCTCGACCCATCGCTTATAGATCTTTTCGATATTGAGATCGGTCAGGAGTTCCTCGGGGACACCACTACAGGAAAGGAGATTACCGCAATTAGCAATTCTATTCGTCACGGCGGACGTAGATGTGTCCATTGGTGCGGTGTCACCACTCACTTCCATACCCACGTGTCATCTCCTAGCTTGCGCTTCTCGTCGTCACCAAGAAGTTGGCCGTCAACGTCCTCCTTGTCGTATTCGTCGCGGTGCCCGCGCCGCTCGAGGGAGTAGACCTGCTGCGGGCCAGCCATGCCAATGTGGATGATATAATCCACCTTCTGCTCGGGGTTGTCCCAGAGCGTAGGTACCAACTCTCGCACCACGTGGTAGTTGACGCGGACCGGCCCGTGTTTCAGGATCCGGACGGCTGGTAGGTTTGACGACGTCTGGCGGGCCGGATCCTTCACCCTGTCGGGTGGCAGATAGTCCGGTAGTGATGCTGTTATCTCCCAGGCCGGGTTCACAGGATACTCCTTCTTGAATGGCTGCGCCGAGTTAGCCGGGGCATCCTGGACACGCCTCGAATTCCGGACGTGCGACGCGAACGAGTTGTTCTCTCCCCCCTCTCCCCCCACTGTTTCGGGTCGGGTCGGCGACCTACCCCAAAGCCGGTCACTAAGACCGTCAACTCATCGCGGGAGACGTCGAGGGAGCCCATCGAGACTGCCTACGCCGAAGAAGAAGAGGTAAGTGCCGAAATAGTCTAGCTGGGATTAGTACCCAGGTCGCGTGGGGGTTGGTCTAGATATGATGTCGAGCTGTCAAGAAGACATACGGCAAGAATCCGAATCCCGAGGGCGGTGGGCGGTACGCGTCGGGCTGCGGGGTCTTTGAGAGGGGTAGACAGGCCTCACTGTGTGAGAGAGAGAGAGAGAAGTGGAGAGAGGGATAGGAGAGGAGAGAGAGAGAAGCAGACGGGGTTCGTGACGTGTCTGGTAGGGTCGCTGTCGGTATATATTCACCCTTCCCGCTCTCCCATTCACCTCCCCCGGCTCGGACCACGTATGGAACGAGTAATTACGCGAGGCGTGCACGCACGGGACGGAAGATAATGAATCAGTCAATCTTACATTAGGCCGAAACGATGGTCAGCATCGACGGTACCCAAGAGTTCTTGTGGTAGTGATGGCGACCTGTCTCTTTCTCGCCGGCCTGCGTGAGAGAGGATGCAATGCAAGGGGGGAGCCAATCGACCGAGAGGTGACGAGAAGCCACTGTTTTTCGGCTTCGCTATTAATAATTAGGGAGCTGAGCCCGGTATAAAATTATACCGCCACGAGGGATAGAGCCGAAGAAGGGAGAGGAGGAGGAGAAGAAGAAAGAAAGGATGGTATAAATGAATAAAATGCAGCCAACTGCCAGGTAAGTTAGGATGTATCGACAGCTCTCGATATCACTAAGGTACCTACCTTTTAGGTACCTACCTCTTAAGTTACCCAGGTACCTAATACCGAGAGAGGTGCTGGAAATGCCCGCTTTGGGCAGTTATCCGTCTCCCCCTAGAAAGAATATTCTGCTTTAGTACCTAAGATGCCTCACGTAAATAATAGGTCTAGTATAAATAAAACAACACCTACCTACCTACCTACCTACGAAACATCTGCCACTTCGTCGTCGTCGGTCTTCTATCCTTATCTCATAACTCAGCTACCTAACTTACCTCCCTACTTGACACCTACCTACCTACCACATCCCCCCCCTCCATGCTTACATGCCAACCTACCTTCGCCGGCTGTGCCTGGCCCTCCGCCCATCCAGAATGACACCAACTAATACGCACTGGAGAATGGCCCTTGCGGTATGTGACGGTGGTCTCGGTCGCAGATCCGCTTTACCGCGTACACGTCGCCTGCACATACCTATAACCTATACGTAGTACACCTCTCTATCCACCTGCATATACACACGCTCGTCAGCAACCTCCCTACCCAGGTAAGATGGATCCGTAAATGGGTCCAATATAAGATCTACCGATATTACTTACCTGCTGGCCTATCTCGGAGGCCGCCTCATGCTAAGCTCTTCTAAGCTCGACGATAGCAACGACAAGACTACTTTAGCCTAGATAACCACAACACCAAAGGGAACGCCGTCATTGTAATCATAACGATATTGCTCGCTAGCTACTCGCAGGGGTCTCCTTCTCTACCAGCTTCTGTCCTCATATCGTCTACCACCTGCCTTCCTATGCTACACCCTTCCCTAATATGCAAAAGCTAGCCCCTGCGGAGCGCGCATGCGTTGGCTAATTACCTGTCTTCTCGACGATCCGAAGCTCGCCAGAGTCATCGTACGAGACCCGGCCGTCGTCGACCGCTCTGCGGAGGGTTTCCGGCAACACATCCCTCTCGCCCGTCCGTGGGTCCCAGACCCAGCCCTCCCGCATCCATAACCATCGGAGACACGCCCGGAGCTCCTTGTCCTCAGGCAAAACCCGCATCCACTCTGGCTGGAACTCCCCTTCGCGCCCCTTGCCCTTCCAGTCCTCCGCGAGACCGAGCAGGACGTCCCGGCAGAAGATCCTCCAACTGTCGATAATGTATCTACCCTGCGTCATATGGCCGACCTCCCAGGCCGACGACGACGGTCGAGCGCCGTCCGCCTCCGAAGTCTCACCGGGTCGGGCGTTGACTCCTTCGTCTAGTCTAGGATAATTCTTCACCTCGTACCGAACGCCGGCTCGAGGTGGGTCTACCCTCCAGGTGCGTGCATACCTCTGGATGGCAGCGGCGCGAACCCTGGCGAGGCCGAGGTGCTTGATCATGGACACTATGTCGTCCGCATCCGCGTTTTCTAGGTCATGTGGGCTTGGATATCTCAGCATGAGCTCCCGGAATACCGGTATGGCCTGCGTTCCCTTTGTGCGTATGAGGAAAGTTACGGCCACGAGAAGACGGAAAGGGTCGGCAGCGAGCTCCTCCTGAACCAGGCCAAATGTCGGGGCATCTAGACGCGGGAAGGGGGTACATGGAACCGTGCCCCGTGGAGGGCGCGAAGCTTTTTCTTTTGGTGGACTAGTCGGGGTGGGGAGGGTAGCAAAGTAGGGCGATTTCGCTTTACACTTGGGTGCCCAGCTCTGAGGCTGTATTGGAGCACACGAGTCATCTTGCTCGCGTTGTTTTTCCTCGGCCTTCCCTAGGGCGTCTCTCTGCTGCGCGGCGCCGACGCCGGAATCAGCTACCTTGCCCAGTTGCGCCGGCGCCGGCTTGGAATTCTGCAACGGCGTTATAACCTTAGACCCGGAGGGCGAGCAAGGTCGAATGTCGTCCAGGGTATTACCAAGCCCACCCATAGACACCTGGCCGTCTATGAGCGGCAACTTTTTAAATGGTTACCGGCATGGCTAGAAGGGTTATACCCGTAACTGGGGGGTGGATCGGGAGCAGCAATGTTGGCGATATCACCTTCGTTTCGGCGACCTGTAATGACTGCGCCAAGAATTGGTCTCTCAATAGAAGCTCGAGGTTCTAAAGGCCTCGCATTGGGATTTTCTCTGGGAGTGCTCGCTTTCTTCGCAAGCTTCCTGTCGGCTTTGGAGAGGATTGGTGGCTGACCCGATGATTGGCCCCGAGGCGCAGCCCAAAATGGGGATTTCTTGCCTCTACGTGCACTTGTATGGCCGAGAGACTGCGGAAGGATGGCGTCGAGAAAGGCAAACGTATCTTGATCATCCGAGGCTTCGTTGTAGGACGCTATCTCCCTCTCCATGCTCGCGCGGCTGAGCATCGGACACCATTTCTCGACGTGTAGATGGAAGAAGGTAGAAGGCGACCACTTCAGCTTGTTCTGTCAGATTTTAGTTGATCCAGCTGTTGTTGTTCTGTGTTACTGGATTTTTGGTTGAAAAAAAAAAAAAGGCCAGGGGCATTCCAAAGAGGTACCTAACATACCTGTACCTTAAGTACCTAACCTCGTAACTTGAACAGACCCCCCGCATACCCATACTCCGTCCCATCCACCCCTACATACCCGAGGTACCTACTAGCTTGGCCTTCCATTCCCTAACGCAAAAGCCCTTCCCATCTTCCTCACGTTTGTTACAGGGGCAAACGTAGACGTCGCCGCCTACACTCTCCCCATCCAGACATGCTTAACACACGCAAGGCTTTATATACCTACCTACCTACCTACCTACCTACCTCTGTCTTCTACTCGACGAAATTATACCTCCCCGAGTACCTCCCGAGGGGCTCTCACAAGCACGCGTAGTTCCGCCCTTAGCCAAGAGCGTACCGTGGGTTCGCGTATCCCTAGCCTGCTCGCCTCACCAGATTCCTCCTAGAGGAACGAGGATGTCGAAATCTCGCAACTACCCGGGACCCAACCAGGCACCTAGACAGTAGGCATCCCGCGAGCACGTCCTTCTGAGCACTCCGGGGCAACACCCGAAAACGTCTAACATTTATGAACTGGATATACACTCTATCAGGCGACCAGTCCCCCCGCTCCAGCCCCCTGAGGCATCCGGTCTCTTTCCCCCCCTTATGCCGTGACAGTAGTAGCGATGTAGTAGCATATAGTTATACATGCAAAAGTGGGCCTGCTCGTCTTCTCCTTTTTTTTTATAAGCGAATGACGTTAGACACCTTTGGTGGGTCGTAGGCGATCTTCCTCGCCTTGACCGTCGCCCACTTGTATCGTTTGACCCATATGCTCAGGGCCAGGAGGACCGTGGTGACGGTTATAACCTTCATGCCCATGCGCTTGCGATCGTCCATCTCCGGCTCCGCCGCCCAGTTGAGGAATTCCACCACGTCCTTAGCCATTTGCGACGTGGATGCCGGTGTCTCGTCCTCGTATTCCACGAGTCCATCGTAAAGGACGCGGGCCATGGCAATACCGGTGCCCGGGAAGTAGGGGTTGAAGTTGAGACCAGCGCCGACCTGGGCGCCCGCCGGAGGCTCATCGGGATACCCGGTCAGCAGGCTGAAGATGTAGTCGCAGCCGCCGTGCCGTGCCTTGACAATCAAGCTGAGATCGGGGGGGAGTGCGCCGTTGTTGGCGGCCCGCGCAGCCTCATCGTTTTTGTAGGGAGCCGGGATGTAATCCGACAGCTTGCCGGGCCGCTTCTCGATATCACCCTGGTCGTTCGGTTCGGTGTCATACTCGTTCTCCTCCGCCAGGGCCCTCGCCTCGTCTGCAGTCAAGACAGTTCCGACGAGCGCTCGGTAGGGAACCCGGCTGAGCGAGTGGCATGCCGCGCAGACTTCCTGGTAAACCTGAAAACCTCGGCGGAGTCTGAAATATCTGTGAGAAATAATGGGCGCGAGAAGAGAGAGAGAGGCTGCGCTTACGCCTGGTGATCGAAGGACTTCAGCCATTGCTGGTGCACCCATGGGTATTTAGGAGGGTGTAGGCTGGGCCGGTACGTTAGCTTTGTCGTGGGGAAGAGAGTGATGCCGGATCTATTTCGTCACAGGAAAATCGAAATCTATCGGATGGAGGAGCACCACCGGTCGACATCCCCCCGGCCCCCCCCCCCCCTCAATCATGGCACAATTCGAACTCACCCTTCTTCGGCAGGCGTCATGGCATGGGCGGTAGAGCCATAGAGATGATAATACCAGGCCACGGACCCGATAGCGACAGCGGTGGAGGCGACAGTAGCGACGTTCAGCTTAGCGGGGGATTCGGCGGACGTCGAGATAGACCTCTACGTGGATGAGACGGTTAGTTAGACGCACAGCTTCGCGCCCACTCCGCATAGCGAGATACACATCTGTAGAGAGGGAGAGGCAGGGAGAGAGAGGCAGAAACCGGCGTCGTCGAAGCCACAGAAGCCGACGGGCAAGGCCGATGGAGCTCGGAGCGCTGTCAGCCCACCGGGCGGCCGGCACGGACGTACCTTGGCATAGGCTGTCGCGCCATTTCTAGCGGCGTTGATAATGCGCGGAGAGCGCAGGCAGGATCTTGCCAACATGGAGGGCGAGCTCTCTACTCGACCGTAGGAAGTTGCCGCTATACGGTTGACAAGTCAATGGGAGGGTTGGGGAGATTTCGTCGTGGAGAGCGGAGATCGAACCAGGCCAAACCGGTGGTGGGAAGGGAAAAAAGTGCTCAGGCCTTGAAGCAATTGGAAATAGGTGCATCCTATTGGCCGAGGTTACCTCGCCCGCGGGACGCTTCGCGTGGCCGTCCACGTGACTCGCGTTATTCCCAAGTACTGGTAATCGATAAGGTACCACTCGTCAGCTAAGACAAGTATATGCATGGGAAGTACCGAGTAGCAGGCACCTGGGTTAGGAGGTACCTACCTCCTAGGTACATACTATGGTCTATACTATAAGGTGTAGGTACCTATGCATGCTCGAAATCGTACGGTGCATAATACATGATTCCATCCCATACGTTCCACCATAGGTGCCTTCATTTAGCGTCTCCACGAATTGCATAGGAGGTACCTGGAAGTTAGGTTAGGAAGTACCTACCTCCTAGGAGGTAGGTACCTGAGGCGGGTACCTCAAGTGACCGCAGCAGACGTCAGCTGGTGCGGCTGAAGGGGAAGCTGGTAACCCCTCCATCCCGCCTTGCCCTCGTACGGCGTCCGTAGTGCACACATGTTTCCATCCCCTCGCTGCCACTTTTCCTTCTTTTTGGGATATCTCCCATTCTCTGCAAACCACCTCAACTGTATTGTACACGGCAAGAGAAAATAACAACAAGCCTAGCGTCGCCTCCCCTCCTTTCGCCTCTCCTTTTTCAAACGCTACAAAATCCCGCCATCTAACCGTTTCTGCTACTCGTGGCCATTGGCTTGCGCTATTTCCCGCCGCTCCTTCACAGCGTTGGCGAGGTTGGCCAGGACTGATACTGTATCCTCCCATCCGATGCATGCGTCTGTGATGCTAACACCGTACTGGAGTCCAGCCTTGCCTTCCTTTGGCACCTTCTGACTGCCTATCAAGCGGAGAAGGGGCCCGCAGTCAGCATATCGGATCGACTTCCTAAGCGGTGGGGACCTTCGGTTTCCTACCTTCGCTGATGTGGCTTTCGATCATGACGCCCATGATGCCCGTCTCGCCTTTGGAGATTTGCTCTGCCAACTCGGCGGCGACCTTGGGCTGATTTCTGTGATTCTTCAACGAGTTGCCATGGCTGCAATCCACCATGAGCCGCTGCCGCAAACCCGCCTTCGCCAAGGACGCTTTGGCATCTGCGATGCTCTTCGCATCGTAGTTGGTGCCACGGCTTCCGCCCCGGAGGATGACGTAGCAATCCTCGTTGCCGACGGTGCCGACTATGGCTACGACCCCGGGCTTGGTAACGGAGAGGAAGTGATGCGGGTGTCTGACGGCGCCGATTGCGTCGATGGCGACGCTCAGCGTCCCGTCAGTGCCGTTCTTGAAGCCTACCGGGAACGATAGGCCGCTAGCTAGCTCTCGATGCAGTTGGCTCTCCGTTGTCCTGGCGCCCACCGCGCCGGCCGAGAGAACATCTGCTAAGAACTGCGGCGAGATCGTATCTAGCATCTCGCTGGCAATCGGCATCCCCCTGTCGGTCAGGTCGACGAAGAGCTGCCTCGACATGCGCAAGCCCTTGGTGATGTTGAAGCTGTTATCGATATCAGGGTCGTTGATCAGGCCTTTCCAGCCCACCGTCGTCCTCGGCTTCTCGAGATAAGCTCGCATGACAATGAGCAGCTCGTCTTTGTGCTTTTCTTTTTCCTGCAATAGCATATCGCAGTATTCGAGGGCCGACTTCGGGTCGTGGATGGAGCAGGGACCGATGATGACGAGAAGCCTCTGTTTGTCATCGGTACCGTTGACTACGGACACCACCTCCTCGCGGCTCTCGAGCACCGTCTTCCTCGATCCGGCGGTCTGGGGGATTTCGTGTTGGAGGAGATCCGGAGGCATCAGCGGATTGCAACCGCGGACTGGGAACAGGTCAGCACAGGGGGGTGATTTACCTACGTCTCGGAGGCGGACACCTACTTCTCCAATCTTCGCAAGCGGTCCTGTTGCCCACATCCTTGTTCTCGATGTAGAAATTCTTCGCACGAGTCAGCTTTGCGAGCCCGGCCTTCTCGGGATACCGGATAAATCGAGGTGTCTGTGTGCTTACGGGCATGGCGGGCAAATCCGAGTACTCTTGTATCCCGCGAGATATATAGTTAGCGACGGATAAGTCCACTGCGGACAGACTCGGCAGAAACGCAACAGGCTGGTAGGTAGAGGGGACCAGGCGCTTGATTGTGGGAGTATGACTGTTGTGCGGGTGTGCGGGTGTGTGTGTGGTTTTTTTTTTTTTTTTCTCCGGCGAGAGAGTTGGACCTCGAAGCTGCGGGATCTACTCATAAGAAATGCAAGAAACCACAAGATGCGCCCACTAGCATTAGGCCAACGAAAGAGTCATGGTGGGGGTGGGACGATTGGGACGAATAGCGAGATTGCGTTTTCGATTACTTGGGTACATATGCGACTTGCATACGTACCAAGGTAGGTAACTCCTCGCTTCGCTCCGATGGCCGATGGAGGGGCAGTGCCAGGGGGGGGGAGGAGGGCGGCGGCTTGCTTGGCAGGGGTCCAAGGCGAACTGACATGTGTATATACATATACACCTGTATATATAACTCTCTATATATAGGCATATATGTGTGTGTGGCTGGACCGTCAAGTTTGACGGACGGCCCACCGACGGCAACGTAACAATGGGTAGCAAATCTGAGAGGTACGTACTCTGATAGATTCCGAGGGCTGCAATATCTCGCCTGCTTCTACTTATTCTATCCTCTGCCACGGGACCGGATTGCATACGGACATGCGCCCAGGAGACTCAGGAGACTCGACGTCAGAGCAAGCGGGTAACAGCAGCACACACGGGACCCAGAACTAGGGAATTTATGCCTATCTCGACGAGCTTGCTCAAAGGAACACGGGATAAAGGCGCGAGAATTGTCGGGTTTCCCATCTATACAAAGCTGCTTTGACGGGGCCGCCGTTGGCTCCCGAGGGTATCTCCGCTAACAAGCTGCCCGTCTCCCACGGCGGGCCCAAGGATAGGTGAGATTACGACTTGCTATCCTAGCTAGACAACCTAGCATGCGTAGCGGTCTGGAAGCAGGGCGTAACAAAGCCGGCCGTTGTCACGTCGGGATTTATTCGCTTTTGGGTCGGATTCCTACGGGATCGGCGACCGCTTCCTCCTTGAACTTCTCGATGCCGTTGACCTTGCCATACGTCCATTTCAGGATCATCGTACTCCCAGTCATCACGGATGCGGAGAAAGCAAAGAGCAGGGCGCGCTGCCACGTGCTCAAGATGCCAAAAATAGGATAAGGATACCTTTCCGAGAAGGGGGTTGAGAATTAGTGGAAAGATGCCGGCATGCGGGGCGGGTTCGGCGGAGCAGTTGAACTCACCATCCATTGCGAGAGAAGCAGTATTCGACCCAGAGCCAGTATGAAAATGCCAAGACCTCGCTCAGGGCCAACGCAGGGTAGCCGCGGATCGTCCACGGCGGACTGAGAAGGAGGAGATCGACGGCTAGAAACAGGGCCGGCGCGGCGTGGAACCCGAAATCGGGAAGAAAGTCGAGCTGAACCTCAGGCGGGAAAAGGAGGCTTTTGTCGATGGCGTAGATCCCCCAGTACAGGATGCTAATCAATACCTCCAGCGGTGCCGAGCACACGGAGAGTATGTTCTTGAGCTGAAACAGGCGCGGAGAGAGCGTCGCGTCCGCCAAAGCCCCGACGGAAAAAGTGCACAACGCGAGTGACAGGCCGATGATGGTGAGGAACTGGTAGTGCCCGCCGAAAGAAGCTGACATCGGAGTGTCCCACGTGTAGAGGAACCTGAACGAGGCGAGGAAAGACGCGACCCCTGCGAGATGGAGAAGCAGGGAAAGCTGTCTCGATGGAGACGCGAGCCTCTGTAGCGGATGGTGACGGGCCATCTTGAGGGTGTAAAATGAAACCCGGCGCGGCGCGGCTTAATGGTCGTGCGTAGGCTCAGTATCAATTAGGCGAGTGAGTAGAGATTATATGGCTTCGGAGGGTGGCGGGATTTTGTTTTTATTTTGTATGTTTCTTTTTCCTGGGGGCGCGTGGAACAATTAATATCGTGAAGTACTACGCAGTATGGGACTCGGAGCTCCCCCCTCGAAAGTAGGTATATCTAATACATAAGTTAACATCGTCTCTAGCTCGTAAGGTCATGGAAGACAGGTTACCTACGAATGCCTCTATACTTAAGGCGTATGGAGATACCTACCTAGACCTAGATCATTTAACGTCTTGACGGGTTGGCATATATGTAGGTAGGTATAAGGTGATAGGTATGTAGGATACATACAGGCGGCCTTACGAAGTAGGTACCTCGTTATATAGATAGGTACCTGCCTGTACAGGGCAGGTCGGCCCCGGACGTCCCGGCCCCAACCTGCCACCTCGTGCCTGAAAACTGACCCGAGGTTGACGTTGTGCTTCTAGGTAATCAAGTCACATGCGTTGTATGACGTCACCGACTAACACTGTTGTTATTTATTCCTCCCCCTTGTAAAATGGCGATGTACGCCATTTTAGACCTACTTATCTGCGTAAATAATCGGAATATTTTTGTATATAAAAAATACTTCGAATCCTAACACGAGGTGCCCATGAGCACAGATCAACATATACAATAAAGCTGGTACGACGCTGGCGCGGACTACATTGGACGGGGTGAGCGAGCTTTGCAATCGCCATGTAGTTGAGACGCCTACACGTATAGCGTTGTTTCGATGGCTCTGGTGTGCCTGCGTTGGGCAGGCAAGGTATCGGTGAAATGAAGCGGGTATGGACATTCGGGCGGTTACAACATCATCACCTCTCGAGTAGTATCACTACTGATGCTGCCCCCCCCCCCTCCCCCCTCTGTAGTTAGCGTGACATACTATATCTACAACGAGACCGGGCCGGGCCGAGGCACTGCCGCCGAACAAGGCTAGGGCACCTAGATTATATCGATATTCAGAATCTTGATGTCCTCTTCGGGTTTCTCCTTGTAGGTCCGCACGTTCTCTATCTTATGGACCACGTCGAGGCCCTGCACCGCCCGTCCGAATATCGTATGCTTGTTATCCAGCCATGGCGTCTTTTCCGTGGTGATGAAGAATTGGCTGCCGTTCGTGTTGGGGCCTGCGTTTGCCATGCTGACCGTATAGGGCTTGTCGTGTTTGAGGGTGCTGAACTCGTCCTCAAACTCCTTACCCCATATACTCTCGCCACCGGTCCCATCGCCCAGGGGATCGCCGCCTTGGATCATGAACTTTCGAATCACCCGATGGAAAATTGTGTTGTTGTAGTAGCCACGCTTGCAATGCGTCACGAAGTTCTCAACTGCCTTTGGCGCAGCATCGGGGAAGAGACGGATGTGGATATCACCGAACGTTGTGTGGAGGACGGCCGCCGTGCCCGTCTCCGCACTCTTCTTCTGCGCCGCCGCCTTGGGATTCAGCATAGTCGGCCTCTCGTTTTGGACGTCTCGCTCGGACCGAGAGATCTCCTCGTCGTTTGTAAACATGTAAAAACGAGCCTTCCCCACGGCTGTCGAGAATAGGATTGGATCTCTCGCTTCCGATTCCTGCAGGAGAGGGTTGCTCGAAGCGGCCATCGCAACGGTTGTGACTCCTTTCTTTTGGGGCTGGCCTTGGTACATGGCGAGGTTGACCGGACGGACGTGCTCGTCTTTCCCATACACCTTGACGACCCTATTCGTCAGAGTATTTAACACTTTGACGCCAAGCATGGAGCCATATAGGATAAAGTGGCCCGACTCGTCGAAGATGACATTGGCCTTGTCCCGGAGAGAGGTGGATTCGATTTCGCGTTCCGCAGCAAGCCTCCTCCCAAAGTCGACATCGTCGAGCTTCTGCATAGCCGTCCCCGCTCGTTGCATCTCCTCTATGACCTCCAGCGACTCGTCGTAGGTTCGATATAGCTTTGCCGACGCAAACTCGAAGACTCGAATCCTGCGGTCGGGCATGGAGAAGGCGACGAACTGGTGGCCGGAGGGCGATATGCTCATGGAGACGGGCGTCGATTTTGCCTTCTTGAATTCGAACAGGTTGGTGGAGCTCTTATATTGGAAGACGTTATCCGGCTTCTCGTAGTTGGCGCTCGGCGACCAGTACTCAAGCATCCCATTGTCGTCGGCGGACACCACGCAGTCATAGGCGTCGTTGAAGGCCATTACGGATACGGGGCTTCTGTGGAGGCCCTTGATGGAATGTATCGGAGTTTGAGTTTCTCCTCGCCCGTCGTAGACATAAATCAGTGGCTTCGAATAGTCGGAAACGGCTAGGAGGGGGAGCGAAGCACCACGTTTATGCACCCAACAGACACACTTGGGCGGATAGTCGAGGGTGAGCATGGCGAGGAGATCAAAGGTGACGACATCGAAGATCTTGATAGTTTTGTCAGCCCCGGCCGTCGCGAAGCTTCGGCCATCATGGCTAGTTGACACCGACCGTACTTCGCCCTGGTGGGCCTTAAATTCCTTGACGAAATCAATTCCTTGCGCAGCCTTCTTCCAGAACTTGACGACTCCATCGGCAGAGGTGGTGATGAGGAAATCGGACCGCGTCACATTTACGAAGGATAGCTGCTCCTTGTGCATGAGAGACTTGGAATAGCGCGCAGATTTAGGCAAGGCGTCGATGTAGAGTTTTTCGTGCGGTAGAACACGTCGTTTCTTCTTGGGAGCGGCGGTGGTGGAGGGCAATTGGGGTCCCATGTCATCCTCATCGGAGGAGCTGTCTGTGGCTGGTCAGCAGATGTGAAATCGATACGAGAGTCCGGGTTTCGCACCATCGTGATTATTGCCCGCGAAATCAGCGTGGCTTCTCTTGTTATTGTTGTTGTTTACCTGGTCCATTTTCTAGAGGTGATGGCGCATAGCTCACGATTACAGCTCCTAACGGGTGTAGCGATAATTTGGCAGGCGAACGACCGATATAACTGCAGGCCCAGAGGAGGTTTGTCAGATGAAGGATGTTCTTAGTAAGCCTGCCTTAGGTAGCCTGCCTCGTAGTAAAGTTGGTGTTGGGGCAACAGGTCCAGTGGGAGACGGTGGAGCCACAGATAATACGAAGATTTTTAGCACTATTAATTCACACCTCTACATTGGCCTTGACAAAGCCAATATATATATATACCTAAATTGAAAAAGGAAGAAAGCCCCGGGGGCATATATCATACAATTCCGCGGGAGTTCTTGGCGGGACATTTGACAGTCCGTCGGGTGGCTGTTTTTATACCTACCTAAATACCTGCCTGTTCGGTATGGCCAATCAGCCACAGTCTTGAGTAGATTTCTTTGCTGTGCCTTTTTAATTCCTTGACAAGACTGACAAGAACAGCACTCCTCCCTTTTTACAATTTCTGAGACTGGACTGATCAGTGGAACAACGAATCTGACTCTCTCATAAGTACTTCCCTCCACAGCCAAAGGGGTACTGATCGGGAAAAGCCTTCCCAAGTCCTATGGCCTGCGGGCCTCCGGCGCTACACCTCCTAAATGCCCAGCTCTGGAATCTGGCCTCTCACCGCCCTACTACCACACTCTCCGCATGCTCCTACTTAGGCACCCTCTGATCAGAGGGATTCCAAGTGTGTGTATTGTGCGTGTGTGGCTGCCACCTCTTTAATAAGACAGCTTAGCAGCATTGTATCGATTAGAATATGCGTCTGTTTAGGCTATTGACATTGAAGTACGCTCATGGCCTTCAGACAACTCATCAACATAAGCCGAAGGGAGGGGAGTACCTGGATAAACACTCCCGGACGCGTTCGACCACATCACCTAGGTTCCCTGGTGGCCTCCCGCGTATTGTAGGAGTTGCGGTGTTGGTGCCAGAGACTGCAAGTGCTGCCAAGTTCAGGTTCGTATACAAGCTTGAAATAAATCCTCGGCATTGACCATGGGTGAGATAGAAAAGTGCCTCAAGGTCGAGACCTGTAAAGCTAAAGGCCGCGTCAATCCTGAGATCCACGATGCGGGTGGTATCTATTCGCAGGATTCCGGGGAACAGGGGATTAGCCAGCGCGGCGGCAAGATCGTTTGGACGGAGAGTAGGAATTCCACAATACAAATGTTACCTGATAATGGTCGAAAGTATTGCGGGACAAGAATTTGAGGTATTAGTGATCGGATAGGATTAATATAGGTACCGTAGATAGCTGTCCCATGCCTGATGCGGCTCAGATCATATAATATTGTAATCGACAAAATTTGTTCAATGTAAGTTGCAGCGCCCGGGGGTGAAGCTGACGACGGAGTTGTTGACGTATAATGAAGCATGTAGCTATGTCAACTTGAGGAAGTTCTTCTCTCAAGTGTAGGCTAATAGTCTCGAAGGGTCGTAGTATAGCTAATTCTAGGAGTATCAACCCGCGAGCCATTGATCCAGCCGTGCTTTAGGTCATGCCACTCAGAGTTAATCTTGCCAAATTCTCATGGAGAAGTTGCGGCTTCAGCATCACCCTCGTTGTCAGAAGCGAAAGAAAAACAAAAAGAAAAACTTTTCCTTGAATCACTGTTCCGAGTCGCTGGGAGAGTGCATGTTAAGCTCCAAAAGTCAAGGCATTCGCTGGCTTCCAGGTTCTGAGAGCAGAGAACAGCTTCCAGATTCGGTCTCCGATGATAGAGCTGTTAGATGATGCCCAGGGGTCTGACTCTTGCCACATCAGAAGTCTCCTGTCTCCTAGCTGGGCTTCTTTAGCATCTATCTGCAAAGAATGGCAGCTTTTTATTGAGAAGAGAAACCCCCATCGCCTCGAGTTACAGGTATCTTGCCTGGATGAATTTCCACGTATAGTCATTCTGCAGAGAGAGCTCGTTCATCGTATTCAGCTCCATACTGATCCACGAAGACATGCATGCCGATGTTGTGAATGGAATTGCCTCTGAAGCCAAGAGGCGGATCTCTGCAGGTAGAAACACCCGGGTTATGGCCCTTGTTTTTGTCGAGTTGCGGAGTACTGTTCCGTGCCTGGCGTCTGGTAATGCTGCACCTGTTAGCCGTGGTGGTAGAGGGCTGGTGTTTGGTGGCGAAAGAGAACGGTGATTTTAAGATGTAAAAAAGATTAATGAATGACATCTTCAGATTGCCCAGAAAACCACTAGACTTTTTTTTTTTCCAATCAGGTTATAAACCGTTGCGGGCGTCCTTCTGCGAAATGTGAAGAAGCTTGGTAAAAAAAATACCCGTAAATAATACCTACGTGTATGGAGAATGTAGTGCATAAAGAGTATTATGCTGGTTTTTAATTTTACGTGTACTATATACCGTGCCTAGCTGAGCGCATAAATTAGCTAGGCACCCCCGCCTGGGTTGTCAAACCCTGTTATCGGGTATGTGCTGCAGTGTCGTTGTCTTATCTGCGTAAGAGCGGGGTAAAACTCGGTAGGTACCCACCGTGTGCCTGTGAGGTACGAACATACCTACACATCCAAACCTCCTCGTAGGGGTCATTAGGTACCGAAAATACACCTCGAGGCACCCGGAGGAGGTAGGTACCTATCTCAACCACCTAAGGCATCTGCCGGTATCATTGCAGAACTCCACTCAGGGAGCCGCCCGGCCAGTTGTGCTGGGGTTTGCACCTACGTATATAGATAGGTATATACCTACGCAGGTAGGTACCTCCCTAGATAGGCGCTACAGGGTTATCTCCCCCCCCCCCCCGGGCTCGGTTCTAGGGTCGACTCGAGAGCTTCCGGGCTTTGTTGCACCCCCGGAATATACCTACCTATAAATCTCTGCTTACCGTCCGCTAGGCACTCGCTTAGCGTTACATACAGGTAGGTTGGGTGGGTACGGAGTACATACCTACGTACATGCTTCTCCCCCTTGTCGCTCTGCCGGCCTTATCTTGTATTCCATCAAGCTGGAGAGATAGATATAGTCTCGGTCTCCCCAAACCATCTACCAAGCCTGCCTGCCTACCTGCCTACCTCTCTCGTCCTCGACGAAGAAAGATAGACAAGGTCGACGAGCCACAGCCATACCTACATATCGCAGACGGCAACCGATTGGCACGCCCCTCCCCTCCTGTTCCCTCGTCACCCTCGTTGAGTAGGTACCTAACCTCGTTGCCGACCGAGGACGAGCGACGTCGTCGCATCATCATACCCAGTCCGTCAGCTTACCACTACCCGCTCGCCGTCTTCGTCTTCTATCGGTATTGGCCACCGTATAACAACCCATCCGCCTAACTGTTGCCTCTCGAGCTGAGAGTCCTGCATGTCGAATATGCGCCACAGTCACCGTTGGGACGAGGGATATTGTGCTCTTACAATTTCCCACACTTAGGCCGTCTGTTGCCAGTGAGAGTCGCCGGCGTATAATGCCACGCCCGAAAAAGCCCGGCGCACCGGAACCGAAACGGCGGAGTCGAAATGGATGCTGGTATGTGACGCATAGCCACTCCCATCCGCCCTGCCCCGGTCGAGCTAACCCTGCCAAGGCCGTGTAAGAACCGCAAGATCAAGTGTGGAGAGGAGCGCCCCAGTTGCTTGAAGTACGCCAACCATCTATTCATCTCCTTTCCACCCCAGACGCCCCATCCTCTCCAGCGGGACCGTCCCAGCTAACCCGTGTTTGCCATTGCCGTCATTTTGAAAGCTGCCAAAAAACAGGCGAGACATGTGACTACAGCATCCGTCTAAACTGGGAGGGCCGGAGAGGAAAGCGGCCCGAGCCCGAGATCGCCGACTTCGGCCGGGAAGTCCTACCAACACCCTTACCCGCTAAGGGCTTCAAGCTAGTCCACCAGCATCCTCTGTCTGATGCGCCCGGAGGCCGGAGGCTCGAACCCTTGACTGGCCCGGCAAGCCAGCCCAGGGTCGAGCGCAGTGGGGCAATGCTTCTTCAGACCGCGGTGTCCTTAGGAAACCCGTCCTCGGTGTCGCCATCTACGAACGTCGCCGATGTAGAGTTCTCCCAACCCGCTCGCAAACGCGCCAAGTTGAAGTCGGCCATTCACTCGCCCGACTCGAAACCTGTACACCTGGCTAGCCACAGGCATAACTCCGCAGCTAGTTCGACCCTGGATTCAAGCGTTGAATCTTTCAGGTTCACCATCGGCTCCGGTCTGTCAGCCAGCTCGCCACTGACCCCCACCACCTCTTCCACCTACAGCGACGATGACCATCGTCACACAAGTCGAAGGCTTTCCGTCAATTCTCTCTTATCGGCACCCCCGGGCCCTTTGTTTTTCCAGGATGAACATGCTACCCGAGCGAGGGCCGGTCTACCGCCGATAGACACTCGAGCACGTTTGCCGACGGAAACGGCCTACTACGGTATTGATCGAGGCTTTCCCGATCATGATATGGGGAAGAATGACGACATGAATTCCATTAGCGGATCGTCGCCGCTACTCCAACGCGAATTTATAGACGCGCCCTTCGAGGAAACTAATGACTATGTGGTCTGGAACGAGTTCGGGTTTGGAGTAGAGACCAATGAGCTCAGCAGTGAAGAGGGTGGATATTATTCCAAACCTGTGTCGATATGCATCCCCTGCAGCCTCGAGCCACTCCCGTCGAGGTAAGTATACCTGATCCATTCTGACGAGGGCTATACATATAATGGCGTACATATTAATGTCATATCTTTCTCAGGCTCCTTGAGAACCCGATGAACCTTCTTGTGAGTAGACCCGTCCTAGAATGTCCCAGTGGTGTCTAATCATCGGTAGTATTTCGTAAGTATTTGCCTTCGAATCGAATGCCGAAACCTGCCGCTCACCATCGATGGCCAGCATCATTTCTTGAATCATACCGCTCGGGGTAAGCCAGCATCTTAATCCCCTTTGAAGTCGGGTTTAATATTTTCTACTAACCTCGTTTAATCCTGCAAGTTCTTGTTCCCTATGATGATCCTCACGCCAACCCCTTTCGCACCATCCTCCCCCAGATGGCCGTGAAGAACGACAACTTGTTGGCGCTGCTGCTTGCGTACTCAGGTAAGAAGGCAGTCTTTCCTGATTAGCGCACGCCTGCTTAAACTACCCCGATAGCCTCACATAGGGCACGTGTTCTTAATCACCCAGAGCCCTCGATAAGGATCGCTTTCTGGGTAGACGGCACATTTCCCGCGCTTCGGCGCGCCTTAGACGACCCGGACAAAAACTTCTCAAATGCGAATCTTGCAACGGCTATCATGTTGGCCTCCCTTGAGATAATTTCCCCGAAGATATTTGGGTGCGATATTCCGTGGCAGAAACACCTGGGGCTTGCTAGAGAACTTATCACCGCACGCCCGGGTGGCCTTCGTGGACTGCAGTCTAACTTCCGCAACGACCCGGTGTGCTCGTTTCTCTGGAGTTGGGCAGCTTATCTCGACGTCATAGGGAGTCTGAGCGGGGGCCCCAAAGAGTCCTCGTCGGCCTGGATATTCGACTACGAAGTAGACGATATCCTCGACGGCTATGACGAGATTGACTGTATCATGGGCTTCACCACGCGATGCGTGTATCTTCTGGCCAAGATTGCTGACCTAGCTAGGAAATGCGATGCGGAGCGCATTAGAGACGACCCCGATGAGAAATACGAGTGGGAGCCGAGCGTGGATATCAACGACCAAGCTTCCAAGCTCGAGACAGCCGTCAAGGAGAGCATGCTCCAGTCCCCCGTGCCCTGTAAGCACATCCACAAGAAAGGGGACGTGGAGAAGTGGGATAGGCGTGAGATGGAAGCGACTAACGAGGCCTTTCATTGGGCTGGGCTTGTACATCTCTACCGGAGAATCATGGGGAAGGCGTCCGAAGATGGCAGCGTCCAGATGGCCGTGCAAAGGATCGTCGACTGTCTCGGTCGTATCCGACCAGGTGGGACGGCGGAGTCGTGCCTGTTGTTTCCTATGTTTACCGCGGGATGCGATGCCAAGGACGAGGGGCAGAGACGGCTCATTCTTACGAGATTCAAGACCGCCGAGAATCACGGGATGACTCAGGCACGTTCTCGCACTCTACCTACCTAAACCGCCCCCCTTCTTCTAACAGGTCTTCCCTTCAGATACATAACGCGCGCCGACTGATGCAAAAGGTCTGGGAGACGCAAAGACCTTGGGAGACGTTGGTAAGCACGGAATTTATTGGATGATGTTCCCAGCAAACCGGGTCATATCATGGTAGTGCCTATGACCGGACCCTCTTCCAGATGGCGACAGCACGACACCCCGCCGCAGTGAACAGTGGAATGTTTTTGAGTAACTATCGCTTCGCACGAGGACACGCACTAAATACAAGTCCTATAGCTAGCTACTCCTGGATTCGGTTGGCACGCTGAGAGCACCTGTGGCGGAATCATTCTTGTATAAGGACTTACCTGATAATCACAACTACCCACCGGTCTAGCACTCGCGGTGCGGGGTTTGGTAGACGGTGCTGTCCCTCAACCCCCGCACGGGGCTGGATTTCGGAGAGGATGTTGAACGCCCACTTTCCCCGACGAGAAGGCCCATCGTGAGGTTCGGCACTCTTAGGTCAGGATAGAAAATCGCGCGAGGATTTCTTGAGGTTACGGTTACATTTACGGCTACACTGGAAAGGAGAGACAACCTAATCCTGCTATGAACGACGAAATTCCTCAATTATCTATAACTTTCGGCTACATTTGACCTTACTTAGATTTGATTTCAACCTATTTATTTTCACGCTTCTATCTCGTGCTCCTTTTCTCCTTTTCTTAAGCGCACAACTACTAGATCAGCGGCCATCCAAAACTTGAAAGAAGAAAATAACCTAAAGCTCTGTGGAGTTGTGCTCATATGATCCTTTGCATCTAGAAAACCCTAAACCCAGCTGTACCGTCTCAGACTATTAGTATTTGTCCAGTTAGGGTTCCTAATCTAATAGGCGAAATACTTACCATAAAGGCAGGGGTCTATCGAGAATAGGTATGTCTTTAATAACTATACAGTATCTATATTACTATAAGTATATATTTAATTTACGTATTTTATTTCATAATGAGTACATAATTAATTAATATTGTAGTAGTGCGGTGGATCTAGGCTCCGTAGCCTTTTAGATATGTATTTATCCTATCTGGAAGATAGTTATAATACGTTAAACTCCCTGTTATGCTGATTAATGAACAGGAGCAGCGTGGGCACGCTGACGGAGGCACGAAACAAGGACTGCCCAACTGCCAACAACTGGCCCAGTGCCGATCAACCAAGATCATAGCTGTAAACAGCTGTAATCGGTTGATCGGCCAGCTGAAACGGCAGCTGGGAAAGGGAACTAGAAAAGGGCAACGAGGATCGCGAGAAAAGACATAGCAAGAAACGAGTGAATGGCTGTAGGTCGTGATGTCTACAGGTCTAAGTCTAGCTGATGAAAATATGAGTGCGCGACCCATATAAATAGACATCGAAAAGGCTACGTGGCCTAGATCCACCGCACCACTACATTAATTGCAGGGTTAAATACCTCTATAAATACCGCTGTAAATACCCTTGTAAAGGGGTGTCATTTAGAGGAAACTTTATTTTTATTAGCTGAAAGTTCATATACGCTGTTTTAATTAGTTAAAAGTTCATACAATCTATTTAAAAGAAATGCATCTAAAAAACTACAGTATACGCATCTATCTATTTACCTACGTATTTAATCTTATTTCCTACCTATTTTAATCCGGTTCATATTATAGTGGTGCGGTAAGACATGCCCTCTTAATATATTACGTGATATACTACGATAGGCCTTATGCCTATATAGAGTAACTATAGCTCCCGTAAGTACGGGATATAGGATACTTATTATTTAGTTTATTACCTAGCTAGATTACTATCTTTGCTATTTTTTTGCTTTAATTAAAGATTCGTTTTTGCCATTGGATTCGTCGTTTTCCGATTAATATATATATCTTAGTTATAGGCGCTTAAGTTACTTCGTCGTACCGTTATAACCGAATAAATAACTTTTACGTTTTGCTTCTTTTCTTCCCTTACCTCTTATACCTTCGGGCTAGCGACTATTATATCTCTACGATTAAAGGATATAGCTAAGATACGATAATTATATTAAATTCCTTACCTTTCGATTAATATAGCGATATTAATTTCATTTATCCTAGACCATCGTACGTATTATAATCTTCGATAGAATATACTTTCGAGTAAACCTATCCGGGTCTTTAGTATCGCGTACGCTTTACTCCTTCTTAGTAGCGATTACCTTATAACTTTTTCGATCCCTTAACCTTTAATCTACGGAATTTCTATTACGTTATTAGGATTTAAAGGATACCGATCGCTATCGGCGCCGCTATTTAACCCGCGAAGTAGCCCGCGTTTTACGTTAAATAAAATATCCCGCTTTATAGTTATTTATTAACTATAAGGAGGTACGTATAAGCCTAGGAACTTTTATAACGATACTATTATTATTAGGATAATACCTAGCCCTTAATACTTATAACGCTAATAAACTATCGATACTACGATATAATACGACGACTAAACCGCGTTTATACCGATTAAGATATCCCTCGTATAGTTATTTATTTACTATACGGAGGAACCCGTAAAACCTAAGAAAACTTTCGTCGTAATACTACCGCTACTAGGGATCGCATTTAGCCCTCGATATTAACCGCTTCTTCGAACCGCTAATAATATAGTATATCTCGTACGAATAAATAAAGCTTATAACGATTAGGGTAGCCCCTTTATAATTATTTACCTACTATATAAACTAAACGTATAAGCGCCTTAGTATAAATTACGATAACTTATACGACCCGCTACTCCTTTATTAATACTAAAGGCGGATAAAGGCTAATAGTAATTATACCTTAACCGACCTTACGATAGCTTCTTTTTCCTTCTAAACCTATTAATCGATATAAACTAAATATATAGATATTAATAACTTATTATACTAAAGGCATTTTAAGATACTTAGGCGTAGCGATTCGACGATATAATATACGATATAATATAGATATTTATATTAATAATATAAATAAAATTAATAAACTAATAATTACTAGTAACCGATAGTTTTAAAAAGAACTAGGAATTAATATTAATAAAATTACGTAGATATAAAGGATTAAGGAAACGGAACTAAAGTCGAGCTAATAAATATACCTATATATAAATTAGTCCTATATTACTAACTAATAATTAGTATAGCGAAAAGTACTAACATAGGCGTAAAACGACGCCTAGCGGTAATACCGCTAATACTATTAAATAGTTCTCGTTAAATCGAAACCGGCCTATAGCTATAATTAGTATCGTATTTAACGCGATCCTTTACTCGGGATTTATCCCTTATACGTATTACCTTAACGAAGGTTATACGTTAAGAGTTTTAAACCTTAATAAGAGGAATTATCGTCGACTTATTTATAATAGTTAAATTATTAATCTAAGGAATACGTATCGTACTTTAATTAGGCGTTAGCCGATTAGAAAAGCTCGTATAATACTCGGACCCTATCGATCGGGATAGTATAATAAATAGTAATATATCTATACTAAAGGAAAAGTATTAGGATATAAATAATAATTATTATACCTTTATCCTTATATTAAATAATAAAACCCTTATTACCTTCCTTTTTATTTTATACTTCGTATCGATAAACTAAACGGAGTCCGTAGCTAGGAAACGGAGTAAATCGTCGTTAGGACCCGAAGTAATAAAGACTAAGCTATTAATAAAAACCTTAAGAGTCGATATTAGCTTTCCGTTCCTATATCCGCCCGAAGATTAAGAGAACGACGATAAAACTCTTATTTAACTACCCCTTACCCGCGGCTCTATATTTATCCCGCTAATCCTTATGGTATTATCTTAAAATAATAATAACGGGACCTTTAATAGTTAAAATATACCGATAGTTACCCCGATTATCGTAATACTAGCCATTAGGTTTCCTAACCCTACCGATTATTTTAGGCTTAAGTTTAACGAATATAACGTAACCTAGTAACTAAAGAAGGTAAATCGATTATTTAACCGCTACCGTATAAGCGACGACGATAAAATTAAGGAGATCGGCGAATAAACTACGACTAAGATTATTAGGGAGCGTATTAACGATGTTACGAAGGATTAAACGATCTAAAGAGTTATCGTTATAGTCCTAAAATACCGTTTTAGGATTACCGATAAACTAAGCTAAATTAACGTTAAACGTAAACTCGTATAACTAAAACGAAGCAACGTAATTAACGATCCTAAAGCGATCTTTACGTATCTTATAAACTATAAACGTCTTTCTAAGCTTATAAACGATAACGGAAAGCTTCCTTAGAAAGTAGGATACCTAACCGATAAACTCCGGATATCTCTAATTATAAAGTTCTATAAAACGGAAGACTATAATTATAATAGGATCGGAAATATCGATTACCGGACTCTTTATATTTAGCTTTATAAGTAAGCGGAACGTCGTATAGTAATATAAATTACCGATAAGGCTTAAGCCGAAGAACGACGATAGTAAAAAACGGTAACTTTCGAAAAACCCGAGAAGCTTATAATATAGATAGTTTAACGATTAACGACTCTTAGCCTTTAGATACCTTTATTACCGCCTCCCTCGTAGCCTAAACCTTTTTACGGCTACCTAAGTATTAGTTAAGAAGCTAATATATAGGCCTTTTACGACCGATTTAACGCTCTAGAGATAAAGATAACTTCGTAGAACTACCGTTAAAATAATAGCTCTTATAGCCTTAAGGGTACGTATAACGCCGATTAATAATATTAATAGGAAAACCCGTTCTTAGTAAACGCGGTTCGGAACTTAAATCTTTATAACCTATAAACTAACGGAAGGACCTTAGTAAGCTTTAAACGTAATATCATATTAAACTACCGAGGCATACGTAATAAGATTTTATTAACTTAAATAAATAACTATAAGGAATTCGAATGCTAGTTTTATAATACTTTCGATCGGCTTTATAACTATAGCCGCTACTCGCTATTAATAAATATAACCTAGAATCGGTTCTACTATAGAAATAGTAAGCGATTATATTACTTCGAGAACGGAAACCTAAATAAGCCGGAATTAATATTAATCCTAGGATCGATTATTACCTAAGCTAAGCGTAAAGGAGAACCGATCGCTTATTATATCTTATTTTACGTATATTAAAGTAAGAAATCTCTAGAATAAGTACGTAGGATAATATATTATTATTTAACCGAAAAGCTAAAGCTTATATTCCTCGACTTACGATACTTTAAAAGTAAGGAAGCAATATTAAAATAAGAAGAGATACTAAGAGCTATATCGGAAATTAACGTTATTTAGATAGTCGAACGTAAATATAACTACGAATTATACGAAACGAAAATCTTAGGTTATAATTAAACCAAGGGTCTTATCGACGACGAAGGTATCTATCATTATAAGGATGCCATTAAAACGGACCTAGTCGAAGTTAACGTAATTAAGCGAGCTAGAGGTCCTAACGGCGAATATATCGAAAGAGAAGTACCCGATTAAGAGGATATAGAAGTTCTATCGTTATAGCTTAAGCGTAAACCGACGAAAGCCGGTAAGAATATTACTTCGAATACGAACGACTTAGCTAGGAAGGCGAAGACTATTAACGAATTATTAAGAGAGTTTTAGTTAAATAAAATTAATAAGAATAATAAGAAACGCTTCGAAGTTTCGTAAGACGATTTAATTAAGTTTATACCCGGGTTTTCGGAATAAATAATTAAATACTTTACGATACGCGTTATAAAGATTAACGAAGGTTAGCCTAAGGTTATTAAGATTATAAAGGAATAGGTATAAAAGGATCGGGAAGAAAGCGTTAAAATACCTAACGTACCGTAAACTACCGCCCCGTTTATTAACCCTTTAAGTAGAATAACGGTAAATTCCGTTATCGTAAAGGATACTAAAAACTATATCCGGCCTTTCCTTAAGCTAGTAATTAACGTAAGACCTAACGGAAACGAAGCTCTCGTATCTACGGTAATCGATATAAGGACGTAGTCTAACATAATCGTAAAAAGCTATATAAAAAAGTAGCGTTTCCTTATAACCGGTACTAAAGCGATATAGCGAGGTTTTAAATCCTCTATAAAGACCCTATATATAGGAATAATCGACGGTCTTATTTAACTTATCGATTACTACTTTCGCTTACCGATCTACGTCGTTAAAAATAGGTTTATTAATTACCCCTTATTACTTAATATAAACTTTATTTTCTAGTCCCGTATGAAACTCGAATTCGACGGAAGTATCTTTATAGGAACCGTTAACTTTAGCTCGGCCCGGATAATAATTCCTCTCGTTATTAACTTAAAAAGCGATACGCTACTAAGCCTTATATTCGGCGATTAAGAAAACTAAATACTATTAATACCTTAGGCCGCTTTAATAACGTATATAGGCCTAAAAACGCGTTCCTAGCCGAATAATTAAAAACCGACGCTAACCTTTAAGTCAAAATTAATTATACCCGCCTTTATAACGACGATATAGAGGTAATACTTATTTCCGAAGCTAAGGATTCGTCGGCTCTCGAACTTAATTTAAATAAAGGAAATAAGGCGATCGTTAAATTAAGCGACGAAGAATTCCTCTACGTCTTTAATAAAGCCGTTACGAAGGTAATTCGATATACGACGTAAGAATCGAAATAATATAAGCGAAACCTAGCCCCTATTTCGGAATTAGCTTACTAAGCTAAACGTACGTTTTTAATTAATACTATATATAAGCCTAAGTCGCGTAAAGTTTAACCCGTAGATAACGTACCGTTAAACGGTTAAATACCGTTAGGAATATTCGATTAAAAGGATTAGGTAATAAAGGAAGTTAAATCGAAGTACGAACCGCTAAAGGTATTATAGCGCGATAAACCCTATAAGAATATTATACTAAGATTCGTTAGTAACCCCCGAGGTATTAAATTAATAACGGAAAGATTTAACGCTATTAAAGTAGGTTTATTAGATATAGAATTAACCGATTAAAAGAAAGACGTACTTATTAAGATCCTATACCGAAAAGAAATGGCCCTAGCCTAGGATTTCTTTAAAATCGGGAAAATCCGACCTAAGGTTTACTCCGACTATAAGATTAGGACGGTACTATATAACGCCTAGTAAGCTAAGGATATCCCTATCTTAATACCCCTTAAGAAACGAATAATCGAAGTCTTACGTATACGATTAAAGAACGGAATCTTAGAAGAGAGTTACGGTCTTTATCGAAATACGTAATTCGTAGTCGAAAAAAAAGATAGTAGTTTACGACTTATTAACTTTACGATAAAACTTAACGCTTAGATTATTCGCGACGCCTTCCTATCCCGAAATAAAGACTTCTTTACCTAAGAATTCGCTATATATTTAATCCTTATAGTCGTCGACTTTTTCTCTAGGTACGACTAAGTAACGCTAACGGAAACGAACCGTAACCTAACTACGTTCGTTACTTTTATTAGCCTTTTACGTATAACGACTTTACTATAAAGCGCGACGAACTTAATTACCGCTTTTTTCCGAGCCGTTATACGAATTCTTTACGATTTAATTTCTATTAAGTACAAGCCTTTCTTCGATAACGTTAGTATTAAAGGGCTAATATCGAGATACGATAACTAAGAAGCTTTTCCGGGAATACGACGCTTTATCTTAAAGTATTTAGAGAATATCGACGCCGTCCTTTTAAACTTCGAATTAGCCGGTATTATTACTAGCGTTATTAAGTCTACTTAGTATAAAAATAATACGGTAATCGTTAGATATTTATACGGTATAAACGATAAGAAGCCCTCGGAAGCGAAGATAATTAAGATCTTAAAGTAAAAGTTATATAAGAATATAAACGAAATAAGGTCTTTTATCGGTATTACGGTTTTCTTTAGAATATAAATCGATTATTACGCTATAATCGCTAAACTCCTCTTAATATTAATACGTAAAAGAATATACTTTATTTAAGGTATCGATTAATAATATATTATAGATTCGCTTAAGATTATTTTTATTAACGTACCGGTATTAATTATTTTAAACTATATTATCGAATAGTTAATCCGAGTAAAAGTCGACGTATTAAGAAACGGTTAAGGCTACGTATTAGGTTAGGATAATAATAAAGGTAATTTTAAACCTTCGAGATACGAATTAAGAATCTAAAGAAGGGCGGAATTAAATTACGACGCTACGAAACGAAAGTATCTAAGAGTCGTTAAGTCCTTACGACGGTTTCGAAACTACCTTTACGGCATTTACTTCGTACTTAAAACCGACGTTAAAGTATTAATCGCTTAACTTAACGACGGATTCTTTAGTTTCCCGGGCGCTATCCTTATTAAGTAAATAACTTATATTAAGATATTTAGCTTCGATATTTAGCATATACCCGGTAAGAGATATTCCGTTACGGACGGTTTCTTACGTAAACCTAGCGGCCTAAGTAACGATAATAACGATTAATAGGAAGGCGATATAAAGGACTTTATTAATATATAGCTTAATATAATATACGCGAATATAGTCGTATTACTTAACGTCGCTAAGTAATCTAGCGATAAAGCCCTATCGTTATAACCGCCGGAAGAATAGTCGATAAAGTCGTAAGAAATAATAACGTTTCTTACGCGATTTTAATTACTTAGCCGATTAAGAGATAACCGATTAATAGGATATTAAAAGCGGTAGACCCGGTTTAAAAAGGAAGCGTTTAAATACGTCGTTTCGGAAGGTATCCTATAGAGGAAGCCTAAGAAGTATAAGGACATACGACGAATTATCGATTAAGAGAAACTACGTAAAGCTATAATTAAGGATTACTACGAGGATTTCGGCTATAGGGAACGTACTTCGACCTACGATCGGATAGCTAGACTATATTACTAGCGCGGTATATTCGAATACGTCGCCCGAGAGGTTAAATCGTATCCTAAATACTAAAAAGAAAATAATACCCGGAAAGTCGATCCCGTTTTATATAACGAACTAATTAACGTTCTTACTTATTAGGTAATAAACGTATAATATATATTAATAAATAACGGATTTATCGTAATAATCGAAGTACGAAACGAATTATCCGGTTTCCTCGAAGCCCGAACTATTAAAAAGATAGATTCTAAAACGATCGCTAAGTTCCTTTAGGAGTAGATATTCTTATAGTACGGCGTATCCTTAGTAATTAAATATAATAATAGTTCCGAAAATAAAAAGGAGGTCCGTAAAATAATAAAGCTAATCGGTACTAGAGTTAAAGTCGGTATTACCTATTTCCCGTAATCCTAAGGTATAATCGAGGTTAGGTATAAAGTAATTCGCGGAAGCCTTATGAAAGGTATAAACGGTAGCGATCGGAAGTAAACGAACTTATTAAGGGTAATTATATAAGTAAATAAAACCTCGACGTATTTATACGGAATATCGCTATACGAATTAATATACGAACGTAAGGCTATTATTCCGATAGAAATCGTTATTCTAACCTAGCGTATTATAAATTAAAAGAATATCCCGGACCGAGAATCGCTTTTAGCTATACGCGTACGATTAATCGAGAGACGTTAGGAAGATATATTAACCGTAGCTAAGATTCTAGCGATTAAATATAAGGAAGTTACCCGGTATTAGGACGAAAAGAACGCTTACCGGATACGAAAAGAGCCCCTAAAAACCGACGACCTCGTATTATTATATAATACGTTACGATATATAAATAAGTCGATAGTCGTAAAATTAAAGTACTATTAAAAGGAACCGTACTGTAGTAGTGCGGTAAGACATGCCCTCCTAATGCATTACGTAATACGCTACGATAGGCCTTATACCTATATAGAGTAACCATAGTACCCGTAAGTACGGGATATGCTATGCTTATTATTTAGTTCATTACCTAGCTAGATTACTATCTTTGTTATTTTTACCTTAATTAAAGATTCGTTTTTACCGTTAGATTCGTCGTTCTCTAATTAGTATATCTATCTTAGTTATAGGCGCTTAAGTCGCTTCGTCGTACCGCTATAGCCGAATAAGTAACTTTTACGTTTTATTCCTTTTCTCCTTTTACCTCTTATACCCTCGGGCTAGCGACTACTATATTTCTACGACCAAGGGGCATAGCTAAGATACGATAACTACATTAGATTCCTTGCCTTTCGATTAATATAGCGATATTAGTTTTATTTATCTTAGACTATCGTACGTACTATAGTCTTCGATAGAGTATACTTTCGAGTAAACCTATCTAGGTTTTTAATATCGCGTACGCTTTACTCCTCCTTAATAACGATTACCCTATAACTTTTTCGATCCCTTAACCTTTAATTTACGGAGTTTTTATTACGTTATTAGGATTTAAAGGATACCGATCGCCGTCGGCGCCGCTATTTAACCCGCGAAATAGCCTGCGTTTTACGTTAAATAAAGTATCCTACTTTATAGTTATTTATTTACTATAAGGAGGTACGTATAAGCCCGGGAACTTTTATTACGATATTATTACTATTAGGATAGTACCTAGCCCTTAATACTTATAACGCTATTAAGCTATCGATATTACGATATAATACGACGACTAAACCGCGTTTATACCGATTAGGATATTCTTTATATCGTTATTTACCTACCTATACGGAAAAATCCGTAAAACCTAAGAGAACTTTCGTCGTAATATTACCGCTACTAAGGATAGTACTTAGCCCTCGATATTAACCGCTTCCTCGAACCGTTAATAATATAGTATATTTCGTACGAGTAGATAAAGTATATAGCGATTAAGGCAGCCCCCTTATAGTTATCTATTTACTATATAAATTAAACGTACGAACGCCTTAATATAAATTACGATAACCTATACGACCTGCTATTTCCTTATTAATACTAAAGGCGGATAAAGGCTAATAGTAATTATACCTTAACCGACCTTACGATAGCTTCTTTTTCCCTCTAAATTTATTAATCGATATAAATTAAATATATAGATATTAATAACTTATTATACTAGAGGTATTTTAGGATACCTAAGCGTAACGATTCGACGATATAGTATACGATATAATATAGATATTTATATTAATAATATAAATAGGATTAATAAACTAATAGTTACTAGTAACCGATAGTTTTAAAGAGAATTAGGAATTAATATTAATAAGACTACGTAAATATAAAGGATTAGGGAAACGGAATTAAAGTCGAGCTAATAAATATACCTATATATAAGCTAGCCTTATATTATTAATTAATAGCTAGTATAGCGAGAAATATTAATATAGGCGTAAAACGGCGCCTAGCGGTAATACCGCTAATACCATTAAATAACCCCCGTTAAATCGAAACCGGCTTATAATTATAACCGGTATCGTATTTAACGCGATCCTTTACTCGGGATTTATCCCTTATACGTATTACCTTAACGAAGGTTATACGTTAGGAGTTCTAGACCTTAATAGGAGGAATTATCGTCGACTTATTTATAATAATTAAATTATTAATCCAGGGAATACGTATCGTACTTTAGTTAGGCGTTAGCCGATTAAAGAAACTCGTATAGTACCCGGATTCCATCGATCGGGATAGTATAATAAATAATAATATACCTATATTAAAGGAAAAGTATTAAGATATAAATAATAATTATTATATCTTTACCCTTATGTTAGATAATAAGACCCTTATTATTCCTTTTTTTACTTTATACCTCGTACCGATAAATTAAACGGAATCCGTAGCTAGGAAACGAAGTAAATCGCCGTTAGGACCCGAAGTAATAAAAATTAAACTACTAATAAAAACCTTAAGAGTCGATATTAGTTTTCCGTCCTTATATCCGCCCGAAGAGGAGGAGGACGACGATAAAACTCCTACTTAACTACCCCTTACCCGCGGTTTTATACTTATCCCGTTAATTCCTATAGCATTATCTTAAAATAATAATAACGGAACCTCTAGTAATTAGAATATACCGGTAGCTACCCCGATTATCGTAATATTAGTTATTAAATTTCCTAACCTTATTAATTACCCTAGGCTTAAGTTTAATAAATATAATATAATTTAATAGCTAAAGAGGGTAAATCGATTATTTAACCGCTACCGTATAAGCGACGACGATAAGATTAAGGAGATCGGCGAATAGATTACGATTAAAACCATTAGGAAACGTATTAACGACGTTGCGAAGGATTAAACGATCTAAAGAGTTATCGTTATAGCCCTGAAGTACCGTTTTAAGATTACCGATAAACTAGGTTAAGTTAACGTTAAACGTAAACTCGTATAGTTAAAACGAGGCAACGTAATTAACGATCTTAAGGCGATCTTTACGTATTTTATAAACTATAAACGCCTTTCTAAGCTCGTAAACGATAACGGAAAGCTTTTCTAAAAAGTAAGATACCTAACCGATAAATTCCGGATATCCCTAATTATAAAGTTCTATAAAACGGAAGACTATAATTATAATAAGATCGGAAATATCGACTACCGGACTCTTTATACCTAACTTTATAAGTAAGCGGAACGTCGTATAGTAGTATAAATTACCGATAAAGCCTAAGCCGAAGAACGACGATAATAAAAAACGGTAACTTTCGAAGAACCCGAGAAGCTTATAATATAAATAATTTAACGATTAACGACTTTTAGCCTTTAGATACCTTTACTACCGCTTTCCTCGTAGCCTAAACCCTCTTACGGCTACCTAAGTACTAGTTAGAAAGCTAGTATATAAGCCCTTTACGACCGACTTAACGCTCTAAAGATAAAGATAACTTCGTAGAACTACCGTTAAAAGAATAGCTTTTATAATTCTAAAGGTACGTATAACGCCGATTAATAATATTAATAGGAAAACCCGTTCCTAGTAAACGCGGTTCGGAACTTAAGTCTTTATAACCTATAAATTAACGAAAGAACCTTAGTAAGCTCTAAACGTAGTACTATATTAAATTACCGAGACATACGTAGTAAGATTTTATTAACCTAAACGAATAACTATAGGGAATTTGAATATTAGTTTTATAATACTTTCGATCGGCTTTATAACTATAGCCGTTATTCGTTACTAATGGATATAACCTAGAATCGGTTTTACTATAGGAATAATAAGCGATTATATTACCTCGAGAACGGAAACCCGGATAAACCGGAATTAATACTAATTCTAGAATCGATTATTACCTAAGCTAAGCGTAAAGAAGAACCGATCGCTTATTATATTTTATTTTACGTATATTAAAGTAAGGAATTTCTAGAGTAAGTACGTAAGATAGTATATTATTATCTAACCGGAAAACTAAAGCTTATATTCCTCGACTTACGATACTTTAAAAGCGAGGAAGTAGTACTAAAGTAGGAAGAAATACTAAGAGCTATATCGGAAATTAACGTTATTTAGATAGTCGAACGTAAATATAGCTACGAATTATACGAAACGAGGATCTTAGGTTATAATTAAACTAAGGGTTTTATCGACGACGAAGGTATTGTAGTAGTGCGGTAAGACATGCCCTCTTGATATATTACGTAATACGCTACGATAGGCCTTATGCCTATATAGAGTAACCATAGCTCCCGTAAGTGCGGGATATGCTATACTTATTATCTAGTTTATTACCTAGTTAGATTACTATCTTTATTATTTTTACCTTAATTAAAGATTCGTTTTTACCATTAGATTTATCGTTTTCCGATTAGTATATCTATTTTAGTTATAGGCGTTTAAGTTACTTCGTCGTACCGCTATAGCCGAATAAGTAACTTTTACGTTTTGTTCCTTTTCTTCCCTTACCTCTTATGCCTTCGGACTAGCGACTACTATATCTCTACGACTAAGGGATATAGCTAAGATACGATAACTACATTAGATTCCTTACCTTTCGATTAATATAGCGATATTAGTTTTATTTATCTTAGACTATCGTACGTATTATTATTTCCGATAAAGTATACTTTCGAGTAAACCTATCTAGGTCTTTAGTATCGCGTACGCTTTATTCCTCCTTAGTAACGATTACCTTATAACTTTTTCGACCCCTTAACCTTTAGTTTACGGAGTTTTTATTACTTTATTAGGATTTAAAGGATATCGATCGCCGTCGGCGCCGCTATTTAACCCGCGAAGTAGTTCGCGTTTTACGTTAAATAAAGTATCCCGCTTTATAGTTATTTATTTACTATAGGGAGGTACGTATAAGCCCGGGAACCTTTATTACGATACCATAGCCGCTAGGATATTATTTAGTCCTTAATATTTATAACGCTAATAAGCTATCGATATTACGATATAATACGACGACTAAACCGCGTTTATACCGATTAGGATATTTCTTATATTATTATTTACCTACCTATAAGGAAGTATCCGTAAGCTTAGGGAATTATCGTCGTAATATTACCGCTACTAGGGATAGTACTTAGCCCTCGATACTAACCGCTTCCTCGAACCGCTAATAGCATAGTATATTTCGTACGAGTAAATAAAGCTTATAGCGATTAAGGCAGCTCCTTTATAATTATCCATTTACTATGTAGACTAAACGTACGAACGCCCTAGTATAAATTACGATAACCCATACGACCCGCTACTCCCTTACTAATACTAAAGGCGGATAAAGGCTAATAATAATGTAGTGGTGCGGTGGATCTAGGCCACGTAGCCTTTTCGATGTATATTTATATGGGTCGCGTACTTATATTTTCATTAGTTAGACTTAGACCTATAGATATTACGACCTATAGCCATTTATTCGTTTCTTGCTATGCCTTTCTAGCCCTCCTCCTTTTCCCGTTTCTAGTCTTTCCTTTTCTAGCTGCCGTTTTAGTTGGCCGATTAACCGATTATAGCTATTTATAGCTATGATCTTAGGTTGATCGGTACTAGGCTAGTTATTAGTAGTTAGGTAGTCCTTTTCGTGCCTCCGTTAGCGTGCCTACGCTGCTCTTGTTTAATGGCGACTACCTAGTAGCTCGAACCTTACCTTAGCCTTAGGAGTAACCTTTTACGACCGTTTTTATAGTTATTAGGTTTAGGATTCGTCGATTAAGAGATTCCCTGATTTTTAGTTAATTAGGAGCTATTTTCGTGACTCCAGAGCCGTTTTTTCGTAGCTTTTGGCTTTTAAGCCTTTTTAGGTGGCTGGATTAATAGGAAGGGTAGATAACCATAGCGATCATTAATAACTACGCCCTCTTATTAGCTTTTAATTAGCTTACCTAAAAGCTTATTCGCCGATTAGTAGATTTATCCTATCCTCGTTTCTTAGTTATTTCTTTTAAAGGAGCTATACCCGTTTTTACCCGGTTTCGTTTTCGTTTTTCAGTGCCTAGATAGCCGTTTTCTTAGTTGATTTAATACCGTTACCGCTACTATCCCTTTTTACGTACTCGTACGAGCTTAAAGGCATCCGTTCTTTACCGATTAGTTTATTTTAATTGCAAGAGGCTTACTGATAGCTTCGATCGCCTTTGTTTTATTCCTTCTAGTTAGTTACGGTACCTAGGGAGGTTTCTCCTCCTTAACCGATAAGGTGTTACGATGCCTTTAATTACTATACGAAGATACCGATAGACCTTATACCTACGAACCTAATCGGGGAACCTACCGATTAACGCGATAGACTTATAAACGATACCGCGATATACGAATTAAATAGATATTAAATAAGATAGCCTAGAAAAAACAGTTATAAGTTATAGTCGGAAATAGTTATAGGTTAATGCCCGGAGACCCCTTTTATCGCCTTTACCGATATATAGTTGGTAGGAAGAGCCTAGAGAGCCCCTAGAACTACGTATAGGGGAGGGATCGAGGGTTAAGGGAAGCCCGGTAGATACTGCCGGACGAATAATAGTTAAATACGAGTTAAACGGAAATAATCGGGTATGAATAAGATATATTAGTTAGTTTATAGGATTAGGAATTAGTTAAAAAGGATCGGTAATAACTATGGAAGAGAAGGACGGAGATTACGTTATATCGTATGGGATTATTTCTTTCGTTTCTTACGGGAGCTACGCTTGTTTTACCTACCCGTTATAGTTCCTATTTTCCGATTGATTCCTATTATTTCTTAGTAGCCCTAATGGAACTGGCTCGCTCTTAGTTAATTAGGGTTAATTAGGAATAGGTTGATTAGGTTAGTTTATAGGTTATAGCTCTGCTAGCCTAGTTCTTATTATTAGATCTTTCCTATTTCCTATTAATCGTTAATTAAACTAGCTTAGCTCTTAATTAGTAGCGATTAAATAGGTTTAGGATTAATTAGGTTTAGGTTTAGGATTAGGTACGGCTATAGTCAGTTACCTATCCTACTACCTACTTATTACTATTATAATCGTTCTTAGTTAACCTATTTCCTAACTTATCCTATTAACCTTTAATTAAACTAGCTAGCTTTTAGTTAATTAGGGTTAATCGGGATTAGGTTAATTAGGATTAGTAGGAAACGAGAGCTACCGTACCTATTGCTATTAGGAGTTTAATTACTCCTTGCGGATTAATTAAACTAGGGAGGCTGTAGTAGTGCGGTAGATCTAGGCCACGTAGCCTTTTCGATATATATTTATATGGATTACGTACTTATATTTTTATTAGTTAGACTTAGACCTATAGACATTACGACCTATAGCTATTTATTCGTTTCTTGCTATGCCTTTCTAGCCCTCCTTCTTTTCCCGTTTCTAGTCTTTCCTTTCCTAGCTACCGTTTTAGCTGGCCGATTAACCGATTATAGCTATTTATAGCTGTAATCTTGGGTTGATCGGCACTGGGCCAGTTGTTGGCAGTTGGGTAGCCCTTTTCGTGCCTCCGTCAGCGTGCCTACGCTGCTCCTGTTCAATAATTATACCCTAACCGACCTTACGATAATTTCTTTTTCCCTTTAAACCTATTAATCGATATAAATTAAATATATAGATATTAATAATTTATTATACTAGAGGTATTTTAAAATACCTAAGCGTAGCGACTCGACGATATAGTATACGATATAATATAAATATTTATATTAATAATATAAATAGGATTAATAAATTAATAGCTACTAGTAACCGATAGTTTTAAAAAGAACTAGGAATTAATATTAATAGAACTATATAAATATAAAGGATTAGGGAAACGGAACTAGAGTCGAGTTAATAAGTATACCTATATATAAATTAGCCTTATATTACTAACTAATAACTAGCATAGCGAGAAGTACTAATATAGGCGTAAAACGGCGCCTAGCGGTAATACCGCTAATACTATTAAATAACTCCCGTTAGATCGAGACCGGCCTATGGTTATAACCGATATCGTATCTAACGCGATCCTTTACTCGGGATTTATCCCTTATACGTATTACCTTAACGAAGGTTATACGTTAGGAATTCTGGACCTTAATAAAAGGAATTATCGTCGATTTATTTATAATAATTAAATTATTAGTCTAAGGAATACGTATCGTACTTTAATTAGGCGTTAGCCGATTAAAGAAGCTCGTATAATATCCGGACCTTATCGATCGGAATAATATAATGAATAATAATATATCCATACTAAAGGAAAAGTATTAAGATATAGATAATAATTATTATACCTTTACCCTTATATTAGATAATAAGATCCTTACTACCTCCCTTTTTATTTTATACCTCGTACCGATAAACTAAACGGAATCCGTAACTAGGAAACGGAATAAATCGCCGTTAGGATCCGAAGTAATAAAGACTAAACTACTAGTAAAGATCTTAAGAGTCGATACTAACTTTCCGCCCTTATATCCGCCCGAAAAAGAAAAAAACGACGATAAAACTCCTATTTAATTACCCCTTACCCGCGGCTCTATACTTATCCCGCTAATCCTTATGGTATTATCTTAAAATAATAATAACGGGGCCTCTAGTAGCTAGAATATACCGGTAGCTATCCCGATTATCGTAATACTAGTTATTAGGTTCCCTAACTCTACCGATTACCTTAGGCTTAAGTTTAATAAATATAATATAACCTAGTAATTAAAAAGAGTAGATCGATTATTTAACCGTTATCGTATAAGCGACGACGATAAAATTAAGGAGATCGGCGAATAAATTACGATTAAGATTATTAGGAAGCGTATTAACGACGTTACGAAGAATTAAACGATTTAAAGAGTTATCGTTATAGCCTTAAAGTACCGTTTTAAGATTACCGATAAACTAAGCTAAGTTAACGTTAAACGTAAATTCGTATAGCTAGAACGAAGCAACGTAATTAGCGATCCTAAGGCGATCTTTACGTATCTTATAAACCATAAACGTTTTTCTAAGTTCGTAAACGATAACGGAAAGCTTTCCTAGAAAGTAGGATACCTAACCGATAGACTCCGGATATTCCTAATTATAAAGTTCTATAAAACGGGAAACTATAATTATAATAAGATCGGAAATGTCGACTACCGGACTCTTTATACCTAGCTTTATAAGTAAGCGGAACGTCGTATAGTAATATAAATTACCGATAGGGCCTAAACCGAAGAACGACGATAATAAAAAACGATAACTTTCGAAAAACCCGAGAAGCTTATAATATAGATAGTTTAACGATTAATAACTCTTAGTCTCTAGATATCTTTACTACCGCTTTCCTCGTAGCTTAAACCTTTTTACGGCTACTTAAGTACTAGTTAAAAAGCTAATATATAAGCCCTTTACGACCGACTTAACGCTTTAAAAATAAAGATAACTTCGTAGAACTACCGTTAGGATAGTAGCTTTTATAGCCCTAGGGGTACGTACGACGCCGATTAATAATATCAATAGGAAAATCCGTTCCTAGTAAACGCGGTTCGAAACCTAAGTCTTTATAACCTATAAACTAGCGGGAGGACCCTAGTAAGTTCTAAACGTAATATTATATTAGACTACCGAGGTATACGTAATAGGATTTTATTAACTTAAACGAATAACTATAGGAAATTCGAATGCTAGTTTTATAATAGTTTCGATCGGCTTTATAACTATAGCCGCTACTTATTATTAATGGATATAACCTAGAATCGGTTCTATTATAGGAATAATAAGCGACTATATTACCTCGAGAACGGAAACCCGGATAAGCTAAAGTTAATATTAATCCTAGAATCGATTATTACCTAAGCTAAGCGTAAAGGAGAACCGATCGCTTATTATATCTTATTTTACGTATATTAAAGTAAGGAATCTCTAGAGTAAGTACGTAGGATAGTATATTATTACTTAGCCGGGAAGCTAAAGCTTATATTCCTCGACCTACGATACTTTAAGAACGAGGAAGTAGTATTAAAGTAAGAAGAAATACTAAGAACTATATCGGAGATTAACGTTATTTAAATAATCGAACGTAAATATAACTACGAACTATACGAGACTAGGATCTTAGGTTATAATTAAACGAAAGGCCTTATTAACGACGAAGGTATCTATTATTATAAGGGTATTATTAAGACGGACTTAGTCGAAGTTAACGTAATTAAGCGAGCTAGAGGTCTTAACGGCGAGTATATCGAAAGAGAAGTATCCGATTAAGAGGATATAGAAGTCCTATCGTTATAGCCTAGGCGTAGACCGACTAAAGCCGGTAAGAACGTTACTTCGAATATAAACGATTAAGCTAAGAAAACGAAGACTATTAATAAACTATTAAGAAAGTTTTAGCTAAATAAGATTAATAAGAATAATAGGAAACGCTTCGAAGTTTCGTAGGACGATCTAATTAAGTTTATGCCCGGGTTTTCGGAGTAGGTAGTTAAGTATCTTACGATACGCGCTATAGAGATTAATAAAGGTTAAATTAAGGTTATTAAGATTATAAAGGAATAAGTATAAAAGGATCGGGAAGAAAGCGTTAAAATACCTAGCGTACCGTAAACTACTACCCCGTTTATTAACCCTTCGAATAAAATGGCGGTAAATTTTATTATCGCGAAGGATATTAAAAACTATATCCGGCCTTTCCCTAAGCTAGTAATTAACGTAAGACCTAACGGGAACGAAGCTCTCGTATCTACGGTAATCGATATAAGGACGTAGTTTAATATAATCGTAGAAAGTTATATAAAGAAGTAGCGTTTCCTTATAACCGGTATTAAGACGATATAGCGAGGTTTTAGATCCTTTATAAAGACCTTATATATAGAAATAATCGACGGTCTTATCTAGCTTACCGATTATTACCTTCGCTTACCGATTTACGTCGTTAAAGATAGGTTCGTTAGTTATCCTTTATTACTTAGTATAAACTTTATCTTCTAGTTCCGTATAAAATTCGAATTCGACGGAAGTACCTTTATAGGAACCGTTAACTTTAACTCGGCCCGGATAATAATCCCTCTCGCTATTAACTTAAAAAGCGATACGCTACTAAGCCTTATACTCGGCGATTAGGAAAACTAGATATTATTAATACCCTAGGCCGCTTTAATAGCGTATATAAGCCTAAAAACGCGTTCCTAGCCGAGTACCTAAAGACCGACGCTAGCCTCTAAGTTAAAATTAATTATACCCGCCTTTATAACGACGATATAAAGGTAATACCTATCTCCGAAGCTAAGGATTCGTCGGCCTTCGAACTTAATTTAAATAAAAGAAATAAAGCGATCATTAAATTAAGCGACGAAGAATTCCTTTACATCTTTAGCAAAGCCGTTATAAAGGTAATTCGATATACGACGTAAGAATCGAAATAATATAGGCGAAACCTAGCCCTTATTTCGGAATTAGCTTATTAAACTAAACATACGTTTTTAATTAATACCATATATAAGCCTAAATCGCGTAAAGTTTAATCCGTAGATAACGTACCGTTAGACGGTTAAATACCGTTAGAAATACTTAATTAAAAGGATTAAGTAATAAGGGAGGTTAAATCGAAGTACGAGCTATTAAATATATTATAACGCGATAAACCCTATAAGAATATTATACTAAGATTCGCTAGTAACTTCCGAAGTATTAGGTTAATAACGGAAAGACTTAACGCTATTAAAGTAAGTTTATTAAATACGGAATTAACCGATTAAGAAAAAGACGTATTTATTAAGATCTTATACCGAAGAAAGATAGCCTTAGCTTAGGATTTCTTTAAAATCGGGAAAATCCGACCTAAGGTTTATCTCGATTATAAGATTAAAACGGTATTATATAACGCCTAATAAGCTAAGGGTATCCTTATCTTAGTACCTCTTAAGAAACGAGTAATCGAAGTCTTACGTATACGACTAAAGAACGGAATCCTAAAAGAGAGTTACGGTTCTTATCGAAATACGTAATTCGTAGTCGAGAAAAAAGATAATAATTTACGACTTATTAATTCTGCGATAAAACTTAACGCCTAGATTATTCGCGACGCCTTCCTACCCCGAAATAAAGACTCCTTTACTTAAGAATTCGCTATATATTTAATCCTTATAATCGTCGACTTTTTTTCTAGGTACGATTAAGTAACGCTAACGGAAACGAACCGTAACCTAACTACGTTCGTTACTTTTATTAGCCTTTTACGTATAACGACTTTATTATAAGGCGCGACGAACTTAGTTACCGCTTTTCTCCGAGCCGTTATACGAATTCTTTACGATTTAATCCTTATTAAGTACGAGCCTTTCTTCGACGACGTTAGTATTAAAAGGCTAATATCGAAATACGATAACTAAGAAGCTTTTCCGGGAATACGACGCTTTATTTTAAAGTACTTAAAGAATATCGACGCCGTTTTTCTAAACTTCGAATTAACCGGTATTATTATTAGCGCCGTTAAGTCTACTTAGTATAAAAGTAGTACGGTAATCGTCGGATATTTATACGGTATAAACGGTAGGAAGTCCTCGGAAGCGAAGATAGTTAAGATCTTAAAGTAGAAGTTATATAAGAATATAAACGAAGTAAGGTCTTTTATCGGTATTACGGTTTTCTTTAGAATATAGATCGATTATTACGCTATAATCGCTAAATCCTTCCTAATATTAATACGTAAGAAAATATACTTTATTTAAAATATCGATTAATAATATACTATAAATTTACTTAAGATTATTTTTATTAACGTACCGGTATTAATTATTTTAAATTATACTATCGAATAGTTAATCCGAGTAAAAGTCGACGTATTAAGAAACGGTTAAGGCTACGTATTAGGTTAGGATAACGATAAAGATAACTTTAGACCTTCGAAATACGAGTTAGGGATTTAAAGAGAGGCGGAGTTAAATTACGACGCTACGAAACGAAAGTATTTAAGAGTCGTTAAGTTTCTACGACGGCTTCGAAACTATTTTTACGGCATTTACTTCGTACTTAAAACCGACGCTAAAGTATTAATCGCTTAGCTTAACGACGGATTCTTTAGTTTCCCGGGCGCTATCCTTACTAGGTAGATAACTTATATTAAAATATTTAGCTTCGATATTTAATATATATCCGGTAAGAGATATTCCGCTACGGACGGTTTCTTACGTAAACCTAACGGCTTAAGTAACGACGACGACGATTAATAAGAAGGCGATATAAAAGACTTTATTAATATATAACTTAATATAATATACGTAAATATAATCGTATTACTTAACGTCGTCGAATAATCTAACGATAAAGCCCTATCGTTATAACCGCCGGAAAAATAATCGATAAAGTCGTAAGAAATAATAACGTTTCTTACGCGATTTTAACTACCTAACCGATTAAGAAATAACCGATTAGTAGGGTATTAAAAGCGGTAAATCTAGTTTAAGAAGGAAGCGCTTAAATACGTCGTTTCGGAAGGTATTCTATAGAGGAAGCCCGAGAAATATAAGGATATACGACGAGTTATCGATTAGGAAAAACTACGTAAAGCTATAGTTAAGGATTATTACGAGAATTTCGGCTATAAGGAACGTACTTCGACCTACGATCGGATAGCTAGATTATATTATTAGCGCGGTATATTCGAATACGTCGCCCGAGAGGTTAAATCGTATCCTAAATATTAAAAAGGAAATAATACCCGGAAAGTCGACCCCGCCT